>NC_141542.1:40202500-40514062 GCF_021556685.1 Rattus norvegicus | reverse complement strand
CTTAATTATGTATTCTCTAATATTGTGCATATAGCAGTAGATACAATTCACATCAAAGCTCCTTGGGTTTGTCAGTAATGTTCAATGCTGTAAGGATATTCTGTGACTTAAAAAAATGATGACTAATTTAGACAGTAAATATAACATTTGACTTGGATATGATCTGCCCTTCAATGTAATACTTTTAAAGATACAATTAGAGATACATATTTTTCAAGACACATATTGAAGAGAACAGCAATACTTCTGTATTCAGATTGTGGGATCTGATATATAATCTGATTGTAGGATATATAGCTATCTGCAGTAAGCCTTTGCATGATGTTACGGATATTGTTAGCTGACAAATATACACATTTTCCTTCTTTTACTAAGAACAACCATTTTTGTTGGTGTCTTAGGGTTTTACTGGTATAAACAGACACCATGACCAAGGCAAATCTTATAAAGGACAACATTTAATTAGGACTGGATTACAGGTTCAGAACTTCAGTCCATTATCATTAAGGTGGGAACATGGCAGCATCCAGGCAGGCATGGTGCAGGAGGAGCTGAGAGCTCTACATTTTCAATTGAAGGCAGCTAACAGAATATTGACTTCCGGGCAGCTAGGATGAGGGTTTTAAAGCCCACACCTACAGTGACACACCTACTCCAACAGGGCCACACCTTCTAATAGTGCCACTCCCTGGGCTGGGCATACTCAAACCATAATAGTTGAGGTTCCTGCTAAAAGGTAAACAATAAGAACTGAGGCCCCTTTGACCATTGGTCAGATCCAGATGATAAGACAGCTGTAACTGGGAACTACTTCACAGTTACTCCTAGAGAAGGGGTCTGTGGATGATCAGAATTTCAATGATTTCCCTCTTTGGTTCATCTTTCTCTTTTCACTTCCTGTCCTTTCCATTCTATATAGATTGATGATATATAATCCAGAACCCTGCACCCCAACACACACAGGGGCTAGTTTCATACAGTAAGGTTGAGAGGGGGGACCTAGAAAAGGAGGACCTGATACTATAACATCAACCGACTAATCCGGGCTGCCTTGACCAATGTGCTTTTGTTGCCGGTGTCTGAGTGTGTTTGCGTATGTGTGGTTCCTGATACCAATGTGTT
Organism: Rattus norvegicus; assembly: GCF_021556685.1. Classification (NCBI taxonomy): domain Eukaryota; kingdom Metazoa; phylum Chordata; class Mammalia; order Rodentia; family Muridae; genus Rattus; species Rattus norvegicus. The sequence continues at coordinate 40,512,940 of NC_141542.1, read as the reverse complement.
TTTGTTGTCTGTGTGTGTGTGTGTGTGTGTGTGTGTGTGTGTGTGTGTGTGTGTGTGTGTGTGTACCCATACTATAATATCAGTCTACTAATCTGGGCTGGCTTGACCAATGTGTTTTTGTTGTCAGTGTCTATCTGTGTGTGTGTGTGTGTGTGTGTGTGTGTGTGTGTGTGTGTGTGTGTGTGTATGCATACTGAGACCCGAATTTGAGATCTAACATCATCCTCCATAATTATCCACTTTATTCATCAAGACAGGCACACTCATTAATCATGGAGCTTATCAATTTTGGCTAGTCTATCTAGCCAGCTTTCTCCGGGGTCTCTGTCTCAACCTCTGTAGAGCCGGGATTAATGGTGGATGCCATGACACCCTGGGTTTTACAAGAGTTTTAGAGATATGAACTTTGGTCTTCATGGGTGCACTGTCATGAGTCATTCCTTGAGTTGTCTCCCCAACTCATTGATTGCCTTTATTTACAAAAGAGTTTTAATTAGGTTGGATCAAGCCCAGCTCAGTGATCTTATTTTGACTTGGTAAACTCTGTGAAGGTTATGTTCCTAAATAAGGCTACATTTTGCTCTGGGGAGTTGGGGCTTTTATATATATTTCTGGTAGTGTTACTTTTCAAATCATGACAGCACCCAAAGACACACAGATGTTAATTGGCAGCATTTAATACTCTGATCTTTTAATTTTTACTGCAATACATTTTCTTCTCCAGCAGTGGTTTTCAGTTTTAGTAGTATAATCTAATTGTGGAAAATAATAATGGATGTCATCATGAAACTTTGTATGTGACTTATTACAATTGTTTTTGGCATATGTTGATTGTTTCTTGTATCTCTGGGGTAAAGTCTACTTGTCCAAGGTAAATGATTATTTTTTTTTTAATTTTTACTAATTCTTTGAGGATTTCACATAGTGTGTTTAGTTCATATTCTCCACCTCTTCTAACTCCTCTGACACACTCTAGCTTCCATATTTACCCAAGTTTCTGCCATATTCTTTTTGTTTAGAACTCAGCAAAATAAAATTCCAGTTTATTGTTGGACATTGTTTCACACATACACAAAACATGTCAAAAAAAGAGAGAGAAAACACCTTCTTGGTGTCATCATCATCCTCATCATCCTTGGCTCCCCACTTGCCTGTAGGAGCCTCAGCTTCTTTGTCTTCATCTCCATCCTCTTCTTCACTGTCACCTTCTTTCTCTTCCTCCTCTTCCTGCCCACCTTCTTCCTCTTTTTCATCTACTTCATTGACAGCCTCTTGCTCTCCATTTTCCTCATTTTGAGCATTCCCATTGGCAAGTGCATCTCTTTTACTCTCTGCCTCCTCCCCAGCCACCTTCTTCTCTCTTAGAGTCCTTGGTGGTCATCTCAGAGCTGGTGTCTATGGCCACATCTGACATGGTGGAGCACACTGGTGGTCCAATGCTGCCAATAAGAAATTAGTCTAGTCTGTATCCAAATTAACAAAATCAGAAATGAAAAGAGAGACATAACAACAGAATTTGTGGAAATTCAAAAAATCATCAGATCCTTCTACAAAAGCCTATATTCAACAAAACTGGAAAATCTGGAGGAAATGGACAATTTTCTAGACAAATACAAGGTATCAAAGTTAGATCAGGATCAGATAAACCATGTAAACAATCCTATAGCTCCAAAAGAAATAGAAGCAGTTATTAAAAGTCTCCCAACAAAAAAGAGCCCAGGACCAGATTGATTTAGTGCAGAACTCTATCAGAACTTCATAGAAGACATTATACCAATACTGTCCAAACTATTCCACAAAATAGAAACAGATGGAGCACTATAAAATTCCTTTTATAAAGCCACAATTACACTTATACCTAAACCATGCAAAGACCCAAAAAAGAAAGAGAACTTCAGACCAATTTCCCTTACGAATATCGACACAAAATACTCAATAAACTTCTCACAAACCCAATCCAAGAACACACCAAATGATCATCCATCATGATCAAGTAGGCTTCATCCCAGGGATGCAGGGATGGTTCAATATACAGAAATCCATCAAAGTAATCCACTGTATCAAAAAATCACAAACACACACAAATACACACACACACACACACACACACACACACACACACACACAAACCTACATGATCATTTCATTAGATGCTGAAAAAGCATTTGACAAAATTCAACACCCCTTCATGATAAAAGTCCTGAAAAGTTCTGGAACTCAAGTCCCATACCTAAACATAGTAAAAGCAATATACAGCAAACCAGTAGCTAACATTAAACTAAATGGAGAGAAATTTGAAGCAATCTCACTAAAATCAGGGAATAGACAAGGCTGCCCACTCTCTCCCTACTTATTCAATATAGTATTCGAAGTCTTAGCCAGAGCAATCAAATAAAGAAAGGAGACCAAAGAGATACAAATTAGAAAGGAAGAAGTTAAAATATCACCATTTGCAGATAATATGATAACATACTTCAGTAACCACAAAAGTTCCACCGGAGAACTACTAAGCCTGATAAACAACTTCAGCAAAGTGGCTGGGTATAAAATTAACTCAAACAAATCAGTAGCCTTCCTCTACTCAAAGGATAAACAGGCTGAGAAAGAAATTAGGGAAATGACACCTTTCACAATAGTCCCAGATAATATACAATACTTTGGGTGACTTTAACCAAGCAAGTGAACAATATGAATGACAAGACCTTCAAGTCTCTGAAGAAAGAAATTGAAGAAGATCTCAGAAGATGGAAAGACCTCCCATGCTCATGGATTGGCAGGATTACTATAATAAAAATGGCCATTTTGCCAAAAGCAATTTACAGATTCAATGCAATCCCCATCAAAATTCCAACTGAATTCTTCAAAGAGTTAGAAAGAGCAATTTTCAAATTCATTTGGAAAAACAAAAAACACAGGATAGCAAAAACTATGCTCAACAATAAAAGAACTTCTGGGGGAATCACAAATAACCCTATTGAAAAATGGGGTTCAGAGCTAAACAAAGAATTCACAGCTGAGGAATGCCGAATGGCTGAGAAACACCTAAAGAAATGTTCAACATCTTTAGTCATAAGGGAAATGCAAATCAAAACAACCCTGAGATTTCACCTCACACCAGTGAGAATGGCTAAGATAAAAAACTCAGGGGACAGCAAATGCTGGTGAGGATGCTGAGAAAGAGGAACACTCCTCCATTGTTGGTGGGATTGCAGACTGGTACAACCATTCTGGAAATCAGTCTGGAGGTTCTTCAGAAAATTGGACATTGAACAACCTGAGGACCCAGCTATACCTCTCTTGGGCATATTCCCAAGAGATGCTCCAACATAGAACAAAGACACATGCTCCACTATGTTCATATCAGCCTTATTTATAATAGCCAGAAGCTGGATACAACCCAGATTTCCTTCAATAGAGGAGTGGATACAGAAAATGTGGTACATCTACACAATGGAGTACTACTCAGCTATCAAAAACAATGACTTTATTAAATTCATAGGCAAATGGATTGAACTAGAAATATCATCCTGAGTGAGGTAACCGAATCACAGACAAACACACAAGGTATGCACTCACTGATAAGTGGATATTAGGCCAAAAGCTTGAATTACCTACGATACAATCCACAGACCCCATGAAGCTCAAGAAGGATGATCAAAATGCGGATGCTTCACTCCTTTATGCTGGCTGGTTTTGTGTGTCAACTTGACACAAGCTGAAGTTATCACAGATAAAGGGCCTTCAGTTGAGGAAATGCCTCCACGAGACCCAGCTGTATGGCATTTTCTCAACTAGTTATCAAGGTGGGAGGACCATTGTGGGTGGTGCCGTCCCTGGGCTTGTTGTCTTAGGTTCTATAAGAGAGCAAGCTGAGCAAGTCAGGGGAAGTATGACAGTAAGAAACATGCCTCCATGGCTTCTGTATCAGCTCTTGCTTCCTGACCTGCTTGAGTTCCAGTCCTGACTTCCTTTGGTGATGAACAGCGATGTGGAAGTGTAAGCTGAATAAACCCTTTCCTCCCCAACTTGCTTCTTGGTCATGATGTTTATGCAGGAATAGAAACCCTGACTAAGACATTCTTAAAAGGGGTAACAAAAATATTCATAGGAAGAGATATGGAGGCAAAGTTTGGAGAAGAGGCTGAAGGAACAGCCATTCAGACCCTGCCCCACATGTGCCCCATATATATACAGCCACCAAAACTAGATAAGATTAACGAAGCTAAATGCATGCTGACAGGAACTGGATATAGATGTCTCCTGAAAGACACAGCCAGAGCATGTCAAATACAGAGGCAAATGCTAGCAGCAAAACACTGAACTAAGAATGGAATCCTTGTTGGAGAAATTAGAGAAAGGATTGAAAGAGCTGAAGGGGCTTTCGACCCCATAAGAACAACAGTGCCAACCAACCAGAGCTCCCAGGGACTAAACCACTATCCAAAGACTATACATGGACTGACTCATGGCTTCAGGTACATATGTAGCGGAGGATGGCCTTGTTGGGCACCAATGGAAGGAGAAGCCCTTGGTCCTGCCAGTGTAGGGGAATGTTAGGGGGTGGGGGTGGGGGGAGGGGGTGTGGATGGGGAGGGGAACACCTTTATAGAAGAAGGGGAGGGGGATGGGATACAGGGCTTATGTCCTGGAAACCGGGAAAGGGAATAGCATTTGAAATGTAAATAAAATGATAATAAATAAATAAAAAAAAAAAAAAAAAGACTGGAGAGAAAGCTGCTAGAATCTGTGTTGGAGGAGGTAGTGGGCAGTGAATGTGGCTGCAGTGAGTGCAGAGGATGATCTGGGAACAATGCAAAGATGGCTTTTCAGAGCAGCCCGTGAGCTCATATTCTTTTTTAACTCATCAATTTTAATTAGTATTCCCTGTGTATTTCTCTTGTGGGACCTTCCATTAGAGCATTGGCTCGCCAGGGGCAATACTATTTTTATTTCATTTCATTTTTTTTAGATTATAATGCATTCACATAATATGTATATATGTATATACATGTATACACACACACACACACACACACACACACACACACACACGTGTTAGACTAGGATCCACACTTCCACATTTTGGTTGGTTGTAGCTTTCTGTAATGGTCTCCATCTGTTGCAAAGGTAAGCGTGAGAGGAGAATGGTACACTTACCTGTGGGTATAAGGAGGAATATTTAGAATGTAGAATACCATGGAAACTAGTCTTCAGGAAGAAGGCATTTGGGTCGGTTCTTGCTCAGGTGCTCACCGTCCTGTGTCTGAGGCGCACATTGTCTTCAGTAATAAGGACTTACCTTCCAACTCTAGCCCTAATCAATTGCCAGAAACTTCTTAGCTAGAAGTGAGATTTCCTGCCCAACCCCCTTCTCAGTGCTGGGAATGCATCTGGCTTGAGACTGCATAGGTTCTAGGCATTCTGTCACAACCACTGTGACTTCATGTGTGCAGCCTTCCTGTGATGTAAAAGCGTCGTAATATAAAGGTGAATAATGGAACAGGAACCCTTAAATTAGGAAAGAGGATGCGAGAACAAGGTAGAGGAGGGAATAGTTTATGTCTATTCAATGAGGCGGGTTAAATGGGGTTTTAACTCTAAGATGAGGTGACAACACCCCTACTAGATACCACAGGGTAACGAAAAGACTTAGTGTCAGGAATAGGTTATCTCTTGTGGAGTTGTTCATCAATAAGGTTTCATAGACTCCCAGGTATTTCATACTATCGCCAGTGTTCCGGGATACCCCTCAGAACTGGATGGCAAGATCCTATTGCTAAAACACTAAATACGTCAGTCGAACATGGATATTTCAAGCTAGCATTCACCTAAAAGCTTCACTCCTATTGGCTAGTTTTCATTGCACCCATTGGGAGGTGCTCTGCACTCTGCTGGAGGGAAACGGTTTGTTGGATGCTTGCTTGCACTCGTTTTGCCAGGTGTCTGTTGCTAACTGTTTGCATCTTTGTTTTAGTTGAGATTTACTTTGTGTACCAATCTGTGCTCTATTTCAGAGAAACTTCCAGGGGATAGGTCATCTCTGATGTCACTGAGCTTCAGTGTTCCCATGTTTAATTTCTCTTTTGTTAATAGCACCAGCCAATTGTCGTAGCTGGGATACTGAAATGACTTGCCAATAGTCTGGGAGTTGATGCCTAATGGTGTTTGTTGAATGAAATTTGGTGCCCTGAGCTTGGGACGGATATGTTTAGAATTGTAATGCCATCTTTGTTGATGGTTCTCTTGGTCAGCATCAAGTGACTTTCTTCATATTTTATGGTTAATTTTGGCTGGAGGTCTCTTGTCAGATATTAGAGTAGCAATGACTATTTGTTTCCTGGTCCAATTTGCTTAAGATATTTCCTTTGATCCTTCACTCTAAGATATCCTTAAACATGAGATGTTTTTTCCTTGTACATCGCATTTTCTAATCCAATATGTTAGTTTGTGCCTTTCAATTGTAAAATCAAGTCTATTAATAATCAGAGGTATTACTGAATGCATGTGTTAATTTATGCCATTTTATGTAGTTTTGTGCTTTTGTTTTTATTCTTACTTTGCATAGTTACTGTTATGGTTTCATTTGCCCCAGCTACCCCACCCCTACTCCCAGCATCTTCGGTCTGTTTATCCTTCTCTTTGATTCACTATTCTCTACAGAGTTGGTATGGTAGTTATGAATTCATTTGATCTATTTTTTAAATCCAGTATGTGTTTCTTCCTCCTTCAATTACGATGGTTCATTATACAGAGTAAAGCAGTCTGGGTTCCATCTGTATTTTTTTTTTTTTTTAAGAATTTGAATATTGTTGCTCCAAGCAACTTTGGGCTTTCCAGTTTCCGTTCAGAAAACTGCTGTTATTCTGAGGGGGCTTCCTTTCTTTGCAACTTGTCCCTTCTCTCTTGAAGTTTTCGGTAACCTTTCTTTGTGCTGTGCATCAGTGTTTTAACAACATGTCACCGGGACGATTTCTTCTCTGGTCCTTTCTGTTTACTGTTCTGCCTCTTACACCGAAATGGGCATCTCTTTCCCTCGAGTAGAAATTTTTCTTCTAGGATTTTATTGACGATGTTCTACACCTTGATGAAATCTTTTCCCTCTTCCATGATCATAATTTGTAGATTTGATGCTTTCTTTGTGTCCAAAATTCCTAAATATTTAAACTATAAGGTGATTTTATTTTGTTGAATGACTCAATCCATCTACTTTGCCTTACACTCCGATATTCTGTCATCTCTGTGATCCATGAGGTTTTCCACTGAGGTTTTTATTAGAGTTACTACTAATGTTTTATTTATTTCCAGCAGCATTTCAGTTTGACTTTCCTTCAGTATTTCTCTTTACTGAAATCAAGTTTTATATTCCACACTGTCTTCATCAATTCATCAACAGTTTGTGTTTTCTTGGACTTCAGTCAATTTATGCCTGTCCTTTTTAAGTTTCTTCAGGTATTCGTTTGTGTCATATTCAAATTCCCTGAGCTCTTTGAGCATGTTTGTAATGGTGCTTTTGAATTCTTTGTCTTGTGTTTCTTCTAAGTCATTTTCATTGGGGACTATTACTATTGGAATGGTTTGGGAGGTATTGTTTTATTTAGGTTTTCTTAGACAGCTTGTGCTTTTGCAATGGGACTCGAGCAGAACACTCAGGCATCTGGAGTTATGTCTTATTTGTTTATTTTCTGTATAGGCAAGTATTTTTTTATGTTTATGTGGAGGTGTTTATCTGCTAAGGGGCAAGTGTATAGGTCAGAGGAAAACTATACCAAGCATGTTCTTTCCTTCCACCATGTGGGCATAGAACTCAGTTCATCAGCCTTATGGGAAGAAGTTTTACTCACTGAGTTAGCTTGCTAGTTTTTAATATGAGTTTTTGGCCCTCTGGGTATAAGGTGGTGTGGTAAGGTTGGTAGTTAGCTGGAGTCTCAAGATGACAGAACTGAAAAGAGTGTGTCTGTTTCCAGGGATAGGTAGACTGCTAGAGGGATTCCCAATGCAGGGCAGCCTGAGAAGAGCTCAGAGGGAAGGAGATGGGGGAGGGGAGGACTAAAGTGGAGGATGCCAGTTTCTTACTATGTGCAGGTGACCATAAAGGCTTGACACCTGGGTTGGGGATTTAGCTCAGTGGTAGAGCGCTCGCCTAGCAAACGCAAGGCCCTGGGTTCGGTCCCCAGCTCCGGAAAAAAAAAAAAAAAGGCTTGACACCTGGATCAAGTTTCATGGGTCAGTTTGGGCAGAGTTGAATTTTATTTCTTATTTTTAAGATGCTTTAGTTTTTATTTTGTGTGTGTGTGTGTGTGTGTGTGTGTGTGTGTGTGTGTGTGTGTTTGTCAGCATGTTTTCATATGCATGTATGCATGTGCATGTATGCATATACATCACTTGTATGCCTGATGCCTACAGAAGCCAGATCTGGGTGTCAGGTCCCTTGGAACTGGAGTTAGAGATGGTTATAAGTTACTGTGTAGGTGTTAAGAACTGAATCAGGTCCTATGTGAGAGCTATGAGTTCTTTTAGCAGAGGTATTCTTCTATTCTAGCCCCTGAATTTAATTTTTTTAAATAATCATCCTAGATGTTTTCTAGAATAAGATATTTTAAAACTACTATATAATTACTCCAGCAGTTCATCCAAGGAACAAATTATTTAGTTAATAATAAACTACATGAAGACATATTTCCTGTTCTATATTTTCTAAGAGAACTCTCTAGACCATATAAATCATAATCAATGTATAGAATTCTATTATTTGTGATCTCTACTTTTTAATCATCTTTTTTTCAAAGCTAAGCATACAATTATTGACAGGCAAGATGCCTTCATATCTAATAATAACTTCTGCTTTATGAAGAAGATGCTTCGTGGGGCAGTTTTAAATTGTACCACAAATATACACAGGGCGGAGATTATGTATAAATAGTTGTGCTGAATAATTTATCTAGACTTTTCTCCACAAGAATACATTATTTATAATGACTGTCACAGGTAGGTTTCTTTCATTTGGGAACTTCCTTAAACAAACAGTATATAAGCTGACTTGCGATCTTCAATGATGTAAATGTAAAATAACACTAATCCTCGGTCTTCAACACATCTGAAAGCCAAATTGTATATCCCTATGCTATGGGATGCTGGATACATGAAAACAATACAACTGAAGTTGTAGCAAACATCTCCAACCCTACACATGCCATTAGACTTGACGTCAGTAAGTGCACATAAAAAGGCAATTGGGTTAGCTAAAATCATTGGGAGAAAATAACCACAAGCTCCATATCCAACTTTGGGGGAATATTGATTCCCACCTGTGTTATGGGAATCAATTTAGTACTGTACCTAGTCTACAGAATAATTTGTGGGCCTGAAGTTGGTTCAGTGTTTCATAGTCAACAGGTGACTTGATAACAGTGATTAGAGAAATTGATTCCAACAGAAATGCATTCCATAGTATACCATATAGAATATTCTGCCAGAGACTCTTTCTCAACAGGATGTGTATTTTTAGGCATTATCATCCCTTGCATTAGCTGAGTTACCCTCATTTGTGTTTCTCTTCCCCAAATTTGAGTCCACTAAAGTTATTGAAAAGTCCCCAAATCTTGTTGGTTTTTATAGCAGAGTAATTAATGAATACAGAGTCCTCTGGAAATTTAATCTCCTATGTAATCACTAAAACCATCTTTTTCTATTTGATAAAATGTTCATGTTCTATTTATTGCAATGAATTAATTTTTTAAAAATATGATTACTTTAAAAAAAACCCTGTAACATTAAATGTTAATAGGGTCTCTCTTCACGAACATTTAAATTTTATGTACTGTGATCTTCAATGTTGGAAGAGCAACTAAGCCTTTATAGTCTCTAACTAGAGTCTGACTCATGGATTTTTTTTTTTAACTTGGTATTTTTTTTTTTATTAACTTGAGTATTTCTTATATACATTTCAAGTGTTATTCCCTTTCCCGGTTTCCGGGCAAACATCCCCCTCCCCCCTCCCTTTCCTTATGGGTGTTCCCCTCCCAACCCTCCCCCCATTGCCGCCCTCCCCCCCCATAGTCTAGTTCACTGGAGGTTCAGTCTTAGCAGGACCCAGGGCTTCCCCTTCCACTGGTGCTCTTACTAGGATATTCATTGCTACCTATGGGGTCAGAGTCCAGGGTCAGTCCATGTATAGTCTTTAGGTAGTGGCCTAGTCCCTGGAAGCTCTGGTTGCTTGGCATTGTTGTACTTTTGGGGTCTCGAGCCCCTTCAAGCTCTTCCAGTTCTTTCTCTGATTCCTTCAACGGGGGCCTATTCTCAGGTCAGTGGTTTGCTGCTGGCATTCGCCTCTGTATTTGCTGTATTCTGGCTGTGTCTCTCAGGAGCGATCTACATCCGGCTCCTGTCAGTCTGCACTTCTTTGCTTCATCCATCTTGTCTAATTGGGTGGCTGTATATGTATGGGTCATATGTGGGGCAGGCTCTGAATGGGTGTTCCTTCAGTCTCTGTTCTAATCTTTGCCTCTCCCTTCCCTGCCAAGGGTATTCTTTTTCCTCATTTAAAGAAGGAGTGAAGCATTCACATTTTGATCATCCGTCTTGAGTTTCGTTTGTTCTAGGGATCTAGGGTAATTCAAGCATTTGGGCTAATAGCCACTTATCAATGAGTGCATACCATGTATGTCTTTCTGTGAATGGGTTAGCTCACTCAGGATGATATTTTCCAGTTCCAACCATTTGCCTACGAATTTCATAAACTCGTTGTTTTTGATAGCTGAGTAATACTCATGGATTTCTAAGCATGTTTGATAGTTATCATTAATACTATGGAGAAGTGCATATTGTCTTAGCCATTTTAAAGCATAAATCATGAATTATACATTTCACACTAACTTATTTTAACACCATTGGTGAATAAATGGAATATGATCTACAATGAATGTATTAGTATATCACATTATACAATTATTACTGGCTGGCTACTAAATTGGATTTGCTTGGATCACCCATGTAGGATGTGCATATAGAGTCCAGAAGTCATCAAATTTCTTTCTCTGTTGCTATCAGCCTTATCTACTTGGAAACTGGGTCTCTTGCCAAACCTCAAACTCACTGTTCAACTAGACTAGCTGGCCAATGAGTCTCTAGGACTCCATCAGTCTCCATGTTTCTAGTGGCTATCTACCACTTCACCCAGCTTTTATATAGGTGCTAGGAAACCTGAGCTCAGATCCTTATGTCTGTATAGCAAATTCTTTCACCGGAGTTATTTCTTCTACTTCTATAGCTACCAAATTCTACTTCATCTCTCTAAGCTTCAATTTTCCAGATGGATAATGATATTTTTTATTTGATAGAAACACAGAAAAGATTCATTCGCATTGTACATTTTCGTGCTGTTGCTGTCTTCATTATTTTTTATTGTCAACTTGATATAATTTAGAGTTATCTGAGAAGAGGAAATCTTATTAGCATATTGGCATGCCTGTAAGACACCATTTTGTTTTGATTAATGTTTTATGAGGAAGGGTACTATGACTGTTACCATCCCTAGGCACGTTAGTGTGACCGTCACCAGGTGAGCCAAAGATGATGAAAAAAGCTAGCTGAACATGACCCCCTAAGTTTTCCATCGTGGTTTCTGTGTCCAGTTCCTGCCTAAACACCTGCCAATACTTACCTCCATGATGGAAATATAAGCCGAAATAAAACTTTTTTCCGTTAAGTTGTTTATGGCTGGAGAATTGTTTATCCTAGGAACAGAAATGCAAGGTAATACAGTAAGTATTGCAAAACTTTCTTCTACAAGACTCTTGTAGAGAGATGAGTATAGACCATATTTTTATTGTTGTTCTTCCTGTGGGGTTGCAAACCCTGTCAGCTCCTCCAGTCCTTTCTCTAACTCCTCCACTGGGGACTCCATTCTCAGTCCAATGGTTGACTATGAGCACCCACCTCTGTATTTGTCATGCTCTGACAGAGCCTCTCAGGAGAGGGCTATATCAGCTCCTGTCAGCATGCACTTCTTGGCATCTGCAATATTGTCTAGGTTTGGTGGCTATATATGGAATTTGTACTGGGCATGGTGGCTCTTGCTGAAATCGAAGCATTTGGAAGGTTGAGGCCAAACAATCATAGAGTATGAGAGGCTAGCCTGGGGCATGAAGCAAGGCATGATTCCAAGATTTTTTTCACCTATCATCTTAAAAGATTTCTCATATGTAGTTGTGAAAATTTTTGGAACAAAATAATTTGTTATGAAATATAATTAATATATATTCTTTAGAGATTCTCTAAATACTATTGAAGGTTATATTAGCTACTAAAGTAATATTGTCATAAACACTTTAGGTTCACAGGAGAACACATAAATGATACTATATATATTTATTAATAAAAAGGGGACTTAAATAACTGTATTCTCAAAAGCCAGCTACAACTCCACATTTGCATGTTTATAAGTCTTATAAAGTAAAATTCTAAGTACGCTGAACTTCCCCCTAATAAATGTAAAAATTATTGCTGAAATAGAAAACAATAGTATTACTTTTAAGAAAGTATTTGTAACTATTCAAGTCATACATAATAGGTTTGTCTCTCAAAGGATGGTCTTAAAATTGATATTGGGGAGCTAAGAAATCTATAGTATAAAGTCAGCCAAAAAGAAAAAAATAAGAGAAACGATTGTAGCTGATAATTTTGCATTTTAACCTAAAGCAGCATGTTGACATGTCAGTACCTGTGTATCCAAATGTCCATTCAGAATCCTAGCACAAACAGAAAGTATAAAACGATGACAACTTCTGAAGAAAATGATTCCACGAAATTCTAACCACAAACTCAACTGAAAAGTGGATCCAAAAAAATAAAGGCATTACTTAGGGAACATTCATTCACATCGCCTGGTAATTTCTGGCTTTTATCAAATCTAAGATGCTGGTAATTAGAAGGTACACTATTATTTTGTTATGACTAAATAAATAATAATATCAGTTATTAGTCATGGCAACTTCAGAAATAAAAAGGGACGCACATTATGGAAAGACGAAAATATAGTATGCAAGGCATCCATTTGTGGATGCTAAATACTGCTTAGGGGAAACTATCAACAGCAAGAAGCACAAATATTAGTGCATGTGTCTGTGTATACACTTGTGCTTGAGTGCATATGTGTGTTTATATGCACATATATGTGTGTGCTTGTGTGTCTCTATATGTTCACATATATGTCTGTGTGTATGTACATGTGTGTATGTGTATCCAGTTGAAATTCTTCCAAATGATCCAAACCCCTTGAGCAATAATATAAATGATGTGACATTAAAATATAGCACAAAACACAAAATAAACTCTTATGAATTTATATAAGTATAAAGGGCTGAATAACTAAATGGAGGGAAACAGAACGAACGAACAAACAAAAACATAAAAACAAAAACAAAATACGGGTCTACAAGAAAACCCTACATAATGTTCATAAAGGCCCTGTCTCATGGAAGAATGACTCTCAACCTCTTCATGTGGGCTCTGTATAGTGACTCTTTCAAAGTATGCTTAGTGGAGAAGGATAAAGTTAAGGAATTTTATTTTATAGTGGAAAAACCTATCAATGTCACTCTAGCCAGGTGATTCTGCTCAGCATCATCAGCGTTGTCATGCCCATAGTCTGCATCCTAACTTTATCAATGGATGATGAGGGACCTCTGCGCTGGCTAGTTTGGTTTCTTTTGTTTGTTTTTGTTTTGTTTTTTTTCTGACAACTTGACACACGATACAGTCATCTGGGAAGAAGGAACCTCAATTAAGAAAATTCTTCCTCCATAGGGCTGGCCTGTAGGCAAGTCTGCATATTTTCTTGATGAATGTAGGAGGGCCCTGCCCATTGTGGGCCCCACCCATTGTGGGCCCCGCCCATTGTGGGCCCCGCCCATTGTGGGCCCCGCCCATTGTGGGCCCCGCCCGCTGTGGACGGTACCGCCATTCAGCTGTGCTTCTGAAAACTAAAAGGAAGCAGGCCTAAGGAGAGATAAGAAACAAGCCAGTAAACAGCACCCATCCGTGGCTTCTACTTCTCCAGTTCCCACCTCCAAGATACAGCCCTGCATGAGTTCCTGCCCTCCCTTTGTCTCTTAATGATGTATTTATGCATTGTAAGAAGAAATAACCTCTTTCCTTCCCAAGTTATTTTTGGTAATGGTGTGTCATCTCAGCAATATAAACTCTATTGAAGATATGTATTCTATGCTTTCTCCCCAAAGCCTGGAATGTCGGTACAACTGTGGGGAAAAGCATTCTAATCCCAGTATAGGAGTATTTTATAGTATTCCTGAGAAGAACTCCTTAGAACCCTCACCACTATTAAAAAAAAGGCAATGGCTGAGAAAGAATCACAGGTGACACATGTAAGGAAGTATGACAGCTGGATGTGATGTGGCATTCTGAAGGAGACACTGGAGAAGAGAAACCAAATTGGGTTAAAAATATGCAGAAACATAAATGCAGAGTTGAGGCTAGCTAAGAATGCATCATAATAATTGATTATAACAAATATATCACAGAGTAAAGAATATTAGTAACAGGTAAATTGCTATGTGGTAATCTTCTATTCTATCTGCACTTATTCTGTCAAACTAAAATTATTCTAAAGAATGTTGAATGTGTTTTAAATATGCATTGAAGAATCAACAAAATGATAGTATAAAAAAAAACAAACCCAACTGTGGGTAATGAATACGAGCTTCCCAATCTCAATCGGAGAAAACCCTGAGACTCTAACATTGACTTCTGTATTTGCATCTAACAGACCCTTAATGAATTTGTCAAGGATAATTAATGAACACGCGATTTCACGCTAGGAACCTACATAAAAGCGATAGTCCTTACATTCCTTGTTTCTGCTTTGTTTTCCAATGTGTCATTCTGGCCATTTAATTATTTAATGATCACAGCAAGCCCATGAGAACTAAGCCTTTTCTTTTATTAAAAAAAATAAGCTAAGACAGTGCAGGTGCACAGGCCCAGCCATTCGTAGCATTCAGGAGGGAAAAGCAACAGGATCAACAAAGAAAATCCATCATCTAAAACAATTGTTTCTAATAGCTGGGGCTGTCATAACATACCTCAGACTGGATAAACTAAACAGCAAAATCTATTTTCTGATAGTTGCAGAGGCTGAGATCTGAGGGATCAAGGTGTTGACAGAACATATTTCTTTGATGACTTCCCTCTGGGTTGCATTTAGTTCCCCTAACTTCTTCAGAGTATTAAGACATTAGTTACATTACATCAGAGTGCATGGGATTGACCCCTTTTCAACCTTATTAAAAATTTTATCTCAAAATACAGTCATATTCTGAAGCACTGGGAGTCAAGGCATTAACGTAAGGAGGAGTGAGTTCAGCAGATACCATTGTCCATCCTACTTTCTGCCCTGCGGTTTCCCCCAGTGATAGAGGCATAATTTTAGTGAAGGTCTTTATCACTCTAAGACCATACTTCTATTATCATCATGGTCATTAGCTATGAATGGCTTATATCTCTTATAACAGTTGAGTCATAGAAGAAGTTTTACCCTCTAATACGTTTTTGTTTTATGTATTAACCTGTAGACCACACTCAGTTTTAAAATGGTAGCATGGTGATATCGCAGAATCTGATCAGAACGACTTAGATTTATTCAATTTTCTGTTGTTATAGAATTATGCTTCTGTTCCCTGATTTGGGAATGCATTAAGTGAGATAATACAGAAAGACACAAATCCTGAACCAAAATACCATGAGCAATGCCTTATTCAGAGAGACTAGTATCATATGGTTCTGTTCTGAAATTAAATACAAATTATAATAGTTAGCACATAGGGCAGTGTTCTTTAAAAATGTAGAAGTAGCCAGCCTGTGATGGTGCACACCTTTAATTCCAGCATTCTAGAGGCAGAGGCAGGCTGATCTTTGTTTTTGAGGTCAGCCTGGTCTACAGACCAAGCTCTAAGACAGTCTGAGCTAAACAAAGAAACACTGTATCAAAAAAAAAAAAGATTATGGAAGCAAAAGAAATTTGATTGCCTACTGGAGTTTAGCTCAGAGTAGTCATATGACAGATCAAAACAACGATCCTACTTGTAACAGCAGGCATTGATGAGATCCAACCAGAGCTATTAATATAGATAAGGAAAGGATGCATCACTGTGAAGTAGGGATTAGACAACCCATGGGAGTGGAGGACATGAAGTCACAGAGTTAAACATAAGCAGAACCTATCTGGGAAACTTACAGGAAACAGGACTTAGCTCAGTACACTGTTTAAATCTGAATCTCCCAACGCCACTCTCCCAAATTGTGGGATTAATACTTTAGTCTGAATCTTGAGTCAGAAAACAAGCACACGTTCCAATGTGCTTTTGTGCCTGAAGAACCTGTTCAACTGCTTGTAGCGTGGTGGGGATGTGCCTTCAAGATTGTATGGCGTGGTGTGTCAGTCATTGCTTGCATTTCTTTACTATGAGTAGACAAAGCTTTCTGAACTTAATTATGCTGAAGTGTGGATCTGTGGTCCATATGCTTGGAAATTCAGCTTCTCTTTCTAAAAGGCTCTAAGACTGATCCTGCACATTAAATTTAGTCGATGAACTTTAAGATTTGTAGTTGTCAACAAATAAAACTACAGAATGGCCAGATAAGGAGTGGATTTATCCCAGGAACAAATAGGGATGTGCTGTAAGTCAAGAGTATGGACCCTCCAACAAGATACTTATAGAGAAAACAAAAAGGATCCCTTCCTTCCCTGCAAGCCTGGCTGATCATAATAGTCTAAACTCTGGGATTACTTTCTGCTCTCTGAAATGAACTTGGGGGCGGATATTAACTTGAGAATCCCAGTCTCCCACCCAGCCTACATTACTTCTATTAGCTCAGAAGGACAATCACGGTTAATGGATTGACCTGAAACCCTGTCTTTTCTTTCAACTGATGACATTTAGGAAAAATGAGTGACAGTGAAGAGTAGAAAAATGTAATTCTCTTGTACATCTTAGGAACAAGGCTGAGGTTATCAGATGACAAATTAATAAAAGGGAGGTGATAGATTTTTAAATTCAATTTTTATTTACATATTCATGTATTTCTGCTTTTAGAAAGAAACAGTATCTCAAGTCCCAGCTAGCCTTGAACTAGCTTCTACCAGGACCTTCCCTACCTATCCCCCAACCCATCTCACAGGATACATAACCTTTCCATCCAGCCAGATCTAACCCTACTTTCCAGGCTTACACCAGGAAGGAAAACCTGTACAATAGCTCAGTTCCCTCCTGACTTTTTTCTGCCCAAGCCATGGATGAAGTCTGCTAGAATAGGCACTTCCTCCTCTTTCATAAACTGCTCTGACGGTATCAGACTTATAACTAACAAAACAAGTCCTGATCTAAATGCACAAATGTAAACACAATCAAAGATCAAGCCATGATCTTCTCTTCAGAAGCCACCGGTCCTGTACAAGTGTTTGCCAATGAGTTTTACCAAGATGAACACCAGGATACAGAATTTAAAAGAGCAATCATAAACTCAATCAAAGAATTAAAAGAGTTTAAAGAAGACACAAAGAAACACCCCAGTGAAGTTAGGGAGAAGAACTTAAGGAGAATAAATGCCTGAGTGATGACCAGGAGAACGCAAGCATGTGGCCAATAAGATAACAAGGACAATCTGGGTCTGGAGATGGAAGTCAGTTAGGAGACAGAAACATTGGAAAGGACTTCGGCTGAAAGAAAAGGGAATTGAAAAACCTAATAACTCAATTAGAAAATTCAAAGAAAATCACCAGCACAGAGAATGCAGACCAAGTAAGCTTAGAATATCAAAAGTTAAACACACACACACACACACACACACACACACACACACACACCACACCACACACACCACACACACACACACACACATACACATACACACACACACAGAGGGGGAGAGAGAGAGAGAGAAAGAGAGAGGGGGGGGGATTGGGGAATCACACAGAATATATTAAAAATAACCCCTGCAAACCCAAACCAACTTCTACTTTCAAATTATAAGCAGAAGTGAAGAAGAATCAATGACAGACCAGATCTTTAAGATCACAGAAAATAACTTCCCGAAAATATCAATGGCCTCAATTTTCCAATCATAAGACTTGGGCTGACTGAATGAATCAAGAAGCAAAATCTATCTATTTGTTGTCTATAAGAAACACATCTTAGTTTTGAAGTTAGGTTCCACCTTAAAGTAAAAGGATGGACCAAAGTACTCCAATCAAACGAAGCCAGCAAGCAGGTACTGTCATCCCAATATCTGGCAAAGTAGACCCCAAACCAAAACTAATTAGAAGAGAGGTACACTTCCTTTGAATCAAGTGAACAGTTAAGATGACATTATTATCCTAAATATATATGCACTGAATTCTAGGACAATCAGATTCATTTTCTTTTAAAATATATATACTACTGAATTTAAAGATACAACATAACATCATCCATCAATAAGAGGTGGTTTTAATAACTCTCTTTCCAATACACAGGTCATTTGGAGAAAAAAAATAAAGAGAAACATTAGTATTACTTGGTATCATTCATCAAATGGACTTAATAGATATTTACAGAATATTCTGTCCCCAAACAAAAATAAAATAAAATAACATAATGAAATAAAATAAAATAAAATAACAAAATAAAATACACCTACTCAGCAGCATAAGGAAGCTTTTCTAAAATGGACTACACCTTAGGACACAAAACAAACTTTTACAAATTCAAAATTATTTAAGCCCAATTAAGCCAAACAGGAAATGTGGCTGGAAGATTGTAAGAGTCAGAGGATCAGAGAATTTGCTATGAGACTGTGTTTTCTAGTGATGCCAGAAGGTACTCGAGCAAAGTCTCATAAACATGGTTGCCTAAATAGGAGCTGAAGGAGGAGGAGAACAGTGGGCATGGCAAAGGGGACAGGGGGAAGACACTGAGACCTGCATCCTACGCAAGGAACTACAGACAAATGTGCAATGCTGACAGAGTGGTCTTCCCCAGGAAAGAGCACACCAATTGGCTATCCAGCATCAAATGTCCAGCCCTGAACACATACAAGTAACATCATGCAGATTGAGCTGGTTATATTTAGGAGGATATATATGTATATACATACACATATATGCATGCATAATAATTGATTTTTTTAAAAAAGGTCATGAATGGTCTGACTCTATCTCCTAGCTTCGGCTCCCAGAAATAAGACTCACACTCAAAATATTTTTACGAACACCTCAGTCATATAGTTAGGTTCTTCTCTGATTAGATATTAGCTTGATTAACCCATTTATTCTGAACTACATCCTGTCACATGGCTGGTTACCTGGGTTCAGGCAGCATGTGTCTGTCTCGTCAAATCTTCCTGGGCAAATCTCCTGCTCCTTGCTTTATCGTGGAATTCTTTCTGCTTCCCAGATGTTCCACCTTCTATGTCCTGCCTAAGCCATAGGCCATCGGATTTATTATTAACAGGTGCCACATTAATGTAGACATAGAGTTTTCTCTCTATAAAAGATGAGAAGGGCATGGGGAAAGTTTTGGAGGCAGGAAAGAGAGGGGAGAAATGATGTAATTATATTATAATCTCAAAAAAGGAAGGAAAAGAGAAAAAAATATCTGAGGAAAAAAAATCACATGTAAAGGCCTGGCCTTTTTATCCTACCTTAAAGCGCTGACTAAGATAAGCATTACTCCCTCTTAATTTCAACAAATAAGATCGAATAGATGGCTGTTTAAATTATGTTTTCATGGAATGATTTGGTTGGTAAAAGCAAGGTTTGTACCTTCTTCAGGAAATAATTGCCCTCCCAAGAAGCATTTGGTCTTCTTTCCAAAGTCTTAGAGGCCGCTTTACCATTTAAACACAGCAAGTCGACCTACTTTCTTCAGGGCGGCTAGGAATAAGAATGAACCGGACCTACTTTCTTCAGGGTGTTTAGGAATAGGAATGAACTGGTGGGTGGGATGTCCTTAGTTTTCAGTGTCCAGACAGAAGGGCACTATGAATAGAATGTAGAAAAATTACTGGGGTTCAGGGAGCCTGGAATTCCTGAGTAAGATAAAGCCAAATTGTTTGCTGATTGTGCCCTTAGTGCTGAAGCAGGGTCATATATCCCTCACAAAGGACCCAACAGATTACCCAGACCTCCATCACTATCCAAAGCACTAGTGGATGATACACCAGTTATGCCAGTATTAGGCTTTAACTAAGGACACCTCACAGTGTGATATTCCATCATCAATGGTGGAGTCCAAGCCTGTTCTCTGCCTGGGGTGAGTATGGACTGGGGTGAAGCAGTAACTGTAAGACAGCTGCAGAGGCTGAGGTCAGAGGAGTGGCAGAACAGAATCTGGCACCCAGCTGTGGTAACACCCTGAAGAAGCTACTGTCGACAAATAGCATTTAATTGGGGCTGGCTTACAGCTACTCTTTAAAAAAATATTTGTGTGTGTGTGTGTGTGCGTGTGTGTGTGTGTGTGAGAGAGAGAGAGAGAGAGGGGGGAGGAATAGGTATCTATGTGCATGGATTTTGAACTTTTGAACTCAGGTCCTCTGGAAGAGCAGTAGTCATCTCTCTAGCTTCTTCTACCGACTGTTTCATCTGATTTATCACCTCCAGATGCTTTATCTCTCCACTGTAGATTGTCAGAGGACATTTATCATCCTTACCATGGTTGGTTTAACTTCTTTATTGCTACAAGAAGAGCTGAAGAAAGAACCAGAACATTTCCTATGGATTCGAGTTTGGGTGTTCATCCTAACGGCCCTCACAGTCACAGTCACTTGAAAAGATGTGTGGTGAACCAGTTTGCACTATTTTAGGGTGGAAACATAATCAATTAAAGCAATGGTCACAGCTAAATTCATCTTTAAATCACCTATTGTCTTAGGGTTTTACTGATGTGAACAGACACCATGACCAATGCAAGTCTTATAAAGGAAAACATTTAATTGGGGCTGTCTTACAGGTTCAGGGGTTCAGTCCATTATCATCAAGGCAGGAGCATGGCAGCATCCAGGCAGGCATGGTGCAGGAGGAGCTGAGAGTTCTACATCTTCATCTGAAGGCAGCTAGAAGAAGACTGACTTCCAGGCAGCTAGGATGAGGGTCTTAAAGCCCACATCCACAGTGCCATGCCTACTCCAAAAAGGCCACGTATACTCCCAACAGGGCCATACCTTTTAATAGTGCCACTCCGTGAGCCCAACATGTACAAACCCATCACACTGATACTAAGAAATACTTCAATATCAAGGTAGATTAGTGGTTCTTAGCTAAGAACAGTGTTAACCACCAGGAGACATTTGACAATTCTGGAAATCGGTTGTTGTTGCTGGCTTGTTTGGGTTTTTTTGTTTGTTTGTTTGTTTTGTTTTGTTTTTGTTTGCTTTGCCACATCTGAGGGTAATATTGGCATCTAGACAGCAGGCATTGATAATAAAGTTAGCATCCCTCAATGCAGAGAACAGGCTCCCACAGCAAAGATTTGTCTAGCTTCTAATGTTTGCAGCCCAGCATGAGAGAGACCCTGGATTTGGTTGTGTTACACTCAACTTATTTCTGTGTAGTTAAGAATTTAGAGAGATAACTTGAGAAAGTTTTATGATAGAGAAATTATACCTAAATTAGGATATTGGCACATATGCTACAGGATGTGAGGGAAGAGCCCTGTCACGTCCAAATGGGGCATGAAGGGAAGGATTTGGGGAGGAGGTGAGGCTTCACTTGGGCTTTAACGATTACATAAGCAGAGAGGAGTTGCCGTTGGAGAAAATAGCGCATCACAACTGGGAAGTGAACAGGCATGTAGCAGCATGACATTGCTTCAGGTCTGTGTGAATCACAGAGGATGGGGCAGACTCCAGGAATTTAAGTGAGGCCCAATGTTTCCCTCTCCTTTTCTGTCCCTTCCATAATTCAGTGGGACGCTGATGTTGAGACTTGCAGAGACAAACTCTGGGGGAACAGTGTGAGAGGAGTTGCCAACTGCACAAGAAGGGGCCAGGGTGTTCCTGTCACGCTGGCTAGGCTGACTAGGTTTATATCAACTTGACACAAGCTAGAGTCCTCTAAGAAGAGGAAACCCCAGTTGAGGAAATGCCCCTGCAGGATCAGGGAGGCAAGTCTGGAGGGTATTTCCTTAATTACTGATTGATGTGGACGAGCACAACCAATTGTTTATGGTAGCACCATTAGGCTGTGTTAAAGCAGATGGATCAAACCATTAAAGAGTAGTCCTCCGTGGCCTCTGTATCAGCTCCAGCCTTTACATTTTTGCTATGCTCGAGTCCCTGCTCGGACTTCCCTAGTGATGGACTGTTACCTAGAAATATAAGTGAAATAAATCCTTTCCTCCCCAAGTTGCTTTTGGTCATGGTGTTTCATCACCGCAATAAAAATCCTAATTAAGACGGTGACTGTGCGGAGATTTATCCTACAAGGTAACTAGGCGAGCGTTTTCCTTTTCAGCCAGTTTATACCATTGTGCCAGGATACCACGAGCTTTGGTTTATAAGGACCATGAATTTATTTCTAAGATCTAGAGGCTAAAAAGTCTGACTCCGTGTTAGTAGACAACATGTCTTGCTGTTCATAGACAATCTTCTCCCCCTGCCTCACGGGGCAGGAAGGAAAAAGGTCATTTGGTAAGGCGCTAAAATGTTGCAGGGAAAGGCTTTATCACACCTCCAACTTTACTTTGGGACCAGATGCTACATGGAGATTTTAAAGGTGAATAGCCATTAAGTCCGTGGAAATTTAGATACTTACTAGTTAATCTATACTTCAAACTTTCTATTCCTACAGAATATCCTATAGTTCAGAATATGGGACTCGGCATTATTTGGGCTTATTAGCAACACATGCACACACACACACACACTCACATGCACACACACTCACACACACTCACATGCACACACACACACACTCACACACACACAAACATATTATTGCTCAGTGTGGAAAGCTGTGTAATTCCCAATCATTTGATATTCCAACCTACACATACACAGAAGACTTTCCCACTTCATAATTAGTACATGTGGATGCAGCAAAGTAGGAGCAAGATTGGGAAAATGCACTTGCGAACTTGAAAGCAGTGATGAATGAGGTTACCCTTTTGCAGAGGGACCTCACCTTCAAAGACAGTGGTAGTGACATTTTCCAAGTTTTTCACTTATTATGCCAGAGTGTATTTTCAAGCAGAGGGGTTTCTTTTCGGCAGTCCAGTGAAGCTGTCTTCTATAGCTGTACTGGATTGCATGAACATCATTAAGTTTCTGTGGTGCCAGTAGTAATTAGATTATAGGTAATAATAAGAAAATCTTTTTTGCTGTAAGGAAGTCAATGATCTGTCTGTCTACAAATAAGAAAACCAAAGGACACATACTTGGGGAAAGTCAGGTGGACGGGGAGGAGCACAAGTTAGTAATTCCTGTTTTATGTCTAGAATGATCTGATCTTAGAAATCTATTGCTCACCTTGGAATTAAATAGGGACAGTCATCCTAAGTAAGGCAGAACATTTGGTCAGCACTTTGTACTGCCGCTTTCCTCTTTCCTCTGATACTCCTTTCTTTAGCGACTCTCCTGTTTGCTTTGACTGAGTTACTCTCAGCAGACTTGCCTGGTAGAGAGAAATGCCCTGTGTATGCCTAAGTAAATAAATAACTCTCCGAGAATGTGCCTCTAATGAAATGCTTTAATTTCTGCATAAGCTTATCTTATCTGGATGTGAGTCTCCAGTATTTTTTCCCTCTTGATACACTATATAAAAAAAAGTAAAAAGAAAGAAAGAAACCCCAAACCCAAACCAAAGAGGCTCACTGATGCTTTAGAATTCTGTCAGATGTCTTTGCCAGAGCTGAGACTCCGATGCCAGTATGTCTGCTCTTTCCACTACACTATCATCCCAGCAAATGAACAACACGAAGACCGGGAGGATCTGATCTGGCAACACGACTGCAAATGTTTCCTTCCTAACACCTCTCCTCCATCCTCCCTGTACTTTTGGCTGCCACGATCACTAAGGCTTTTGTGACTTTGGTTCCCATTCAGGAGCATGGTGGGTGAGTCATTTTCCTCCCTCACTCCCTAGAGCCATTGCAGATGACATCAGAGATGAGGGGGAGAGAAACTGTGGCATCTCCAGAGACATACTTAGCAGAGGAGGGCATCCTCCATGCATAGCCTGCAAGGAAATGAAGGGATCGAAATGCAAGTCAGAGTGGCGTGAGGAGGCAGGGATGGTGGTTTGTAGGCTGAGCTCGTTCTTCTTGACTGGGCAAACAGGTGACTTTGGCTGCGTTGGCTTTGCCTATGATAAGCATTCTGAAACAACCATAGATCCTTTAAGTATTTCAAGGTGACAATTGAGGCCATCTCACAGTCTCATCGACGTTTACTCAGCTGTGTATAATATAAATCATTTCTACCTGTGTCGATTTCCCAGTAACTGAACAAACTCTCTGAGAAAGTGATGGATATGAAACAGTTGTGGGTCAAATATTTTTTCTCATGTTTTAACAACTCATGTTTATAAGCTGCTAACTGTACTATACTAAGACATACTCAAAAAAGAAATCTTTAAGGAACATTTTATGTGGTAATTACAGATTCAATCACTCCAAATATCCATATCCAGTTATCCAAATGATTCATTGATATAATATATAAATGTATATGTATGGAAAACTAAACACTTCACCTTGAAATTAATACATATATAAAATTAGACTAGGAGATTGGGAAATTATTGACATGTTCCAGGGTCTGCGTTGTAGATTAAACCTTCTGAAAAAAAGATCCCAGCTTGCTACAAGTTAATTTTTCTTTCTTTCTTAACACTGCTAAACACTGCCCACCTTATCACCACACTCCCAGGCCTAGCTTCAGACATGCAGCCCCTGCACCAGCTTTCCCTGTGAGTCTTCCGGAAGGAAAGCCCACCTTTCCCACTCGCAGGCCTAGCCTCTGACGCACAGCTCTCCCACCAGCTTCTCCTGGTGAGCTTGCCCAGGACCAG
Source organism: Rattus norvegicus (assembly GCF_021556685.1). Classification (NCBI taxonomy): domain Eukaryota; kingdom Metazoa; phylum Chordata; class Mammalia; order Rodentia; family Muridae; genus Rattus; species Rattus norvegicus. Next base: position 40,487,883 of record NC_141542.1, on the reverse strand, counting down.
GCCTCCCAGCCTCATCTTCATTGTTCAGTCCAGCATGGTCACACATCTCCTACGCTGGCCCAGCCTTCTTTAAGTGAAACATTGCTGACATTGACGAGTACAACCTCCCCGTACCGGAGAAGGAGCCATCACACAGCAGATCTCCTGGTCGTCTGGTTCTCACAATCCATTTTGCCGTGTTCTCAGTGTTCTCTGAGGATTGGATGCACTGATTGTGTTGTTCGCACATCGCTTGGGGTTGGACAACTACAGTCTGTTGTTGTCTGCATTTTGACCAATTGCTGTGTTCCATAATAGTCTCCATGTGCATCTGGAAGAAAGGTCGTTGATGATGGAGCTACTTTCTGTGGGCGTATAGAATGCAGTTAGAGATCTTTGTGAACTCTCAAATGAGAAAAATAAATTTACCATATGACCCATCTATACCACTGTAACAGCAAAGTAAAAAAGTACTGTGTGAGGGGAGAGAAGGAGTTCTGGATCAGGGTTACTTAGGACGTGGGTACTATGAAGGGAAAATAAAGGGATTAAAGTGGGAAGGGAGGATATTACATAGAGAGAAAAAGAGAGGAGAAAGAAGTAACTAGCTCCATGATGCCTGAAAAAGCCATAGGAAAATGATATTTTATGTTTACTTAACATACACATATACATATATATATACATATATACATACACATATATACACATGTATATATGTGCATATATACAAAGAATCTGTATATAGAGATATTATATATATATATAGTCTGTCAAATATGTAGTTTTTTGTACATATACATATATACCTATACACACATATACATGCATATATACATATACATGCTTGTACATATATGAATTATATATAATCTTTGTGAAATATATAATTTCTTTGAAAAAATTATGTCAAATATATATTATATCTGTACATATTGCATATATGTAATTATGTAATTATATGTAATTATTATATATATTATAAATGAGTCATAGACTATCTAACAGAAACCTTAGTGCCAGGCCTGGGAGTTTTTCCATTTGAGTTATTGTTCCGTTGAGTCAAACAGGTCCTCATAATAACATAGGTTAATGCCGCTGTCCTTTGTTGCCTCCCAGAACTTGAAGACATGATCCTATTTCTGAAGACAGCATGCACTGGGACCATACAGAGGGAGATGAAGCTGGATCTGTTTGGAAGCCTCTACCCAAAGGACTAGCTGAAGGCAAAACAGCCCGTGGGGAACAAACAGTAGTCTAACCCAGCTGTAAAAATCTATGAACCACAGCAATGACCAGCACAGCAAGATATCCCTAAAAGTACAGTATTGGTGCTTACATCTACAGGGTAACTGACGGCCACCTAATTGGACTAAATGATCACCACAATAGGAAGGGATTCGTGCCTATACTGACGATGTATACAGCTACCCATGGCTGTTGAAATCATGCAACCTAGAGGAGCGCGTCCTACTGTTATGTCCCCAAAAGACTATAATTTACAACCACAGTCTAAATACTTATCTTTATACTTACTTTTACCTCACATCAAAGAAGCTTTTTTTTTAAATCATCAGGTGGAGATATTATAGAAAGCCACAGATGGTCAAAATGCAGAGAACAATTGTGTGCCCAAGCCCCCAATTACATCACATCACAACAGCTACACTTAAGGTTCATTCAACTTTATGGAACAGGAGGGGGAAGTCTGTTAGATCCAAAGGAACAGGACATATGAGATTGTGCCTTCTGGCTAGGACAGGGAAGCTACACCCATGAAATCTCAAACATGGCTGCCTAAAGAAAGACCTGTTCATGGCCACTAACAGTTGACATCCCAAGACAGATGGAAGAAGTCTCACGGGGCCTCTGTCGGAGATGAAGAGCTATAAGCAATTAACAACTGCCAAGAGAGGGAGAATCAGTCTTCCTCTGAGACAAGCCCCCGATTGGCTGTCCAATACCGACCACTTAGCGCTAAAGTAGGAGTAATGATAAGTGGAGCGTGGAGCTCAGCCGACTTTAATCTATCTAAATGTGTGTGTGTGTGTGTGTGTGTGTGTGTGTGTGTGTGTGTGTGTGTGTAAAATAATTAAATAAGAGGTCATACATTTGAGAGGGAGTGGGACAGACCAGAAAAATTCAAGAAGGGTAGAAATTATGCAAATAAATTATTCATGTGTGACCTTCTAAAGTAAATTCAGATCTAAGACACAAACCAAAACAAATCTGATAACTATCAGTCGACATATTGGTTTAATAGCTTTATGAGAATGAACATTTCTTTAAGGTTAGGTATGTGTCTTTCTGTACAAAACCTCGGCACCTGATTTCAGCTCCAGGCAATTGTAGACAGGGTGTTTTTCTCACCTCAGTAGAGGGAGGATGTGCCAAATAGAAGTTCTCATGTTTTGTTTTTTTCCACAAAGCACCACATGGCCCTTGTCGCTGAACCTCCATGTTGCATGTCTCATGCTCTGTCCCTTTGGTTGGGAGTCTCTTTAGAGAAGAAAGCGAGAGAGTTCACAACAATAACTCTCTGTACACCAGCCTGGTGTTGGGTGTTGCTTCGTTTGTTTCAGTTTTAATTTTCTGTAATAGAATGGCAGAACAATACTCTGAAGTTATAGACAGTGAAGCATCCCAGTATCCCCCCATCCCAAATATCAAGACTGAAATTTACAGGCCTCAAACTGAAAATTAAAATGCTAAGCTACTCCATTAGTGTTTGTTGTCTAAGTTTAGCCTCAGTACATGGACAGGTTTTTAATTAGAAAAGTGTGAAAACAAATGGAAACCTAAACGAATTTCTTATTTTGGGAGAGCCTTGTGACTAGAGCCTGAAAAATTTGCAAGATCTCGCCTTACTTTTTGCAAAACTTTTTTTCTAATAGAAAAGAATTAAGAAGCAAAGCGTTTCTAGTTGTTCTAGCTGTTACAGGGACGAGCACATTTGAGATCACAGAGCAGGCTTACCAAGTGCTGTTTGGAACGTGGGTTCTTGCTACCACTTCATTCTGGATACTCTTCCAGTTGAAAGATTTATACTAACTTAATATGTCTCCCTTTTATAGGGGTTGGTTTCAATCTCTGGCATGGTCCCTTTTCATGGATTTTGTTCTCCAAGACTTCTCCATGTGGGCCCCAATTCTGTTTCCCTGCAGCAACTCAGACTGAGTTTACATTATCATCTTTATTAATATAACTGTCTATGACATCTAAAACAGAGGTTCCTTGGGGTTCTCTGCCCTTGTACACATTTGCCCTATCCTGCCTCAGTGGCACGGATAGGAAGTACTAACCTTGGCTTCCTGACACGAGCCAGCCTGCTCTCCTCATTTAGGGCAATGGAAAAGCCAGTGCCTGGGGAAGTGAGGCCATCACACTAGCTTAACCAATCCCATGGTCAGCAATGATAGGCACCCATCGTCCAGGTCCTATTGTCATGTGACTCCTGTGATTTCCCCAGGGACTGTGGACTGATGAGCAGAATCTGCCTGCTTTCCTAAGACGCTCCTTCCCTCAAGCATGACGAATACATTCACATGGTGGCAGAGCAGTTGTCTTCAGGGATGGGACAGTAATCAGACCGACCTAGTGGCTCATCTGTGGGATGGCAAATGGGAAGACAAAGGGAATTAAGTAGAAGGCAGAGGCCACCTCTTGCTGGAGCACTCTTGTCAAAATGCCTTCTGCACTTTCAGTCTAGGAAAGTTCATGCCAGAGGCTCCTTTAGGAAGGATGGCCCATCTACTACTTCCTAAGCTCCCACCCTAAAATATCTTTCCTAAAGTTTTAATGGGATTTATTTATGTATGTGTGGTTGTAGGAGCCAGTGAGCACTACATACATGCTAAGTCAATACTTGAATCGCACTGTTTCTTCAAGTGTGGTTAGTGCAAGCATACAGAAACACAGCAGCATACAGTTTTAGAAAGTTATATGTGGTCACATTTAGTAGTAATATGCCTTTTGGAAACTATGCGAACGTCACAGAACATCAATAAAGAGAACACATAAGGAAACGTTGCATTCTCTTGGATAGAATCTTAAAATCTTTGAAGTGTTAACTGTTCCCAGTAATTTGTTATAAGTTCTGAGAAATTACTTTTATGCCTCAATATTGCTTGGAAATATTCAACTGCATTCAACACCATTGAGTTTAAAACATTTCAGAAGGATCAAAGACAACAGAAAAATTAACCTATATGTCACAGGTTCCCATATTAAAATGCCACAAATATACATATTTATGCTATTGGCTTTGCCTTTCCCTTCTTAATATATTTTGAGGTCATTGGCTAGGAGGCAAGATCTTAAACATCATTATATAAAACAGATTTTCGAGTATTGGGATCACAGCAGAAATTAAGGTGATTTGCTAATAAATGTTGAATTTGTGTGTGTGTGTGTGTGTGTGTGTGTGTGTGTGTGTGTGTGTGTGTGTGTGCAGCAGAGTGAATGGGTGGGAGTGTATGTATGTGTTTAGATTTCTAATGTTGAAATAGAACATTTCTATGGGCGTTTGCTTCGCACTAAGCACTCTCGCTCAGCCTGTTAAAAGAATTACAAAGAAGAAAACCTTCCAGATCTCCACCTTATTAAACCAAGATCAACCATGTTTACCAGGGTAATATAAAGGCACTTGGTTTGTTTATCTCTGCTCTTTTGCCTATGAATATTACCCCAGTTTCCGAGATCCACATTTCAGTTGAAAGAATTGGAGTCAAGAAATGAAAGTCGTTTTAGGATGAATGAACGTGAGGAGAAAAATGTAGATAATAAACATCTTTGGATATTCATTGTCCTAAAACATGACTTTTCAGATTTGACACTCCACTTAGCTTTTCCATGGCTTGAATCCACTTCAGAGTCAGACTGAAGGATTTGTTCTATGTAAAGAAAAGTTGGGCATTTTCTGGTGCTCTAAGGATACATGTAGTAAAAGAGTGGAGGAAATGAATCAAAGGCATTGTGCTTGGATTTTGCTGTCTCTGGTCAACTCTTACCAAAAGTTAAAGGTCTCTGGATGAGTGAAGAGAATGAGCTGTGCTGCCTAAAATCCTAGTGATAGAGTCTGGAAAGAAGGAATTCCTTTAGTCTCCTGTGGAGAATCAGGAGCCTGGAAACATCTCCAATGAACAGTGAGGAAGTAAGAGTTGAGGTTTTTTTCCTTTTCTCAAGCTTCCCAAGAGTTAAACCCTAGAAGGCTAGACTCTATGGCAACAGGGATAAGGGAAAGGACCACAGTAGGGCTCTTAGCTGAGGAAGAATGCAGGCTTAGAGTTCTTCAGGCAGTAGGATTGATGGGGGTTTCAGACAACCAAAGACCTTCAGTTAACTCTCACCAAACCTCTTCCTCCAATCACAGGTTGACCATTCATGAGGACAAACAGCAAGGAACAGAATAAGAGATGTGATCCCTTAGGGCCAAGCAACAGAGGGACAGGGTATATGAGCACTTCAGAAGAACAGCATTAGCATATATGGGTGAAAAATCTTGTTTTTATTTATACACCTGACTTTAAATCAAATCATGAGAACTTACTCACGAGAGCAGCAGGGTTTTGCTACAGTGTAGGGGCAGAATGACTTGGTTTCAGATTGTCAATTAATGACCAGGTAATGTTAACCAAGGACAGGTTTTCATTAAGTCATTTGAGACCCTGCACTCACAATTCCTCAGTGAAAAGATACCTTCCTGCCATGAGAGCTGCATTGTACTTAAATCCCTTGAAAGTTGTCATCTTGAGTCAAGTATAAACAGGTGTGAGTACATTCATCTCAGTGGTAAGGATAGGGAGGTAATGGCTGTTCTCAGTTCACTGTACAAAGCCATAGGAATGATGACTTCTAATCAGTAGCATGGGTTCACAGCTAGAAATGCTTATCCTGCTGTTTAAAATCCAGCACCAAGACTAATAAATGGTCCTACAACAGATTTAGTGGACACATGTGATTCCTTTACATTCAGACCATCATTCATAGTGAAAAAAAATCACTGTCAGAAAATGGACTCTAAAAATACAGGTAAGTTCTCATACATCTTAACTAATAAGAGAAGGGTCTGGGTTTTTCTTGGGTGAGTCTTTAGAAATAGCCAGAAAGGTTACATGCTTGGAATTAGTTATCCAGACAGACAACATGACCTGTTTATTGGTTATCAAGACTCACACCTGTTTATACTTGACTCAAGATGAATTTTACTTGGTGTCCATTACACAGGACAGCATTTAAGTTATTGGCTCACAATTGAACAGTAAGTTTGACACCTAGACCTGATCCTATGTTCCTTGGTTGCTTCTTGCAATGTAAGTAAGACTGGAAATCAGTGTGAGCTCCATATTAAAGTTCACTCTATATCAGAAGACTTTATATATTATTTAAGTAATGGACATCAGTTTCTAAAATATAATGTGACACATATTTTTAAACTTCCTGATTTTAATGCAGTGCTTAGTTCCTGTACCTTGCAGAGATTAATATATAAAGTAAAAAATAAATTGGGTCTGACACATCATGAAGCATAAAAGCAGGAAAGGGATCACTGCTGTTTGGGGGGAGACCAAGAGGAAAGAGATGGGGCTTGGGAGAGGGGAGTGGGAAGAGAGGGTCAGCAACAATAAAATTATGTGAGGAAATGCTGTAAAAACACTCCTACTCTGCATAGCAAATGAAATAACTAATAAAACCATTGTCATTGTGTTGTTATTTTCTCCTATAGGCTTAGAAGAGAGATATGAAGATTTATACATATTATCTTATATATAGCCTCTATATAACATGTATGCCTCTATATAATATATACCTTTATAAAATCTATAAGATCTTTCAATTCATTGATACCATAAAGCTAAGAAGCTATGTTTTAGAACTTTAAGTTCTTTTAATAGATACAAAAACAATTTATTTAATAAACACTGTTACAAAGAACATTCAATTACACCCACAAAAATACAATTTGACTTAATATATTTAATTAATATTTCTAAAGTTCTAAAACTTTTTGACTGCTGTTGACTGCATATTATCATTGACAGGGAAAGATACGCTAATAGTGTCATCAGACAGAAGAAGGCTTTACCTATAATTTAAAATCAAAATGTTATAAAATATATCAAAAGCCAAGTGTTAGAAAGCATAAGTGGGAAAAAAATACACCTTAATAAGTACACAAAATAAGACACTCTCCTGCACAGGGGAGTGGGATGCTGGTGCAGTTCTCTTGTTCTTTGGGAGCTCAGCCTGTCCATCTGGTCATCTAGCAGGAAGCCTAGAGTCTGTGGGTGATCTCACAGACCATATGCGCTACAATACCTACAACAACTGGGGCTTGGCTAACGACACAGCAAGAACCTAAATTTGGATTTAACTTGTTTGTGTTGAGCAGAACCCAAACCTCACAGTTATTTTTGCACATTGCTCACTTTGTTTATCATTAATGTTGACGTGGGGATGTAAAAATATATCCCTTTCCAAGAGAGGCAAGCTAGAGCCGACCCGCTTTAACTGATAACATGGCTTTGGTTATATAGAATGGTTTTTTTTTCTAAGTGGAAAATAATCTCGTAATTATCTTTGTAGTGGGAAGTAGTTAGACCAGATTCCGTTGGGGGTTGGCAATAGAAGTGCAGCTATAATTGACCCGACCACTATTGCCAGTGAGTCTCAGAGCTGACAGAAAACAAGGAGGCACAGTAGCTGTGATTGTGACAGAAGCCTATAGGGAGTGACTAAATCCCAGAACAGGCTTGAAGAGAGTCAAAACAGATGGAAAATCAAGACCCAGCGAGATGGTCTTCAAAACTGTGAGCTGACTGAGCTTATCTGTGTCCTCTTCTTGTGTATATTCTCTGGAGAGACAGTGTCTCATTTGGACACCAGCATCTTCATGTCATCAACACTGCTTGTAAACACTGCAGTGTCTATCACCAAGGAGTAAGGCACTGGAGATAAGACAGCATCCTACATTTGCTTTCTTTGTTAAATCTGTTAAAACTTCCAATTAATGATTTCTGTTATCTGCAATTTTATGTTCATCAATAGGCATGCTAGCAAAATGCTAACGATACTGAGAAACTTAAATTGAAGATTCATAGGGAAGCTAAAGAGATGTGTCGATGATTAAGAGCGCTTTTCTACTTTTCCAGGGAACCAGAGTTCAGTTTTTAGAACCCGTGTTGAACAACTCACAGCTACCTGTAACTGCAGCTCATGGTATCCATCCCCCTTTCCTGGCCTCCAAGGCAACTGCAAACACACACACACACACACACACACACACACACACGCACATATACACACATATACACACATACACACACATATACTCACATACACACACATACACACACGCACATACACACATATACACACACACGCACATATACACACACATACACACACATACACACACATATACACACACATACATACACACACATATACACACACATACACACACATACACACACATACACACACATATACACACACATGCACACGTACACACATATACATACACACACATACACACACACACACACACACACACTCTCCCCCCCAAAGATTGGTAAAGATTATGTTATAAAATAAAGATAAATCTTTACATGAAGACAAACAGAAGTATCTTTAAAATGGCTGATGCACGCAATTTGAAAATAATTTTGACAACTCCAGAGAGGGAGATGGGATGCTTTCCATCTAGAGAATCATTTTTCCATCTCAATATCTTTGTGAACAATTTGCACTGGATTAAGAAGCATTAAATTTGATCCTCTCTTCTTAGGCTTCACATTTCAAAGACTACATTTGACTGTGTAGAAGCAAATTGAAAGTCCAATTAAGCTTTGTGGAAATACCAATATCTGTAACTCTCTCTCTCTCTCTCTCTCTCTCTCTCTCTTTTTCTCTGTGTGTGTGTGTGTGCGCGCGCGCGCGCGCATGTGTGTGTGTGTGTGTGTGCATGCGTGTGTGTCTCCAGGTTAGGAATCAGAAGAATAAAGAGCTTCCCTCTCCAGATTAGGAATCAGAAAAATAAAATAAAAATTAAAAATAAAAATAAAGAGCTTCCTTTTCCTTAGTGTTCTGTTTATTTAAGTTTTAGGTCAGTCTGGCTTCTGATTTAAAATCTGGCTAATGTTCCAGGGAGAAGCCACATTTAATTCTATAGTGTAATTTCAGATTGTTAGCTTTACTTTTCTTTTCCTGAATAGAAGTGATATCATTTATGGAATATTAACTTTTATATTAAAAGTTGTGAGGTAATCAACATGACGTCATTAACAATGATTACAAAAGAAGGTAACTCCTTCTAAGGTGCTGAAAAATTCTGGCTGTGTTAAACATTGAATTCTCTCAGTTGATAGATTTTCAGTTTTAGGTATCATATACCTGCTATGGTGAGCTTTTCCCATATGTGTGGAGAGTGATATGGGAATTACAATTGAGCATAGATGGACTTATTCATGTAGCAATGGTGTCAGGTGACAGATGTGCTTCTGTAAGTGGCTCAGGCCCGCCATGCTGTATTTCATCCTGAAAGGGGATTCTCTACACTTTAGGCAAGCAACTGCAGCTAAGGAGACAAGATGATACTTTAACCCAAGATGGATAGATGCAATGGAAATGAAGAGCAAGATCTGGGAGATGGCTTGATCAAGCAAGTGCTTGCCTCACAAGTGTGAGGACTCTAGGTCGAACCTGACAGAGCAGTGCAGGGGTGCGTAGCTCCATCACCAGGGAGCTAGATCATGGGATTCACTGGCCAGCCAATCTAGACAAACATGTAAACACCAGGTTCAGTCACAGACTTATTCACAAAAATAAACTATGCAAAGCAATTAAGAGATAGACCTGGCATTGGCCTTTGGCCTCAATGCATAGGCACATAAACTCACAAACACCTGTACTACACTTTAACAGGTTCGCACACATACACATTCACAGACAGATATAAATAAAAACAAACAGCCATAAGAAAGTAAAATCATGAAATTATGGCCAATGAGCCATATTTTCATGGAAGACTCCGTGATGAACATTTCTGCACCAACAGTCCTACAGATCTACTGAAGAGTTTGTGGCAGGGTTCCATTACAATAAGTTTCTGGAGCCATTCAGCAAATATTTACTCTACATATCAACTCCGACCCAGAGAGAAGACATAGATCACTTTAGTTTTGTAAATGAGAGAATTTAATCAGTGTCTAGGTTTATAGACATTAAGTAGGGTCTAGTTACTGTCACACAATTACTATAATGAACAGCAAGGGCCAAGTCGAACCCAATAAACTCAGACATATAAAAAGTTATGGGGATTCTTAATAAGATATGATCCTCCCAGAGGCAAGATAGATGGGGACCTAGGTTTTGTTAATTTATATGACTCGATGAAATTTAATAAATGTGTGTTTAAAGACAGAAGCAGCCAAACCGATGATGGAGAGAGGAATCCAATCTGAGGAGCAGAAGGTTTGTATTAAGCCTGTACGATGGGCTGGAGGGAGCAAAAGTCACCAGCACACTGGCCCCTTAGCACTGAGTTCGTTGGCAGAAACAGAAGGGTGACGAGCATCCGAGAGGGTGTTACAGCATTGGAGGAGTCAGAAGATCGGCAGCAGCATAGAGCATGGATGTGGAATATGTGTTATTTCACAGCATATTCAGTACAGGTTAAAATATTATATCCAGGGGAAAGGTATGGTGTGAAATAGCCCTTAGAAAGCTAACCTTTGTAAAATGGACTTCCCAGAGACATGCAATCTAAAAAAATCATGTTTTCTGTCTTTCCCAACATCCCACAGTTTCTTTGTTCTGCACATTTTATCACGCTTATCAGTAATGTATAGTATATTCTATTTATTTGGTGTATTGTCTCAATCCCTATTAGTATATAATCCCCAAGACTAAAAAAATGCCTATTACTATCAAATGTTATATACATAATACATACACATTGGAGAGAGAAGCAAAACTGTAATTGGCAACAGCGTGGGATGGCTCAGTAAACAAGTACTTAGCACAGAAGCAAGAAAACCTGAGTTTGATTCTTAACCACTGGGAGGACAAGCATTAGAGCTTGAGTTCAATCCTCACACTCACATAAGAGCCAGGAGTGGCAGTGTGGAGACAGGAGGGCTCCTGGAGCTTGCTGGCCGGCTAGTATGGCTGCATTGGAGGTTTCCTGGTTCAGTGCAACATCTTGTCTCAAAGGTATAGTGAAGAGAAAGATTGCAAAGGCTACCGAGTCTTTCTGTAGGTGTCTGTTCACTCATGGAAAACGTGTGACTACTGAAAGAGTAAGAGTAGCCGGAAGCTTTGATTCCAGTGACTTGAAGACGACAGGCAGATTGTAAAGTGACTTGTTACTATTTATTTATGACTCTATTATATCTCTGAGTTCACATGCCAGGAAACCCCTGCTATAATTTAATTCTCTTTTCTAGTAGTAGAGTGGGGTTTTGCTGAAACATGTTGATTTCCTAATAGAAATCCCAAACGAGACATACACTTAACAGTCTTAGATTCAGGAGGCTAAGATCAACAAAAGTGAGTCAGAGGTTAGCCTGGGTTATGGAGGGAGGCCCTTTATCCAAAACAAACTACCCAAACAATAATAATGTAAAAGTAATAAAGACTACTAAAATTGTGGACCTCCCACTGTCTTTTAATGTGAGTATTTTATACATGGTACTAGTGCTAGAGAGTACAACTAAGTTATCAAGAGCTCAATTATCAGTAACATGACATGCATATTACAGGTGTAAATGTAGCAGAAATGGCACTCAGTGGGTATGATTACAAAGGGTGTCCATTGCAGGAAAAGCTATAGCTCCAGAAAGACAGAGAGTACCTTTTTGTTTTTCTTTTTTTAAATTATTTATCTATTTTCTTATGTATAGGAGTACACTGTAACTGTCTTCAGACACACCAGAAGAGGGCATCACATTCCATTACAGATGGTTGTGAGCCACATGTGGTTGCTGGGAATTGAACTCAGGACCTCTGGAAGAGCAGCTAGGGCCCTTAACCTCTGAGCCATCTCTCCAGTCCAAGAGTATCTTTTTCTAAGCCTATTATGTAAAGTGTAAAGTGACAGCATTCCACAAAACATGTGGAAGTTGATTGGGAAGAAGACACTACGAACCACTAAAAGAATAACCAACATCATTAATCCTCTGTGGTTAACTACTTTGTGGCCCCTCAGTATCTTCTGGCTTTTTCTGGTTGATCAATAGTTGTTTGGGGAACTTTTCAAGTAGATGTCCGTACTCTACGGCCATAACAATTAAGTAGAACCACTATAGGCTAAATGACGGCATTTTTGAAAAAAAATCTCATGTAATTTAAATGTTGATCTCTGCTTTGTGTGTTCTTGAAATGCACATTTAAAACCACAAGGAGTCGGTTGGGGATTTAGCTCAGTGGTAGAGCGCTTGCCTAGCAAACGCAAGGCCCTGGGTTTGGTCCCCAGCTCCCAAAAAGAAAAAAGAAAAACAAACAAACAAACAAAAAAACCACAAGGAGTCATGTAGAAAAATATATCTATTTTCTCAGTTTAATCTTGAATAAAGGTGTTCTTTCTGTAACATTTGTAGCTTTTCATGAGACACTAGTATCATATTAGGGTATGTTGAAAACACATGTACAGATACGTTATACTGAAGCTTCCATATATGACAATCTGAAGGGTTAAAAAATAAAATCGCATCCAGTTGCTTTTATTTTTTTCCCTTTGCATTTTCTTGTTTATTAGTGAGGTGAACATCTGTTCAGATGGCTATTTAAAGGTCAGAAAGCAGGCTTGCTGTTGGTGGCTATGGATAATTCAAACCTACAATTAGGGCCAAATGCATTACAACGTAGAGAAGGAAAGGGTGTTCTGGGGAGATGAGTCAGGCTTTTTTTTTTGTTTGTTTGTTTGTTTGGCTTTGTTTTTTTGTTGTTGCTGTTTTTAAAGCACAATGCTTAGTTTTTTCTCCTGCTCTCACTGTGACTTTGTGCTTTGATTTCAAAGTTTATTAAAGGACTAATGTGTGTAACAAGGATGAGTGTAGTTTCAGAATCTCACAGTCCTGGAATTAAAGTCTTGACCCTGCTGGCTTCTTGTGGAACTGTCCCCCTGGATTGTCTGTCTGTTCCCTGCACCTGCATAGTCTCTACAGATCTGTGTCTAAGCTCCTCTCATGCAAATACTAGCCATAGTAGCTTAGGACCTATTTGGTTTAAATTGATCATATCTTCAAAGACTCTAAAAATTTTAAATATAGTCACAAGTCTGGGCTCTAAGATATGGAGTTAGGTTGGAACAAAATTCAGTAACTAAGCAATCTCTATTTTTCAATCACAGGATGTAGAGAGATGGCTCTGGTGTTGCTATAAATTCTTTAGCCTGAATTTTCATGGACCTTACGAACTTTGTCATCACCACTTTCTTTCTCTTCCTGACCTCCACCCGCGCGCGCGCGTGTGTGTGTGTGTGTGTGTGTGTGTGTGTGTGTGTGTGTGTGCTCTCCCACATGTGCAATGTCTCTTACACACAGATTGGATGCTTATATCCCAAAGAGAGATAACTGCAGAAAGAAGGCATTGGGTGGCTGATACATTTGGTTTGCACAACATTAATGAGTCTGAAAGGCAGTCACAGGTCTCTTCTTATGCTTAGCAATTCTCTTGGCCTGATATTTCGACTGGTTGTTTAGAATGCCCAGAAGAGTTCTGAGAGAGAACCAGAAAATATAGAATTGTTGATCATCTACCCCATCACAGACTACCCTCTTAACATCGATTTTTTCACACTAATAGGAGGAGCTAGCATTGTAAGGACAGAAGGGGTTGGCCAGAAGGGATTTAAAATGACAGATTGCTTGCTGAGGAAACATAACTGCTAAAACCTGACTTGTTTCCAGAGCCAGCCTTTGCTTACTAGTAGTTTTCTAACTCTCTGTTGTTACTGGCTTGTCTTTATAGTGTTTGATTGAAAGTATAATATGGTTAGTTGTAGTGGCAAATGCTTTTAATCTCAGCACTCTGGAAGCAGAAGCAGGTGGATCTCTATGGGTTCAAGGACAACCTGTTTTACATAGCAAGTTCCAGCCAACCAGAGACACATAGGAAGAGTCTGTCTTCATAAGATAAAGGTAAAACAATCTATAAACAGATAAAATAAAATAGAAGAGAAATATAACAGAGGAATATTTCTCTTGATTTAGGTAGGCCAACATGTACAAGTACATGGTGTCCACTTTGTAATTCTCAGTCACTTGACATCAGATATTCATGTCTTTATTTGACTGACCAAAGATGTATGATGCAATATCAATTTATCTAATCAGCTGTACTACACCGTGTTGAGATTTGGTCTGTTGCTATGTATTGTAATGCTAAATATTGGTCCTCAAGATCTGGTTGTCCCCAAGGAGGTGATCCTCATGTACACCAAGAGATGCTATGTAATGTTGCCCGCCCCCAACCCCCAAGTTATCCCTGATATCAGTAAAGATGACTGCACCTATAGCTGGGGAGAAGAGGGCAGGTTTGGTTCCAGGGGCTTGAGGTTTGAGGCAGAGTCCGTGAGGAAAGAGCAGAGAAAGGAAGACGATTCCATGGCATAGGTGGATTGTGAGAGCATGGCTCATAAGGGCTGGTCAGACAGAGTAAGAGTGGCCCAGCAGAACATGACAAGTTACATCTCAGGGTTATTGACAGGGAAGTAGTCAAAATAGCATAGAGGGTTGATACCTGCCTAACTCCAGTACCTTTAAGGCTTATTATGAATATAAAGGTTTTGTGTCTCTTATTTGTGAACTAAATGATATAAAGTGAGGTCGAATAAATAAATAAATAAATAAATAAATAAATAAATAAATGTTTACTATAACAACATTGTGCTGAAATCTGTGCTATGATAGAAGATGACAATTAGAATGGTTCTTTAAACTTGAGAGCATAATCAATAAACCTAGGGACTAAGACCTTGAAATAACCTTTATGAAAATTTATTTGGCCATTGTATTAGGTTCTATGGAGAAATATAGACAATGGGATGTGTACACATCATAGGAAAGGGACTATTGGGTTGGCTTATGCGATTTAAACTGTGTAGTTCAGCGATGGTTGTTTATATATTGGGGATGTCGAGGACCTGGTAGTTGGTCTATGATCTTAACGCCTTAGCATTTCCAATCTAGCACTAGCAGCCTTCAGTTCTCTATAAAGTTGTTGCTATTGAGCCTGTGCTGATGGCTTACTGGGTGGATCAGAAGAAAAGGGTACTTGGTTTCACACGGAAGGAACTGAGCCCCACAACCCATATGGAATGAGAACTGATTTCCAAAAGCTGTCTCTCTGTCTTCTGACAGACGAAAGCTGTCTGCATGATTGTGTACACTCACAAGTGAGTGAACGAATGAATTAATTAAAAAAATTAAAAATCTTTGAGTGCGTATTGGACAGCAGAGGTGAAAAACAAGTCTGTACTCAGCAGACAGTAGTAGTAGCATCACTGAATGCTGTAAACTGATTAAATAGAAATAGCTAAGGCAGGCAGTTTACACCTTACTCTTTCTCATGTTTCCTTATACGTGAGCTGCCCTCTGGAAGGGGATACCCGCTTTGAAAATGGGTCTTCCCCTTTTACTTAATCCCTTTGAGAAATATCACCATATTTTCTCCTAGGTGATTCTAAATACCACTGAGTTGGTGAGACTAATCACCCAACTGTATATTTAATATTCCACATTAATACATATAATGAGGTGACCTATTAGCTAAAGTTCACATAAAACAAAATTATACTTAGGGGCAATTGAATGGAGTAGCAATCTATTACATGTGTGGTCTTGTTCGTCTTTCTTAATTTAATAATCATAACAGATAAAATCTATCTATTTGTATTTCTTACTCTAGATTGAATATAATTTTACCTCCCCACAGTAAGTATATTTTTATTTTTTTCTACCTAGAATTCTCACGTGTTTTGCCAGCATCAAAGCAAAAATATCGAGCTAACTTGCTACTTTACAAGGTGGGTACATTTTCCATAAAAATATTTCAAAATTCTATTACAAAAATTTTTGAAGATAAGCTAGGCTGATTTATATGCAAAGTAAAGTTTGTAATTTTTAATAAGAGATAAAAGAACTTTTATTTCATAAATAGTCTCTATATAGAATGTTTTTGATCTTTAAATGCTGTCTGCATTATGGTAAATTATTTAAATCATAATTATGTTACTATGAACTCAAAATTACATAAAGACAAAAGCAAAGACTGCCAGGAACCACCAAAGGCAAAAAGATATACTCTTCTTAAAACTGACTTGCTGGGGAGTAGAGAGATAGGCTAGTGGTTTAGAGCATTTGCTACTCTTGAACAATATAAATTCTTCAGGGCTTTAAGGGATACTTACAACAGCCTATTACTCCAGTTCCAGAAAATCCATCATCCTCTTCAGGCTTCCATGAGCAACTTCATACATAAACTCAATCAGACACAAATAAGCACACAAGTCTAAGTCAGTAAGCGAGCAAGCAAGGGAATGATTGCGTGAATAAGTCTTTTTAAACAACTTGTTTGCTGGAGGGCTGGGACTGGTCTCGTATGTGTGGTTAAACATAAAATGCCACGAGATGCTATCTGTTGGGTTATATTTATGCACTTCCCAAACATCAATTGTCCTCTGAAGCATCTGCTCTGTAAAAAATTTCATGCTCTTCTTCCAGGCAGCTTCCAGAAAAACACTACGTGTCTCTTCTCAGCAGAACATCCTCCCATGTGTCTGCCTCAGAAGAACATCCTCTTATAAGACAGTTTTCAGAAAAACATCATCTGATACAACCGAGTTTTGAAACAGAATTAACCTATGAGTATACTAATAAGTCATTAGGAGTCTCTTACACAATGTGTCTAGATTATGGACATATTATAAAGCTTTACAGTTTGTGGTTTAACCTAGAACTTTAATTTCATCATTAAAAATGTTATAACACCCAAAGGAAAACAAATGGAAAATTCAATTCTGAAGGATTGTATTGCTATTGGCTATCGTGGATGTGTATTGGGTCTTGCTGGGTTGTTCTAGCTGATCTTGAGTTCTGGAATAATCCTCCCCTCTTGCCACACCTCCTGGATGCCATGACAGTAGGTAGATACCAGCATGTCTGGTTATTCTCTTATTCAGAGTTAACTTTCAACTACGAGAAAAACTCTGAATTGAGATACCATCTGGACTTAGTAAAATGTAACCCTGTTCTTACTGAGCAGGCATGGGGTTCCTTTAAAATTAATCTCTGACATGTATGTAATAAATGTTGATCATAAATTCACCAGTTGTCCTCTCTTATTTTCTTCCAGTTACCTGTTATTTCTTCATAAGTTCCTCTCTTACTTTTAGGTTTTAATTTTGAATCAGTGCTGAGAATCATGATGTTATAAAATACCCAGAAAATGACTATAAACAAGATTTCTGTAAAGCAATCAAACAAACAAATAAAACTAGAGTTGGAGTGTGAATATAAACAAAATACTTTATATATATTTAAGAAATTCTCATGTAAATAAAAAATATCCAATAAAAAAATAAGGGGGAACAAAAGTATTCATAGGAGGAAATATGGAGACAAAGTGTGGAGCAGAGACTGAATGAATGGCCCTTCAGAGCCTGCCACCTGGGGATCTAGCCTATATACATACAGCCACCAAACCCAGACAATATTGCTGATGCCAAGAAGTGCATGCTGACAGGAGCCTGATATAGCTCTCTCCTGAAAGGTTTTGCCAGAGAAGGACAAATACAGAGGCAAATGCTCACAGCCAACCATTGAACTGAGAATGGAGTCCCCATTGGAGGAGTTAAAGAAAAGATTAAAGGTTCTGAAGGGTTTTGCAACCTCATAAGAGCAACACTACTAACCAACCAGAACTCCCAGGGACTAAACCACCATCTAAAGAGTACACATGGACAGACCCATGTCTCCAGCTGCATGTGTAGCAGAGAATGGCCTTGTTGGGCACCAAAGGGATGAGAAGCCCTTGGTCCTGCCAAGACTGGACCCCCCAGTGTAGGGGAATGTCAGGTTGAGGAGGTGGGAAGGAGTGGTTGGATGGGTGAGAGAAAGGGGATAACATTTGAAATGTAAATAAAAAATATTCAATAAAGAATACTGTAAGAAAATATAAGAAATTCTCAAAGGAAGAGAAAATAGATTAGACATTTAGGGTGGATGGACTGGGTGGGGGAGAGGCAGGATGAGAACAGGAGGAGAGAGGTGGGAAGAGGATGAAGAAAGAAAGAGCTGGGAAAGACAACTGGATAGAGAAATGCATCTATGGGATGAGCTAGAAACCTAGGACAATGGAAATTCCCAAGAATTTATGAGGGCGACCCTACCTAGCACTCCTAGCAATGGACTGAAATGGCTATCTCTTGTAACAAGGCAAGACTTCCAGTGGAGGAATTGGGACACCAACCCAGACACCACAATAGCTTAGACCCACAATTTGTCTTACTATAAGATATGCAGGAATAAAAGATGGAGGAGAATTTGAGAGAAGGGCCAACCAGGGGCTGACCCAACTTTAGACTCATGCATTAAGAGAGAGCCCACCCCTTACACTATTAATGATATTCTGCTATATATGCAAACAGGAGCCTAGCATAACTAGGCTTTACTCAGCAACTGATGAAAATTGATAGAGGCCCACAGCCAAACATTACGTGGAGCTTAGGAAATCCCGTAGAAGAAGGGGAGGAAGGCTTGAAGGAGCTAGAAAGGTCAAGGACACAAGAAATCTTACAGAATCAACTAACATGGGCCCAAAAGAGAGCATAGAGACTGAACTGACGATCAGCGAACATGTGGGATGGACCTAGGCTCTCTACACATAACAGTTGTGCAGATAGTTCTTCATAAGGAACTCCTAAAGTGGGAGCAAGGGCTGTCTGTCTACATTGTCAGCCTTTGAATCCCATTCCCCTAACTGGATTGCCTTATCTAGCAATAGATAAGCAATCTTTCAATAGAAAGAGATGAGCTTAGTCTTACTGCAACTTGGTATGTCAAGGCTGGTTGATATCCATGGGAGGCCTCCCTTTTTCTGAGAGAGGGAAGGGAGATAAGAGGGAGGGACCATGAGAAGAGGGGGAAGAAGCTGTAATAGGTATGCAACATAAATAAAATAACCTAATTAATAAGAGAAAGTTATTTTTTAATTGGTCATATTTTTGTCTGTAGAAGTGTTGACTTTAATGGTACTAGTTTTACCCAAGCAAGCCACTTGAATTATTAGCTTTATCCACTTGCCACTACATGAAAAATTTTAGAGAGAACTTGTAAAAAAGACTAATTTTCATTAATACAAAATCTGAAGAAAAGCACTTACCAAGGGAGCCTGGACATGGAGGTAATTCTGTTCTGGCAAGTGTATTCCATCATGTCCTCTCGATGGTGGTCTCAGATAACAGAGGCAGTGCTAGTATGTGAGAAGTGTTTCCCACTTCCTGAGTCAGTCACAGCACAGGCAAGCAAGCGAGTGCTGCCTAGCAGGCTAGGGGTAAAGCCATGCAAGTGGTTCTGAACACTTCTGTTTGGTTCTAAGTTTTTTATATCCCCCTTATCTCTTTTCAGCTCTCATCACCTCTAGTATGGAATCATCTAGTTTTTCAAAAGCAGGAAGGCCAATTTTTGATTGATATGAGAAAGATAGAAATGATTGAATGATAGTTTAAAATTTGTGGCAAAACCCTAATATAAAACACATTCAGGTCAAATTGTGTGTGCATGTGTGTGAATGTGTTGGTGTTGTGTACGTGTAATCGACACCTCTAAATTCCAACTCCATTTGAATTATTCAGCTCATGCCTCTACTACTGGTGTATCCATGGCTGTCAAGCTGAGTGATAGATTTGTGACTATCAAGTGTTGAGCTGTTTTTCTGCTATCAAGGGATTCAGCATTTCTGTGGGTGTTTGGCCTTGTTCATTGGAGGTTGCATGTCACCCAAGGATAAAGGCCAGGATCTATTTCTATTCACAATCAAAGAGAGAATGTACAGTCTCTCTTGCTGATTGCTAAAAGTTCTTGAATAAATTTATTTGTGCAGAAATTGGAAAGGAAGTTTATAAAAAGAAATTCTTCAAGAAGGCTTCTACTGCACCTTTAAAATGTGATGCTGCATTAAGCATAGAACAGCGATGTTTTTATATTTTTGGCCAAGCAACCGGACCTGTAAACTCTTTCTACAAGTGGACTGTATCCTTTTTATTTTATCTAATTTCAATAACTGCACCCAGCAGATGTTGATTATTTGATTTGGGTACTGGAGTCTATTAACTTTTGCTGCAGTCAACAGAAGTCCAGAAATGAAGTTAAAGAACAAATATAAAATTTCTACCAGTGATGTTAAAGAAGAAAGAAAAGTCCAGACACTGAAAAGGTGAAAGATATGCTCTATTGTCCTTGAGTTAGAATTTTAATATTATACTTCCCAAAATAACTTCTACATTCAGTGGTATTCACTAAGAATCTTCAGGAGAAACATGATAATAGATAGTTAGAGAGTTAAATAAATGCATTTTAGAAACATAAAAATGGAAAGTTCGAGTTTGCCAGTCCAAAACAACCACAGATTTCTTTGGAATAGTTGTCATGGCCGTGAAATGTTCTGCTAAGTATCCAAAGTTAGCTACTAAGGTAAACAAAACCAAGAAAGGAATTGGAGCCGTGATACATACACTACGTAGATGGATAAAGCTGCCCCCAGAAGCCAGCTTCATTCACCAACATCTTAAGGACAGTCTACATTGCTGTGAGTTTCATCACGGAGGTCCTGAAGCTTCAAAACCAACACAAACATATGCCAATGTTCTTGATGATCCCTAAAAACTGGCTGGTAGAACTCTACAGCTGAAGTCACCATATGTGTTGGTTATAAGACATAGACTAATCAAGAAAGAACTGGGATAATGTCTTCCTCTCTGCTAGATAGCCCACATAGTGCCAGAACAGGGCTATTTGGACTACTGGGAGAAAATTGTCACGAACAGTCCCACTTGCATACTGCGTGCAACAACACCAGCCAAGCAAGATGAGCTCATGGATGTAGTAGTGGCAAGGCTGTTACGTGTGTTGCTCACAGCTTTCTAATTAGATTGGGTGACCATTTCATGGAAATGTATTTACATCTGGTACTGTAAACTTGGCCAAAGTCCGCAGCTGGGAAGACATAGTCCTGAGTAGAGTAGGAATACTATTGCTGCTTTTAGTAACTGGATTTTGATCGTTTTCTTCAAAGGTAACACAATTGTGGTCTTGCACATGGCTATGTTTATTCCAAGCCCCTTCTTGGCTATACTCTAGTATCTCTCTAGGGTGAGAGAGACTGGAATAAGCTTTCATTTCAAGCTCCTCCCACTCCCTGCTGATCCCCCCTACCCCACCAGCCTTTCTTGGAGCCAGTATGTTGCTCTATCCCCCATTCCTGCCTGAGGATCCTATGGCTTGTCTCAGCCTCAATAACATTTAGGCTGGTAGAGCCACAGAGATCAGGAGTCTGGTCCCATTAGACAGCCTGCATCACCCGTCAATTTTGCACTTATTAGATACCCTGATGATAATTTCTTTCAGCCTTCACTTCTCAGCCATTTGTGACAACAGTTCAGCTCGCCCCAGTATACAACACACAATGCTTAGAAGGAGGAACACAATTGGACAACAGCCACACAAAAGTGCCATCATTTTCAGAAATAATCAGGAAAAACTCGTGCAGTGAGGTATGTTAACTTGACCTAGCTAATATTTATGTACCCTCCACTATAAAACTCTATAAGAACTAACCTGCTAATCTGGGGCAGTGATCTGGGGAGATGACCACTACTGCAAGTGGCTGCTGAGACAACACATGATTCTCAATGCCTCATCAACAATTTGTAATAGACATCTTGAAAAGTCTTAGAAATTGTTTTGTATTTTAATTATTAATTATTCAAATTAAACCGTACTAATATTTATGTATAGGGATGTTAACCGCAATGTTCCATATGGTAAGTTTTGAAGTAAATGAATGCTTTGCAGAGAGCTACATTGCTGATCTGTAGTGCAATCTTTATTATTATAGTGCCCACTTAAATTGTGCTGTGGAAGCTTCAAATACCACATTTAAACACTCGTTATATTGAATGTGAAATAGTCGTCCACACAACTTCAAATATATACATTCAAAAGGATATGTCCTTAAAATAATATTTAAGATATAATTTCTGTGACCTTCCTTTTATCTTCTTTAGCTTCTGGAATTCTTTGAAGAAGATAGTCACTTGTCTCATAATCAGGGAACAAAAACAATGTTTCAAAAGAAAAGTAGAGATCTGAAAGGCTGCACTAGGTTTTTGAAGCAGTATTTGTCAATGCAGCAATCATTTTAGCAATTAATTTAAAACGTGCTGTTATTTAGTAGACGGTATCGATTTTATTTTTGGTTTCTGGTTATAAAACATTTTTCCATTTTTAGAGCCGTAGAGAAGTTACAGTTTCTATGGAGTAGTACGAAGCCAACAGTTTGAGTGCTAAGTATTTTCTAAATTTCCAGTAAAGGGTAACACACATACAGAAATGTGCACGTTTGAAATGATCGGTTTTAAACATTTTCCAAAGTTGAAAGTACCCAGCTAACCCTTTTGTAAGTGAAGAAACAGTACCATCAGCAACTAAGGGCTTTGCTTATGTGCTCTTCTAGTCACACACACACACACACACACACACACACACACCAGTAACATGTCCCCCTACATACCAACTACATAGGCCAATTTGACACACATATGGAAAAGGCATGAACTGTGGAGTACATTTTCTTTTACTTCTATGGCTCAACTTTCAGGGCATTAAAGCCATTCATGTTTCATCCCATAGTTCTAGTTTGGATTCATTCTCCTTGCTATGTGGTATTCCATTCCAGAAGTTACTGTACTTATTTGCATTCCTTCCTCCTATAAGGTGGTGAGTTGTTTGTTTGTTTGTTTGTTTGATGAATGATCAATTGGTTGATTGCTTATGGGTTTTTTTTTGACTGTTAGAATTAATGTCTAGAGAGTTCTCAAACAAACTTTCTAGTGGATAAAACACATACTTTAGCCATGAGTATCTAAGAGGCGTAGCTGACACATGATATGATTGGCACTAACAAATATTATTAAACACATTTCTAAAGTTGTGTAATAGCCAATCTTTTCATCATCAGTGCAAAAGCTTTGATTGTGACACGCTGATATTTGGAAGTAACTTGTTTTCCTAAGTCATTCTGTTGGAGGTGAGGTGGTATTGGCTGATTAATGATTGAGTTTTGTTTAACTGACTCTTCTTTTTGCTTTTAAGCTTAAGCTAGATTTTGATACACAATGAACTGTAACTTAACAAAGTGCAAACAGACTGTAGGCTACATTTGCCACAGGTAGGTAAAGTTTAGCCAGTCACAAGCTGGCAACTATAAAAGACAGAGCTGCACCTGCTGGCACTGCCTCTGTTTCTTCCATTTTCTGTTTGTCAAGTTCTTTTTTTCTAGCTCTTAGTATAAACTACTCACTCAGTGGAGAAGAGCTTTGAACAATTTTTGTACAATTCTAAAATCTCAAAGCCACTCCAAGTGTAAACTAAATTTGTTACTTTTTTAAAAGTTCTTATGTGATATTCTTTTAAAAGAAGCTAATATATGAATATGGTTTTTCCTCCAGCTCTTTGTGTCTTTTACATTTTTTTCTCCGTTATAAACAACAATGAGTAGATGCCGGTTTTCAGAAATATAGTGAATTTTTATTTAGATTTATTCCTACTTGAAGGTTTTGTTTCTAGCACAATGTCTGTGTGACACTTTCCTCTTGTGGAAAATTCCTTAAGGCTCAGAAAAGATCTTTTTGTTCCTTCCAAATCACTCTGTAGGTAGACTAGCTTTCATCTCACCATAGCCTTGCCCTGTTTGAGCCCTGTCTCTCATAAAGCATAGTTTTTTTTGGTTCTGAGGTTTGGCTTTTTAAAAATTACTTTCCACACATATATTTCATCACTTAGCATGTGCCTGATTGCTTCAGGAATGAATACAAATGTAGTCCTTTTCCTAATCATGGCCCCAAATAAAGGCAACAAAGTCCCCAGGTGTTTGTTTTTCAAATGGTATGGGTTCGTTGTCATGCTCTCTTCAATGCCTGTCAGAATTTATAGACACAGAACATTTTTGTTCAATTTTAAGAGCTTCAGAGTCTCTGTTTTGAAAAGTTACTAAATTACTTGACTGTTCTCAATGCTATTTTCTTTTGAAACACCAATAGAGCAAGAAATATGGGAGCCATTAAAGCACAGTAGAGATTATGGAATAGGAATTTAAGATTTTGGGACTGGTAGACAGAAGGAATGAATGATCTGCTCTGCTGACACTGGTACACACACACACACACACACACACACACACACACACACCAGGTGAGATTAAATGAAATAATTTTTGATATGAATTCTTTCTACAATTTTAACTAAAAATAGCAGATGAAGTTTTCAGCATTCCAATAACACCACTTTCTACTTAAGTTTCTGCACTCTTATAGGAAAGTCACGTCTACCCAAATACCATCAGGGTCTGAAAATGGAGAAGAACTTGACTTCAATGTAGTCTATAGGCAAGCTAATACAGAGGCCACTAATTGCTTCTATTCTGTTCAATGTTCCTATGACTTACTGTTCTCTAACATTATGTCAGATACACTCTTTGTTTAGTCCTTAGAAGAACCTTAGTCTGAATCTTTGGCTCCTTTTCTTTTGTATGTGCATGAGTGTATGTGTATACACATACATGCAAATCTCCCATTTCCCTCTGTGTATATATTTATGTAAGTGTATATTATGGGCCTTTATTTATGATATCTATGATAAAAAGTGTAACTTTTTGGTTACTTTATTGGATTCTTCTATCTACCAACCTTCTCTACCCTTATCCCTCCCAACCCCCCAACACTAAGTAGGTAAGAAAAAAGGTTAGAGGGGGACAGGGCTATTTGTCTTTTTAGACTACTGTCTTCTATTAAGGGTGCTGAGTTCCTTGAGGCAAACCAAATCTTCATCATCGGGACATTTCCAACCAGCAATCCAGCAAAGAGCATGAAAATGAGCAGTAGTCAGGGCAGCAGCAGTCATAGTCTCTCTCGAGGCTCTGGCATTCATAAACTCTCTCAAGAGTCCCTAGAATTTCAAAGGTAAACTCTCTTCATCTGGCAAGATCATGCCTGTGTCAGAGCACAAGACAAATCATAGTTAGCTGCTTTGGACCATCTGAAGCAGCCCTATATCCTACATCTGGTATTAAAACAAAAAACATATTCACATAATAATATAAATGGATTGTTAAAATTCTCAATACAAGAAATTCTAAAAGTTAGAAACTGAAATTTAAAGCCACATATTAGAAATAAATATTTGAATGATTGATTTTATTTGAAAACATACTCTCATTTTGCACACATGAAGGGAAGGGGAAGCTTGGGAAAGACAATCAGGCAATCAAAGATAGGTAAACTCAAGGCTAAACACCAAGGAGACTAAAGAGAGAGGCCTTGCATAAAAATATCAAGACAAAGTCACCATATCAAATTTAGACAGCAGTCCGAAATCTGAACACAGAAGTAAAAGATATATGATTTACTCATGCAGGCTGGAGTTCCAATTGGTTCTTTCTCTACTTATGAGTCAGTTTTGGACAAGCAATTGTGATTTGTGGAACTCAGTCACCTAAGCAGTAAGAGAAAAAACAGCAAAACTCACAGCAATGGTATGCTCGAAAATATTTAACAATCAGTTCTCTAAAAAGTTGTTTGCATATTTATACATAGATATTTATTATAAAGTTTCAGACAATTTGCAAATAATATGACATGTAACATTCTCTGTTGCAAATTAAAAACTACCATCATAATTTGCCCATGACTTACTAGTTCTTTACAAATTCACCATCTATTTGGTAACTCGCTTGTTCACAATGGCGCCACAATATCAGCCTGTGTTTCATTGTTACCTGATTCAGCTAAGAAGCCCCCTGTGTCATTAACATGTGAGCTTAATGCTAACATGAGTGCTTATAATTATTTTCATAATTACATAATTTATCATAAGCACATGAGTGCTTATAATTATTTGAAGAAGTCAAAGATAAAACGGTGAAGGCAGGCTTGAATCTCACTCATTCATCAGTGAGTGAACTTTTCAAACACTGTAAACATATGTCCTACATTTTTTTGTCCTATTCATAATATAGTAGCTACTGACACAATGAAGCAGTATGGGGATTTGTTGTTTATTGAAGCTAAGTAAAGGGCAGCGTGGTGCATCTTTAAACCCTACTAATGGGGTTGGAGATTTAGCTCAGTCGTAGAGCACTTGCCTAGCAAGCACAAGGCCCTGGGTTCGGTCCCCAGCTCCAGAAAAAAAAAGACCCCTACTAACGCCATCAATGTCTGAGATCTAGATAAGTAACAAGCTCATATATCAGACACTGGTTCCCAGTAGAGTTTATTGCCCCATTTCAGACACTCCCATCAGGACAGACTTGAAGGTCCCTATGATATCGCTGAACCCAGGGTTACAAAGATATTTACATCAGCCCACTCTGATACAGTATGGCCTCTGTGTTATAAGAATTATAAATAACCCCAAGAACACAATTTGTACTAAAATCACTAGAACGGATTAAGTTTATGGGATTTAATTTTGGATGGTGGTAATTAAGTTGCCAAAAGTGTGCTGAATATTTAATAATTTATCCTCACAAACAGACATAAAATAGTTCTAACGTTCTTTTGCTTAGTTACAAAACGGTGCTTAGAAAACACACAGGTGGGGCTGAGAGATGGCTCAGTAGCACACTAGACACTTGTACGTGTCATCAAATCAACACATACTCCAGGCAGGCGTAGCTGTCCATTTGCAGTGACAGGGAGGAGAAGGCAGAGGCAGGATCTATCCCTTCACCTGACACTCAGCAAGTGACTAGCTGTACCAGAAAGCTCTGATATAATAATGAGACCCTGCCTTATCACTGAATAATGTGGAGATGGGCCCTGGGATTCATTGAATGATAACTTCAGGCTTCCATTCATATGCACAGAGGTGCCCACATACATCTGGACAAACATATGCACACATGCATACATTATGCATGTACATGTAAAACAAACAAGTAAACAAAAAAACTAGGTAAAGTTTCTGCCCCAGGGAAATAAGATCCCTAGAATTATATTTAATTTTTAGTATAATTAATTTGTATTTATACTTACTATGTTCTATAACTATTAAAATCAATATTTTTTTAGTTAAAAATATGTCATACTGTGAAGGCACAAGGTTATGAAGTGTTTGAGGCCCTAAAGATGTTCCTCAGGACTCTTGTTTGCCTCTTCTATAAAGTCAGCAAGCAACCTAACATTGGAACCATCGATGCATTAAACACAACAATGCACAGAATCTTTAGAGCAAAGACTCATGCTCACAGTACCACAATGAAGAGTTGCAAATTCAAAACTGTCACATCTAAAGGCAAATGTTCCCACTCCCCTGACTCTATTCTGCACTCCCTTTCTCATCCTTGCAGATCATCCCTGAAGCTCTAAGAGCATCTTCCAGATTCTTTCCTACAGTGTTTGAATAGTGCATCTATTTAAAAGAGATGAGATGTAAACAAATCAGTATCCACATTGGTGTTCTAACACTTTTCAAACTGTTTCCACAGGAGAACCACCCCCATTAAAATGTCGCAAAAGCCTATAGCTGTTATTTGAAGCAATGTTTCAATTTGATTTGGTTTGATTTTTTTTTTGAGACTTATATTATAACCATAAGTGAGAACAGTCCCAAGTGTCACAAGCTTGGCAAGGGAATTAGAACGGGAAGCTCGAGCTAAGCACTAATAAACAGGCACAGAGAGAACTGAGCACTTAGCCACAGTACTTGGACGAGCCTGGAATGTACTGTAACTGACGGTGTCGATTGTGCAGATGCCAAAGTGTGTCTGAAGTAACCCCCCTCCTCTGTGAAGCCCTGTGTGGGTGGCATGGGACTGTGTCACATGAGAAAGAGAAAGGAGAGAGAATCTGTCTGATTTTCCTTGACAAAGGCTATTTTGCCTACTTTCCAGAGCTTTCTGAGCAGGTAAAGAGATGTATACACAGCACTTACAATGCAAGCTTGATGTTAAGAGACCTGCACCTTCAGCAGTCTGATAAGGAGGTAAGAAATGCAGTAGATTAGCTGTTCAGGGACTTGAAGCAGAAAGACCTTGCATATCTGCAAGCGGTGAAAACATCAAAGATGTCTAATGGTCTTGGGGGCAGTAAAAGTGTCTTGTCAGCCTCCCGTGTCATTGACAGACAATGTAGTTTATAGATGGGGTTATACTGCAGGTTTATAGATGGGTTGAACTCAGCAGTGCACACTTTATTGTTTTGCTGGTTGCTTTGAAATAGGTTCTAGATCTTTGAGTATTTGGTTAATGTTATCCTACTTGCTCCTTTCTGGTATAAGATAATGGATTCAACTCCAGAATAGTTCACACCTATATTTATTATATTATTGCCAGTTTAGAACCCCAAACTAGACTGTGCATTAGAGTAGCAGTAAGCTTAGGGATGAGTTGTAATATCAACCTTCATCTTTCTCTTGTTTGACTCCTATGAACTATGCTCTTTTTCTGGTTCTTCCTACTTTAAAGAAGGAGAGAAAGGAAAGGGGGAAAAGAGACAGACAGGAGGAATGAATTTCTATTTATCAGTCAGTTTGTGATCTCCCCTGTACACTGGCATATCATAGCAGGCAAACCCAGGAGTCTTCAAAAGATACAACCTGGGAATCTTTTGTGTTATAACCTTCTCCAGTGTGTTTTTGCTGGACTCTTGGTCTTCTGCCTTAGGTAGTATCTTGGGTTTTTTCTCCATTGGAATCTTCTCCCCTTCATAAGACATTGTCCATGGTCATTTTAGGTAACTTGAGGCAAGTTAAACGCTGTGGTAACCACTTGACCCAGAGGAAACATCAGAGAGCTTTCTCTATGGACTTTTTAAAAATTTGCTAGTGTTTTAAAATTAGGATACAAGATAACTAGCTTCATTTCAGCAACTTCATAATCCTTTGTGGCCTGCTGATCCTTTTCCTCCTCAGCCCCTGTCCCTCATCCCTTCTCATCCCATAACCCACTCTCCTCTTTCATGATACATGTATTATATAACTCTCGACATCTCTTTTCTCCCTCTCATGATCACCACTATAGTTTCATGATCTACACTGTCATCTTCCTACCCTCTCTACATATGTGTACATATGTGTGCATCTGTAAAAATTTACACATGTAATATTGATGTTCCTGGACATCAGCTTAGGTTCTGTTGAAAGTGCTCTTGCTTTATTCCAAACAGTTCATGAGAACATTGCAATGTCCGCAGCTCCTGAGCTCTTTGAATAGGTTGTGCCAGTCAAGGCTGTCTCCCCAGGTACAGGATACAAGGACAATTGATAAAGGATGTCTGAAAATAAAAATAAAAATGATAATCAGTTCAAAATTTCTAACCAGAAAGGAATTATTATAAGCAATGTCTGTGATAAAGTATTTTTTTCATGAAAAAAAATTTTGTTGGTCCAAGCTCTAAATAATTGCTACGGTTCTTTTTCAGTATTAATTATACATACTAGGCTTCAAATTAGCATATTGTAATTACTTATCCTTCAGCAAACATCCTATTCTTTGAGAACACTAATTTGGAGAGCTCCTAATTATACAATTACCCCCTGGCAGACACAGATCTCTCTTAAGAGTAACTTCATGGTATTCTGGAATGGGACGAATCATTTCAAGTATGCTGTGTATCTCTGACCAACATGGCACTGCATATTCCTGATTTAAACTGTGAACTGAAATATACAGTGATGTGACCGTGATCAAAATGGCCAAGGAGCAGAGTTGAAGCTGCTTTGATTTTGGGACTCATTGGGATTTTAATCCGTGTCTTAAATTTAAAACAGTGAAACAGATATACATTGAAAGCACATGTTTGTGGTTTGTGGGTGTCACAGCCCGTTGCTTTTGTCCCTTGGAAGCTTACATAGTACTTTCTGGTGCTAGACATAGACCATAGAAAGGAGGCTTTTGGTTTAACTGACCCCCATCAAAAGATGTCTGTAAAGGTCCAATAGTGTCACTCGGATGTTGGTGGTACCAAGTTACCAACAGTTGTCTGAGTGGACTTAAGGGACACCCAACCGAAGGGGAATCATGCCCAGTACTAGAACTCTAGAACTACTGGGGACTAGTGAGGTCGCAGATCTTAGAAGAGAATTTACTAATGTGACTTTGACAAACCAGCATAATTTCTTAGCTACAGTCTAAATATTATCCTTACACCCTCAGATAAGGGTAGCTATCACTCCTCACCAAGGAGGCTTCTGTCTCTCCAGCAAATGAAGGACACAAAAGGAGACACGAAGCAAAGATCAATGGAATTGTGGGCAGCAAAGCTCTAATGTATGCATCTGCATCGTGTCTCCTGCATCATTGCTCAGGGAACATTGTAGAAGAGGGGCAGAAAGATTGTAAGTGCTAGAACCCCAGGAAGTCTTTTCTGAGACTGCCTCTCACAGCCATGAATGCATAAACAAGACGTAAACAATAGCTATCAATAGTCATACATGCTAATGTGGAAGGAGAAAAATCTCATGGGCTCCCGATGTCTAGAAAAAACAAAAACCATAGGCAGTGAATAGTCTGCCGAGAGAAGTAGAACTGTCCTATCCCAAGGTTGGTATCCTGATTGGCTATCCAAAACAAGTTAGTTAGCCTCAAAAACACACAAACAACAAAAGTGGACCCAGAAGGTTATATCTATATTCTTAAGCACATATGTAATAATAATAATTAAAGGGAAAAGAGCCATAATTTGAGAGTGAGGGGCAATGGAGGAGTTGGAGGTGGGGGAAATGAGGGGACCTAGAGTAAAAAAAAAGATGAAGGAAGTTGTATGATTACATTTTAATTAAAGATATAAGAAAACAAAGCACACATTTTCTCTCTCTTGTAAAATCTTGTACAAATGTTTAATAACTGACATAGAATTCTATACTCAGACTTGAAATGTGCTCAGTGCTTAAAATGCTTCTGCACAACCATAAAAATTTGGATATCAGAACCTAAATAGAGGCCAGGTGGTCAGAGTAGCCATGCTGAACAGCATCCTGAATGAAGTCAGCACTCACTGAAAGACACACCACCTTGATAAAGATGTTCCAGGAAAATCCTAGGACAAAGAGAGAGGTAAACTGCTGATGGACTTGTTATCTAGGAAGCCGGGACTATGGAAAAGGGAGCAAGCAGTGGTTAAGGGGCTCATGGATTATAGCTGTACTCTTCTGGCATTCATGATTTATGACATCCTGGAAAGGCTTGGTTCAATGTTATAGATACTCTCAGGTGTCCTATATACACCACAAAGAAGGCCATTCATTCTGGTGGCTTTGTGTCCATAAAAGTCAGCATGAAGGTGACATTCAAGAATGACTTATTCCCCACATAGCCCCTAAAGTCTTCTGCTCAGTTCCAATGAGCATTCACCAAGTCTGACAAGTGATGCTTTAAATTACATTTATTTTTATTTATGTATATGTGTGTGAGAGTCTGTTTATCGGTCAGTGTGTACCCCTTGCATTCAGGAACACAGAAAGAAAGCCTTGGGTCCCTTGGAATTGGTGTTACATGTATTTGTGACCTGCTATTTGGATATGAGGAACCTGACCCAGGCTCTCTTCAAGAATTACAAATGCTTGTACCTGCTGCAGTGTCTCTTCAGCCCCAATACAACATATTTTAATAATCTATACTTTCTTGCTAAATGACTCTCATTCTCTGTTTGAAATCAAACTTGAGTCATCCCTAAATTATTTTTATCTGCCTACTCATGACATCCTGATTTTATTTAATGTCATTTTTTAATCCTTGAACTATTATTGACTGTTATCCTCAACAAACTTTAAACTCTTAGGAGCTGGAGCTCATGTTCTATGCACTTTCAGTCTTTCTCCTAAGGTATTTGATGAACACTTTTTAAAAATTCCTCATTGTGGTAGTATGGACATAGGTCAGTCAGTTAAAATGATTGTCTTGCATTTATAAGAACCTGAGTTTTATAGCCAGAACCTATGTAAAAGCAAACAAGAGCTGGGAGTGGTGGTATACAGTTACAATCCCAGTGTGGAGTCAGGAACTAATGGATGACACTTGCTTATCAGCCTGCCTTAGTGAACTCAAGGCCAGTGAGGAGAGGGAGTGGGGGTAGGGCAGAGGAGAGAGAGAGAGAGAGAGAGAGAGAGAGAGAGAGAGAGAGAGAGAGAAAGAGAGAGAGAGAGAGATCATTATTCTCAAATCAACTTGTCCCCTGGCCTTCACATCCATATCCATACACACATGGGCACATGCATGAGTGCATCTGTGCCCAAACATAAATGGAAACACATATGCATACACATATTAAATCACCCCATTAGATTTTAATAGTATTTTGAGGAATAGTTTTATGGAATAACAAAATAATGGCCATGTGTTCACTAGTGGTAATACTATATAACAACTGTAATAAGTGAACACTGATTTCCTGGAAAAAAACAGTTTTTAATAAAGAATTATATAGTAATTGTATTTGTAACACACACACACGCAGACACACACAGACACACACACACAAATTAATAATGAAAAAAATGTGGAAAGTGTTTCCCTAAATTCAAGGATTCAAGGTATTAAGAGTCACTGGAATAGCACAATTACATAAGGAAGCTGCCTTCGTCTGTGCTACTGTAACCGGATACCTGAGACTGGATAGTTTATGAAGAAGAGAAAGTGACTTTTATCAAAGCTCTGGAGAGTGAGAAGTCCAAGATCAAAGCATTTGGCATCCTAGTAAAATATAACATGGTTAAAAGCACATGGGGATGAGACAGAGAGAAAAATGGTAAATCTCTAGTACTCAATCCCAGCTCACAATGATGTCTTTTTTTGTCCATCCTTAGAAGTAGTACTGAGTCACTGAAGCATCTCCTACAGCCCCCTTTCAAAGTGCCACTGGCTTAGGGATGCAGTTTCCTGCACATATGCTTTGGGAGAGGCATTTAGGCCACATCAGAGAGTTTCCTTTCTGGTCAATCACTGGCATTGACTTAATCAACCTACGTACATGCCAAGGGTCAAGAGTCCTCAAATGAAATTGTCACATGAAGATCTCAGCCAGGAGTCAGAAACAGGTTACCACTTGAGTTCAAAGTCCAGTCAGGAAGATTAGGGAGTAGAAGAGAATCAGTCCAAGGGAAAGCTGACTGAACCTCAGATCAGACTGAGTGGTGGGGCAAAGGGCAGTGGTTCAGCCTTACTGAATCCGATGACCATGGTTGGCTAGAGAATGGAGGATAACTAGGACAGCACATTCTCGGGGGACTGAAATCTGTGGATTTGATCTCTTTGCTTTGCCTCCCTTTATCTTTCTTTTATAAGCTATAATATACAAATTGTTGGGTAGATTGGATACAGATAAGAACATATTCTATCTCACTGTCTTCCTTGGGTGTTTGAATGTATTTTTGATCATCTGTCTCCAATTCAGATATCTCCTATCCTTTTAAAAAGAACAGCCAAAGAAAGGTTCAGATTCTCGGGATGAGAAATAATTAGTTAATTTATAAAGAAGTATACTTAAAATATTGATATTATAAGTAATTTCTATTTTATTTCACTAAAGGTATTTTGTTGTGCTTTTATAAAATTTTAGTTTACAGAGCTTCACCTGAGGACACAAACATTTTCCCAGAGTAAAATTTAAACATAATAGGAGGCAAATATTTCATGCCAAATAATGCAAGGGTGCTCATTCTTTTCTTCTTTCAACATAGGCCAAGTCTTAGAGTATAAGATAGCATAAAAGAAATAAACACATGGGATATTAGCCCAAATGCTTGAATTACCCTATATGAACAGAACACATGAAACTCAAGAAGGATGACCAAAATGCGAATGCTTCACTCCTTCTTTAAAAGGGGAACAAGAATACCCTTGGGAGGGAAGAGAGAGGCAAAGTTTAGAACAGAGGCAACAGGAACACCCATTCAGAGCCTGCCCCACATGTGGCCCATACATATACAGCCACCCAATTAGACAAGATGGATGAAGCAAAGAAGTGCAGACCGACAGGAGCCGGATGTAGAACGCTCCTGAGAGACACAGCCAGAATAAAGTAAATACATAGGCAAATGCCAGCAGCAAACCACTGAACTGAGAATGGGACCCCCGTTGAAGGAATCAGAGAAAGGACTGGAAGAGTTGAAGGGGCTTGAGACCCCATATGAACAACAATGCCAAGCAACCAGAGCTTCCAGGGACTAAGCCACTATCCAAAGACTATACATGGACTGACCCTGGACTCTGACCTCATAGGTAGCAATGAATATCCTAGTAAGAGCACCAGTGGAAGGGGAAGCCCTTGGTCCTGCCAAGACTAAACCCCCAGTGAACGTGATTGTTGGGGGGGGGAGGGCGGTAATGGGAGTAGGATGGGGAGTGGAACACCAATAGAGAAAGGGGGGGTTGGGGGATGTTTTCCCGGAAACCGGGAAGGGGAATAACAATTGAAATGTAAATAAGAAATGCTCAAGTTAATAAAGATGGAGGGAAAAAAGAAATAAACACAAGGAAGGAGGAACTTATGTTATCTATCCTTCTTCACAGGTGACTGAGCTCTCTGTACTCAAAGGACCTTGCAAAATCCACCAGAAGCTCTTAGTTTCAATATGAAGCATCTTTCTTTGTAGAATGGAGCGTTGGTTGGCGTCAGATACTGCAAGAAGCTCTTTGTCCTAGGACTGCGAGTTCAGTGTGCGCCATGTTGACTTGATTGTGCTTTATAGCCTTAGTTCCTCCGTTGTCTCCTCAAAGGGGCCAGGAAGCACTTGGATGCCCGAGAATCATGTATGTTTGACTGTATTAGTCAGGGTTCTCTAAAGTAACAGGATTGATGGGATGAATCTCTTGCCTTATATACTAGATATCATTTGATATATTATATAGAATGGATATTTATAGATTTACAAGATTTTTTTTTAATTTGCAGATTTTGCAAGGTCTTTTAAATACAGAGCCCAGTCATTAGAGAAGTAAGATAATTTGAGTTCTTCCTTCCTTATTTTTACTTCTTTTATATTGCCTTATATTCTGCCTAAGACTCAAGACTATGTTGAATGAAGAAAAGAATATATAGAGACACACATAGACACACACATATATAATAGATAGACAGACAGATAGATAGATAGATATGGATTTATCATCCAGTAGTTTTTCAGTCCATGAGCCTGGCTGTCTCAGTTGGTCTTTGGTATATGCCAGAGTTCCAGAGAAATAGGCTTTCATGGTAATGAAGAAATGGGCCTGCTAGTGAGGGGGGGAACAAGCAGGCAAAGAGAAAAGCTTCCTTCTTCCATCTAAATATATAGAGTCAGGATTACACAACCATATCCTGGCAGATATAGATTAAAGGTACGTTTTCCCAACTCAAAGATACGGACTAGAAGTGGATCTTTCCACTTCAAACTCAGCAAAAATCCCTGACAGCTGTGTCTTCCATTTTGGGGTTCTAGTTAATTCCAGAGGTAGTCGAGTTGACAACCAAGATAAGCCACTGTGCTGTCTAGACATTTGCTCACATTCGTTTTATATATTGAGCTTTCCATCACAGAGCCAGTGCCGATTCATGACTTTAAACTGTGGAAATGTTAAAAAAAAAAAAAAAGAAAGAAGAAAAGAAAGAAAGCAAAAGGCCAACTATTGTGGGCTTCTCTCTGATTCCACAAAGACTACGAGCTATTTTGACTCTAACACTGTTGCTGTTGCTGATAATTCATTTTATTAGAAAAGTAGTGGGTCAGGTTTAAATATCCTGTTGCTTACAAAAATATACAGATGTTCAAAATAGGCTTTATCTGTGCTTCTTTTTCTCTTTAGACAGTATAGATGTTTCAGATGATACAGTGGCCACCCTGGAGCAAGTCTCTGCACGAACATTGCCACTGGCAGAAAGCAAAAAGTAGGCAAGACTGCTGCTTTACAACCTCCCTTCCTTTCCTGATCACTCTTTCCCTCAGCGTTTCACTTAGCCCAGGCTAGACTCAAGGGGTCTCTGTAGTTGGAGATGGCCTTGGACTCCTGAGCCTTCTGCCTCCACCTCCCGAGTGTTGGGGTTGTAGATTTCATGGCCAGCAGGCTGGTTAGCTTTTATAAAAATGTACAGACTAGAGCCACCTGGGAAGGAGGATCCTCAATTAAGGAATTTCGTCAATGAGGTTGGACAGTGGCATGTCCTTTCCTAATTATAAACTGATGTACGACAGTAAAACCCACCCCGGAGTGTTGCCGACCTCCCGTAAGTCAGCCTAGTCTGGATATGCAACAGAAGTGCAGCTTGGTCTTCATGCAGATCCTCTAACAACAGGAGCAGAGGCTAACCCTGCATCTGTTGCCTGCCTGTGGGTCCTGTTCTCCTAGCTGGGTCCCCTGGACTGGCTTCAGTGGGAGAGGATGTGTCTAGTCCTGCAGTGACTTGATAGGTATGATGAGGTGAGGAGGGTGGGGAAAGGGTGGGAGCATTCCCAGAAAGGGTCCCCCCTTCTCAGAGGAGAAGGGGGATGGGGGGAGATGAGAGGCTGATACTTTGATGTAAAGTGAACAAATTAATTTTTTAAATATTCAAAATGAAAGAAAAAAAGAAAGAAGAAAGGAGAGAAAGAAAGAAACAAAGGAAAAGAAAAGAAAGGGGAGCTGAGCAAGCCAAGGAGATCAGGACAGTGAACTGCATTCCTCCATAGTCTCTGTTTTAGTTCCTGCCTCCATGTTCCTCCGGCTTTGACCTCCTACCCTGGCTTCCTCAGATGATGGACGCTTAACCTATAAGCTGAAATAAACCGTTTACTCCCCAAACTGCTTTTGGTCGTGATTTTATCATAGCAACAGACAGCTAACTAGGACAGCCAGCTAAGTCACTGGTTTTAATTTCATTTCCATCCTTCTACAGCCACAAAATCTATTTTTGTTTTTTATCTCATAATAAAGAATAGAATTTCTCCAGTCTGTCACCTGCTTGCTTATTTGGAGGCAACAGCCACGATCTATGTACAAACTCCTTGTTAATTTATTTAAATAGCCTGAAACCATCAGCGTAACAGTTACCTGACCCTGAGTTTAATTCTTTCCTGGTTAGCTCATGACTCTGAAGGTCGCAATGCCACTGACTATGGAAGCAAGGGAAAATGACTTATTAAGACCTATTAATTGAGTGAATGAGGCCAAAGGCGTCTCACAATGGAGATAAGAAGTTACCTGGAGCCTGAAGAGGCCACTGGGGGCTGCTTTTCCTGCTAAGTCATCAGTATTTATGGTATTTGAGCTTGTAAGACACTCGTCCTTGGCATTACAAAGTATATATATATATTTTTTTTTTCCTGGAAAATATTCTCTGTGCCTAGATTTGCCTCCCTGTGTCTTCAGTAAGGTTGACTATCATTTAGATTTCTAATTTTTTAACCTTGATTCTTCAATAGATACCCACCCTCTTCATAACTTTCCAAAGAAATTCAGAATTTGTGCGTGTGTGTGTGTGTGTGTGTGTGTGTGTGAAATTTAAATGCAATGAAATGCTTTAACTGTGTACTACATATTAAGTACCACAGGATCCGACTTTGTGAACACCTGTGTGTGTGTGTGTGTGTGTCTGTGTGTATGTGTGCGTGCTTGTCTGTGTGTGTTTGTCTGTGTGTGTTTGTCTGTGTGTGTGTGTGTGTGTGTGTGTGTGTGTGTGTGTGTGTGTGTTATCAGGAAACCTCAGATCTAATGGAGACAGGAAGATACCATCTGACTATTAACAACCCTCCCATAAATTAAGGCGGGGAAGCTCCTTAGCCGGTTATATTTTCTAATATAAGGCGACACCGAAAATCCATCATCGACACCCAGATGTTGAAAGATTTGCTCAGCACTTCAAGACAAATGGTCCTCCAGAGAGAATATGCTGCATCTGCAGGGCGCTAGCAGTGAGCTGAATCCAGACCCCGGCTCCGTGCAGGTCCCCAGCCAAGCAGAGGCGTACTCCAGTGCTCGCAGGAACACCAAGACCCCCTGAAGCTCCAGTCTTCTCTCACATCTCCAGATAAGAAACTCTGAAAGAATGGAGAGTGTGTCACACAGCTAGAGATAGCCTCATTTTAAGGGAGAACGGCTCAAAACGGTTAACTCTCATCTCAGAAAGAGCAATACACCGTCAGTTATCCTGAAGCAGAAGCTACTGATGGTGCCAATATTTCCATGACCTGCTTTGCCTTAGTTCATGTTATAATAGAATTTAATGGTGTACCTCTGCCTCCATCAAGATTTCCTGTATACATCCTTCCTTCTGGACTTGACATAGCCGAAGCGCTCAGGACTCACAGCAGCTGTGGTTAGGTACACAAGACTGGTGAGAGAGAGAGATCATGAGCCTCGCTCTTCCTAGTGGGTCTATTGGTTGTTAGGGGAAAGGATGGATGTCAGTTTCTTCAGCAGTGTGGCCACTGATAGTTGAGTAATAGAGCAAGCTCCGCTGAATAACCTCCCACGCACCTTCCGGAAGTAACTCTTACTTGACTCAGTAGCCACTTGCAAAAGAAAGACTTGGGAGACGGGGCTTGTTGAGAAGTGGGGAACCAGTAGGAGAGCCAGTGGGGCATGGGAAAAGGAAACAGAAGGCCTAAAGTTCACTATATAAATGTCTGAAACTGTCAAGCAATTTAGAAAATTCTAAGATTACTTATGAAACAAAATCAATCGTAGTCCATACTGAAGGGACTCCGGTTAGCCTCCTCTCTCTTTCCCCTGCCTTGCTAAAAACAATGGTTTAGATTACATTCCTAAAGTTAGTCATCACGGTCTGTTCCCCTATTTGGCCATTTTCTCCTTCTGAGGCTGACTACCAAGTTCCAGCTCTCAAAGTAGTGAAGTCCATCAATCAAAAACTTCCTTTGGGTCACCCAATTAATGTGTTCAATTAAAATTAAACACCTAGTCCTAATGCAGGGTTTCCCCGTTTACCTTTATAAACTGGCATTTGCCTATGGTCCACCTCTAGCCCCTCTATCTGAAGCGGTCCTTTGTCTTTCTCTGGGACCAGTACCCCTTAGCCCTCTCCCTCCTTCCATTCCTCTCCTCTCCCTCCCACTTATCCCCTGTCTTTGTCTCTTACTCCCTGACTTCTGTCTTTCTGAGGCAAGTGAATATCCTTTGTGCTGAGGGTGACTTGAGCTGACACTTTCCTTCCACATATTGCCTTGTCCATTAACACACAGGTAGATCTAGGACACAGACTTCAATGATGTACCAGTCAGCCACAGGCCCCAGCGACCTCTTCTCTGATATGATTGCTAACAGTGCCTGTAAGTAGTTAATTATGTGTAACAGAGAACTCGAACTTGTACCTTTGTTTCTACTTATTGGTGGGGCGGGGGTGGCAAATGAGAACAACAACACAGTTTCCGGGCTTGATTAGAGTAAGTCTCAGGAGTGGGATTTTTATTTATTAGTTACAATAAAATAAATAAAAGTTGTTATAAAATAGCAGTGGATATTCATGAAGGAGGCTGACGGTATCGCTGACGACCTGTAGTAAATATGTGAAATGAAAGGGTGAAATAGCTAAGTACAGAGGAAGAGGGAGTTAATCTGAGAATGGAAATCTGGTCCACAGGCATGGCCTCTTTCTTTTCTGCTCACTTCTCCTTCCTCCTCTCATTCAGAGGGTTCTGCTGAGAGGCTGATCTCACCTAGTGTGATACTACTAGTTACTACTACTACTACTACTACTACTACTACTACTACTACTACTACTATTACTATTCAGAGATGCTGAAGGCGGTCCTGACAGGTGTCGAACATTTGACGAAGGACTCTTAAACTATTTTCTTGTTTCTTTGAGCTGCACGTCTTCCACTGTCCCTGGTTTGTCCTGGTAGGTCACTTCGCCCCTGGACTTTTCATAAGCAAGTCTGTCCTTGCCACATATGATTGGATCTTGATAAGAGTGTTCAATACTTTTGCAGGGCTCAGCAAAGGTCTGGTGTCACAACAAGACGTTTCAGGTTTGTCTTGATTCTTATCTACTAGACAGGAACTGAAAAATACCTGAAAAGATGGACTCCAAATGGAGGAGTGGCCTCCATCAGACTGACCTGTGAGCAGGTCTGTACAGCATTGTCTTGATTGGTGGTTGATGTGGAAGGGCCCAGCCCACTGTGGGTAGGGCAGTCCTGGGCAGATATGTATAATAAAGGTAGCGGAGCAAGACAAGAGAACTTAGTAAGTTCTTAGTAAGTTAGTAAGTAAACATGAGTGTTCTCTCATGGACGCTGCTTCTGTTCCTATCCTGAGTTCCCTGTACAGAAAATCTCTTATAGGCATCACCTGTCAATAAAAAAGCCAACAGCCAATGAGCTGAGGCCGGAAATACGAGGTGGGACACTGGCAAGAAGAGAGGATTATGGGAAATAGGGAAAGAATAAAAGGAGATGCAGGGAGCGACCCAAGGAGATATTGGAGGGAAACACGGACACTGAGGGAGACAGGAGGAAGGACCTGGGACTGAAGGTGACAGAAACTAACCAGGGGAAGAAAGAATAGTTTAAATGGGTTAAATAAGTTATGTGCTAGTCTGGGAATGAACCAAAGCTCACAGCCTAGGTATTTATTAATAAATAATTACTCTCAGAGTCCTTATTCTGGGAGCAGGGGCCTGGCGAGAGAAAAACTTTTTTTTTTCAGTTCCTATCTTGGCTTCCCACAGTGATGGACTAGAAAATGTAAGGTGAAATAAACGCTACTGTTTCTAGGCTGGTTTTGATCCCATTGCTCATCACAGTAACAGAAAGCAAATTGGAACAAGGTTATAAAAGGAAATCGAAATTCCCCAGTGCAGAGGGTCTGAAGCGTTCATTTGGAAATTAAATCTTGGCGCAATAAAATGTCATCATTCCCATTATTAATTCTAAGTACCCATTTTGGTTTTATTCCATTTACAACAACTTCAATTTATTTCTGTATTTGGGGATTAAACCTCAAGCTTTGTACCTAAGAGGCAGATGCTACCCCTGAGCTCCGTCTGCCGCCTAACTTCCGAATGTCTTCAATGATAATTTAAGCAGCGTTCTCTGACACGATTTATCACACTGGCTTCTAAGCTCCAGCCCCGTGCTGTACCTGCACTCCATCCTTGACTTTTAGATTTGGATCCAAGCACGTTCAGCCATTGCTTGCTTCTCTGGCACCTGAGTTCATTTCTCTAACTAGTACTCTCATTCTGCCGTTTATTTATTCAGGAAGTTCACCGACTGCAGTTTTATCTGAAGAAAAGCCAAAACCCGAACATTCCACTTCAGTCTTCCTTACTTTGACACGCTCTCCGCCAGAGTAGACTACTATTCTACGCATAATGATTAAAGCTTTGGGGACACGGCTTCTTACTTAGTCGACTAAGTACTGAATCATAAATTATTTTTCTTATAAAAAAAATCTTGATTATGCTTAAGTTAGAACCCAGTTTGCCGTTGGGTTCGTGGTCTTGGCAGAGATCACCAACTTTACGGGTTTATAACAACTTCATGTAGTGTGCCATTCCGTTTGATTTTTCTTTTCCCCTAGAGGCATCTTTTGTGCAGTCCCGAGTCCTCTCCAGTGTGGATTGATGGCTCTCTGTGTTTGCTCGCAGCTGTCATCTTGTGATCCCAGCAACCTTTGTAGAGGTTTCCTTTACAGTTTTGGGTGGAGCCTCCGGGTACAGCCTCTATGCATTTTTTGATAACTTCTTTACTTTGTAGCTCACATCCTTGAGTAACTTCCTTGAAAAGGACACCCGAATGATAGAACTTAGAGATTTTATAAACCTGAAAATGCCCTTATTCTACCTCTACGTTATTTAATTGATATTCTGAATACGTATAGAAATTTGAAGTGAAAATTACTTTATTAACAATTTTTGCCAGAGACCTGGGGCAGCGATTAGGAGCACTGGCTGCTCTTAGGGACCTAAGTTCACTTCTCAGAAACCTTATAGTAGCTCACAACTGTCTGTAATTCTACCCCCAGGGTATCCAATGTCATTTCTGTCCTCTAGGGACACCAGGCATACATGTGGAACAGGACATACATGCATAGAAAACACCTAAAGTACATAAATCACACATAAAATAAATTAAAATAATTTCACAAGCACCACTATATTTCTGCCTCTTAATGGGAATGCTATAGGCAGTTGTAGGCTGAAACTTTTGAATTTAGTAAAAAATTTTAAATACAGATTTTGGAACAAAAGTTTTAATAAAAGACATATGAGTTAGTGTTCAGCCAGAGTATATGAAAAAATGAGAAGAGCAGATGGGGGCAACACTTGAATGGTTAGGGAAAAGTTTCTTAAAATGGATCTGAAGAGGGACCCTCACAGAACATTGTGCTGTGAAAGTTAGAGCAAACTTCCATTCAGAGAATGAGCAGTATCCTTCACCACAGAGATGCCAATTCATGCAAAGTCTTTGTAGCAGGAAACTGGTAGGACATGTAGGAGGTGCAGCACACATGAATTAGAGATTGGTCAAATGTGCAGAAGAAGGACATTTTTCTTGGATTCCAAAGTCAGTAATGGCACCCTTTCCTGAGAGTAAGATTACAAGAGATTCTTAGTGAGACAGTTGTTTGATGGAAGAATATCAAATTTTAGTGAGTTTGGAAGAAAATTGGAGTGACGTTGGACAGTTAGTGGGTGTCACTGGGCAATTATTGACATTCTGTCCTACTTCTCCCCACCCCCAGTCTGGTCACCCAAGCTTTTTATGAATTCTGATGCTAATTCCATATTCACAGATGTGGCAGTTTCATTATAATTAGCCTGAGAACCTCTGAAGCTAAATTAATATAATCTCTACTTTCTGCGTTACCAAGATGTTAAATAATTTAATGAAACACACACACACTGTGCTGTTGCCGATTGATTTATTTTGAATATTACATCAAGTCTACATTGGTTTGAATCTGGTCTGTTACTGTTTTCCCACTCACATTGGTTGTTCTGTGCTTTAATATTCTCATAAACTCTTTGAACACTTTTAACTTCTGAAAATGAGAAGGCACCCTATTACCTTTCCTGGTTGAATTTGGTAGAACGTATAGGGTTTCATCTTTACAAAATATTTTGTAAATTTCTAGTGAAAGTACATAAATCTACCTACGTGTGTATATGCACATGTTCATGCATGTGTGTGCGGACAGGTTTTAAATTGCAAATTCAATTTGCTTCATAGATGGAAAGCTATTTATAGTTCCCGTTTCTTCTTGAATGGGCTTTGATAGTTTGTTTTATTAGCTACATAAAC
This sequence comes from Rattus norvegicus, assembly GCF_021556685.1. Classification (NCBI taxonomy): domain Eukaryota; kingdom Metazoa; phylum Chordata; class Mammalia; order Rodentia; family Muridae; genus Rattus; species Rattus norvegicus. The sequence goes on along the minus strand of NC_141542.1, from coordinate 40,444,414 downwards.
CTTTATGGTTGTCACATCGTTTTGACAAATTGATGACTTTATCATTACAAAATGATATTATTTATCCTCGGTATAGTCTGTGCTCAGACTTCTTCTTGGTCAAATATTAATATAGACACTACAATGTTTGTTACTAACACCATGCTATATCTTTCCCAATCTTCTGTCCTCTACTTATCTATAGAACTTTGTGGCTAACAACTACTTATTCTACGAAGCAGAAAGATGGCTCATATTTTAGGAATGTTACATTTTAGAAATCTCCTTCAAGTTGATATTATATAAAATGCTACTCGAGCAGAATATAGAAGAATTCTTTTGGCTCATGGTTTCAGGAAATTCGGTTGGGTAGATGTGCTCAGACAGGTTATCACTGTGATAGAAGCATGTGGTGGAGGCCACCCTCCTCTTGTTAGTAACAGGGAGCAGAAAAAGGAGGTACTGAGGTGTGGTTGTTTTCTATATGTTGCAATGATAATACTGGCCCCCAATATCTAGTTGCCTCGGGGACAAGAGAATCCTCATGTACACCAAGTGATGGTGTGTGACCTTACTCCTTGGTTGAATAAAGGTGCTGACAGCCTATAGCTGGGCAGGAGAGAGGTAGGTGGGGTTTCTGTTCCTAGGCTTGGGGTCTGAGGTGGACTGGGAGGAAGAACAGGAAGGAGAGAAGGTGGAGAGAGAAGATACCATGGGGTAAATGATTGTGAGAATTGGTCATGAGGGCTGACCTGTCAGAATGAGAGCCGCCCAGACGGAACAAGCCACATCTTGGGTTACTGATAGGGAAGTAGATACTCGTAGCTTAGAGGCCGGGTATCTACCTATCTCTAGGGCTTTAAAGGCTTTTTATAAATATAAGGGTTTTGTGTCTTTTATCTGGAAACTCCCAATTAAGATTAGTTACTGTAATAGGGAGGCATACACGAGAAAGACAAAGATTCAACCCCAAGGCATCGCCCTGGTGATCTATTTCCTCCTATCAGAGCCACCAGGCAGACAAATGATCACCGAAATGACATGCTACCATATTTTAATTGCATTGGAGTTCTGATTAGGTCAGATACCTCATAGTCCAGTTGTCTCTAGAAACAATGGAAGACTCATGCAGGGTATATTTCACCAACCCCCTAAGGATTTCTCAACTCAATCATGAACTTGAAAATCAAGAACAACCACCACCTACATGTAAACCACCTGTGCTTACTGTGATTGTAGATTTGATATCAGTTCACCTCCTATCTCCCATTTCTTTTCCCACCAACCCACTGTTTATCTCTTTTACTCAGTCTTTGCTACTTTGATATTTTCTGCTGTAATTTATTTGATGCTATACCAGCTATAATTACGTTTTTCATTTCCTTTGTTGCCTTAGGGTTTGTGCTAGGCATCCTTAACTTCCCACAGCCTGCTTTCAAATGGTATCACTTCACATACAGTATCAGAGTCTTTCTTCCAGGTCCTCTCATTTTTAGTCTTTCTGGTATTATCATCACACACCTTAATTACACATGTTACAAATGCTACAGTAGATTATGGTAAGCACCCGGATATTGTATAATTGAGGCTTTTGGCAAATGCTGCTATGCCAGGCATCTGAGGTTCGAAGAGCTCCTCCAAGACACATGGAGGAGATATCAGGCCAGTTCAAGGCCAGCATGGACAATTTAGCTAATCCCCTTCAAATACAAAAAGTGGAGCAAAGTTTGGGAAGGTATGAGAGTTCTATAGTAGAGTGTTTGCCTTGAGTGTAAGAAACATGGGTTCAACTCTAGACAGGAAAGGTCAAAGAGGTGTATTTAACAGGTTTTCAAACCTACCCAGTTAACACCTACCATTCCCAGTGGTGGTGGCCTTGGGGGTAGATCTATATGTCTGGTTTCATTTGCCCTGTGCCTAAAGCGTGCTTTGTGACCTCTCTCAGTGGCAGTTTCCTGCCGACGGTTTCTGTCAACTTCTCTCTGTCTTCGGCTTTGCTTTTAAATGTAATTTTTCATAGCTAACAAATTTTATATTGACAGTGTTTTTATTTCAGGATCTTCAACGTGCTACATCACTGGCATATTTATTAGCCTGAATTATTTTCAAAAGGAAATCTGTCATCCTTATCCTTACTCCTCTTCAATATAGTACGTCTATTTTCTCTGAATGTCTGAGATTTTTCTCTTTGTCAATAATTTTAAGAGATTTGATTACAAAGACATTGGCATAATCTTTTTCATCTCCAAGTAGGATTTATTTAGCTTCATCTGTCTGTGGATTTGTTGCTTTTTTCAGCTGTGGAAAATTTTGCCTGTTTTTTTTTTAATATTTTTTCTATAACATCTTCCTTCGTGTCTATTTTGAAAACATGTGTGTTGAAGTATAGATGATAGGTAGATGATACATAGATATAGATAGATGATAGAAAGATAGATGATCAACAATAATATATAAATGATAGATACATAGATTATATAAAGGTGATTGATAGATGATAGATTAAATAAATTAGGTGATAGATAAATGATAGATACATAGATACATACATACACACATACTTTAAATGTGCTGTGAAATTTGTAGTTTACTAAACTTTTCGGGGCTCCTAGATTATTTTTTGTTATTATTTTATGTGTGTGAGTGTTTTGCCCGCATTTTTGCATACCACATGGTTGCATGGTGTTCTTGGAGGCTAGAAGTGAGTATCAAATTCCGTGGAACCCAGAAGTATAGTTGGTTTGGGAATGGAAACTGGGTTCTTCAGAAGACCAACTAGTGCTCTTACCTACTGAGCCATGTCTCCAGTCCTATATTTACTAGATTTAATTGGATATTAATCTCACCTTACAAGTTTTCGTGCTTGATATTTGTTGTTAGAATCTTTAATTTTTTCCCATTATCCACAAAACTACTCATTTGTTGAGTTTGTAAAAAAGACACTTCAATGTACTGTGATGTCATAGCTGTAACAACTACATCCGCGTCAATAGACTCAATCTCTCCCTTATTTGGGTGCCATTATCCTGCTTCTTACTCTGTCTACTAACTTTTGACTGGGTACCAGATTTTATGAATTCTACCATGTTCTGTGCTTGATAGCACACGCCTCTCTCTCTCTCTCTCTCTCTCTCTCTCTCTCTCTCTCTGTGTGTGTGTGTGTGTGTGTGTGTGTGTGTGTGTGTGTGATGCATATTATGTGCAAGTCTATATTTTTACATGTGGACATGCCACGGAAGTGTCAAAATTGATAGTATTTCTTGGGTAGCTCTCCGTCTTTATGATTTGAACCTGGAGCTCTTGGATTTGGCTAGGCTGACCAGCCAATTGAGCAGCAGGGAAGTACCTGTCTGCCCCTGTCCCTTTGACCACTCCCGGGATTAAATGCTCCGATAGCTCCATGAGGCTTTTCACATGGGTCCTGGGGAAGACCCAAGCCCAGTACTTCTGAGTTGCATGTCAAGTACCTCATCAACTGAGCCTTTCCCCAAGCCACTGAAAAATTTATAGAAACAACATATTCCTAAATTTTTCAGGCAATAGAAATTTTAGTATTTTAGATAGTATTTTTTATGGGAAATTGATGAATACTTTCAGATTGTGTTATGCTTATTGGGTGGGAGTAGTTGTTCTGTGAATTGATAGACATTCTTTAAAATGAGCTGTGCCCACAGCCTTCATATTCCCTTTTGGTATTGTTGAAGCTGAACTAAAATTCCTGGATAAACTACCTCTATCTCTGGGTTACCTGGGATTTTGCATGCCCCACCATGCCTGGTTCTGACTCACCTATTTTTAAAAATTATGTTTATTTGTGTGTATGCACTCACATAAAATTATATTCGTGTATTTTTGAATATGGTGTGTGTGTGTTTGTGTGTGTGTGTGTGTGTGTGTGTGTGTGTGTGTATGTACATCTGTGGAGGTCAGGAAATAACTGAAGTCAATTCTCTCCTACCAGCATGTATGGCCCAGAAATTGAACTACGGCTTGGCTGCAAGCATTGGCTGAATCATTTTTTAGGACTTGACTAGCTTATATTTAAAGTTTGTTTTTAAGTAGCACAATGACATTGTCTTAACACAATTATTCTATGTCATTTTTGTGTGTTGTGTAGTTTTTATTGTTTTTAAATGCCTAAAAATTTTTAATGCATTTGAAATTAAAATAGAATTACATCACTTCCTCCCTCTAACCCCCCCCCAGGTCTCCTACCTCAGCCCCTCCCATGTCCCCTTGCACTCTCAATTGATAGCTTCTTCTTCCTTTATTCATTATTGTCACATGGTAAGACAGAAGGTGGAAATTTTCTCAGGGCTTCTCTCCTAGATAATGAACTACAAGGAAGTAATGACTACTGGGAGAGGGAGAATTAGCCTCTCCCAGAAATGAGCCTCCTTATTTCGCTTATTCAATACAAAGTGGCCAGCTTGGAAACCATATACATGCAAGCATCATCAGCCAACGATGGATCCAGAAGGCTGTATTTACATGGTTATGCTTGCAGTATATTTCTAGAGCAGATGGTGGTAGCCTCAATTTATACTTGAGAATCATTGGGTGTGTTTTCTGTTTCATTGTTCCCCTTCATTCTCGTATTTTGACACTCCTGTCCAATGGCTTTCTGATACAGAAAAAAGTGTTTATATAGAGTATGTTATCATGAAAACAGTCCTTAAATAAAGTATCTTATCATAAAAACGTCTCCTTAGAAGGCTCAGCATTACCCCCTCCACCCACTCTTATTCTCTTTTATAGTTTCCCACAATCTTTTTATGAATTGCTTAGCATCCTTTTGTTATTTTTCTTCTGTATTAAAACCAACATAAATGTTGTTGATAATAACACACTGAGCACTAATTAAAAATGGGAGTAGCCATTGATTCCTACATGCAGTTTGTTATTTAGCTGTGTTTTTGTTTTTATTGGGCGGTAATAAAGCTATTTTACTGGCAATAATATCCCATTTTAGTGCATCTGGAGAAGTTTTGAAAATATCTATATACTCAAATAAAAAAAAACACATTTTGCTCCAGACTATCTGTTTGTGAAAGGAGCTATTTCAAACAAGGCTTTTGTTTGGCTGTAACACAGATGACTCAGGAAGGCCCTTTTCTGAAGTCATCTATTAATACCCTTTCTGTTGGTAGGTAGATCATATTTATAAGCAAGTATGCCATAGGTAAGAACAATTTTATCACATTCATTTCTTTTTGTTGGTGTTTAATGTAAGAGGATGGAGTGATATTTTTATCCTTATTGTTACTTCACAGTTTTTTATAACTGTTTCTTGGAAGTAATATGAAAAACAGCCGAGAGTGTGCTGTGCATTGTTAGACAGTTGACCCCGTGGAGACTGGGCGAGAGGCATGTGGGCCTTTTGTGTCCTTTAGTTGATGTCTTTGGTGTTACCAAGTTGAAGGCACAGCATGCATCACTGTTCACAGAACGTCTGTGTTCATTGTATGGTGTCATCTACTTCTAGACCTCTGAGCATAGAAGAGCAGACACCTGCCTTTAGCAAATCATGTGAAAAACTTGACTGGCAGGGCAGCTTTCAATAGCTCTTGCTATAGCTTTCACAGTTTCGTCCATGTGTAAATAGATACAGGTTACATGTCAACTATTGAGTCTGGTACTCTATGCCATCGGAGAATGGAGGAGAACGTATCCAGAAGATGGAATGAAGACAGTCAAGTTTTTACACCTATTTTGCACACATGATAAAACTCTCTCTCTCTCTCTCTCTCTCTCTCTCTCTCTCTCTCTCTCTCTCTCTCTCTCTCTCTATGATGCAGCTGCAGAGTGTTCTGATCCCCTTTTCCATATGGAACAAATGTCTCGAGGAACTAAAATGTTTTGCTTTAGGCCATTTTAAATCTCAAAACATTAAATTTATCCATTCATTTCACTACATTCATGGCAAGTCTTTCCTTTAACAAAATCCATGTACATTCTCAAAGTTTTGTCACCCAACTCTATCTGTAAGAAGATTTACATCTCTTTAAGTATATCACTGTTTATGAGAACAAAAAACACTACCTATCAGGATCCAAAAGAAATAGACCTTTAAACAGCTTTTAAAAGGACATATTAATGCCCATTAGTGCCAAAGGCATGTTGCTGACCTTCTAGATAGATGATATAGTGGTGGTCCTATGATGGAATTTGAGCCATCTTTTTGGCATCGGATTTCTTTTTTGCTAGTCAGTTTAAATGACCAATGCCTTAATTTATTGTCAAGGCCATTGGGTTAAATTGGACTTGTATTGTCAGCCCAAATCTTGACTGACCCTCAGAATGTGATGAAGTATGTTTGATGAGTCCAGAATTCCAGTTTTATGCTTCTTTTTCCTTAAAATATAATCTTTTATCTATGACCTCTGTACTCATGATGGCCCCACACAAGTATTATAAAATTTCAAGACTCTCCCTTGGGAAATCTGTATGTCATTAAAAAAAACACCAAGACCTTTGGTTTAATCTGTAAATTGGAACTGTTGAAAAACTTTCAGAAGTTCGTCAAATTTTCAAAATTTCAGAGTATTTAATTTACGATTAAGAGGAAAATATTTTAAATGTTCATATGCAATACTATCAAAGACTGTGACAAGAGAAGAGTTTGGAAATAAAATGAAGGAATATCCTCTAAATAGATATGCCACGTGCCAATAATTTCAGTGTTATAATTCCTGTTAATACTGCCATTCTGGAGCATTCAGATAAAAGTGTTTCTATTGTGTTGCATTGGGCTATGCCAAATGACTCCTAGTCAGTCTTCCAAAGGCTTTCCAAAAATGTGTGGGTATATTGAGGAAAGGGGATTTAAAAGTTCAGAGCAGTGGTTGAAAGAGACAATATTGTCGTGAACTATTGAGCCTGACACTTCGTGCCATCTGACAATGGCGGATAATGTATCCAGAAGACGGAATGAAGACAGCCAGGTAAAAACACCTATTTTGCACACGTTTGTACATATACACCTAGAAATAGCTTTTCTTTCATTTGTGATAAAAGCACAGCCTGTGTGTGTGTGTGTGTGTGTGTGTGTGTGTGTGTGTGTGTGTGTGTGATCCCCACCCTCCCTTTCCATATGGAACAAATGTCTTGAAGAAATAAAATGTTTTGCTTTATGCCATTTCAAATCTGGTGACATTAAATTTATTTATTCATTTCATCACATTCATGGCAAGTCTTTGCTTTAAGGAAATCCACATATATTGAACAGCAGCACAAGATGGGACACTAGAAGTACATGTAAGAAGTAATATGTCTCCATAAGCTCAAAATTCATTCTTTATCTCTAAACCTTGGAACCCCAGGAATTTTTTTTAGGTTCTTCCCACTCGAAGGCTGTAACATTTGTCATCTGTATCTCATTGTTTACATGGTTATTCTGGGAACGCAGCATTTAGAAAACTGGAATCTGCTTTAGGAGTGTGAAGTGAGAATATTCCATCACGAAGTAAACACCAGAGTCAAGTGCCTTTTATTTTTCTCACATCTTTTATTGAATTCTATATTTTTGGATATTACCTTTTAGGCAGCTTTCAGTGAACAGGATATAAAACAGGAACCAACTGTCAACTGAAGTTCATGCTTTAGATTATGCTAAAACATTTAAAAATAGAATTGATTACTACGTAGTCTTAACAATGTTATAGTTCTCCCAGAACCTTGTACAGTGTATTTTCATTATAGTCACCCTAGAGCTCCTCCCATATTTGCCCTCCCTTCTCTTATTTCCAAACTTTGTATTCTTTCTTAAAACAAAAATAAAACAAACAGGTCTTCCTGGTTGCTGCCGCTGCAGAGAGCCCCTGGGCAGCACCCCACGAGCGAACCTGAGCCTCGGGACCACAGGTAAGACCAAATTTTCTGCTGCAAGAAAGCTGCCTGGTGAGCTTGGGACACACGGAAGCAGAATTTCTCTAGGACCGGGCACGTTCTGTGTTTACCGGAAGTCCCACACCCGCGGATCCCGGCCCGCAGCAGCTCTCTGCTCCCAGACCCGGTGAGAGAGAGACCCAACCGCCTGGTCAGGTGGGCACTCCTGAGGCTGCAGAGCGGAAGAGACCACCAACACTGCTAACCCCTGCCCACATCCCTGGCCCAAGAGGAAACTGTATAAGGCCTCTGGGCTCCCGTGGGGGAGGGCCCAGGAGCGGCAGGACACCTGCCTGAGACACTGCCGGAACCTGAAAGAAACAGACCGGATAAACAGTTCTCTGCACCCAAATCCCGTGGGAGGGAGAGCTAAACCTTCAGAGAGGCACACAAGCCTGGGAAACCAGAAGAGACTGCTCTCTGCACACACATCTCGGACGCCAGAGGAAAAAGCCAAAGACCATCTGGAACCCTGGTGCACTGAAGCTCCCGGAAGGGGCAGCACAGGTCTTCCTGGTTGCTGCCACTGCAGAGAGCCCCTGGGCAGCACCCCACGAGCGAACCTGAGCCTCGGGACCACAGGTAAGACCAAATTTTCCGCTGCAAGAAAGCTGCCTGGTGAACTCAAGACACAGGCCCACAGGAAGAGCTGAAGACCTGTAGAGAGGAAAAACTACACGCCCGAAAGCAGAACACTCTGTCCCCATAACTGACTGAAAGAGAGGAAAACAGGTCTACAGCACTCCTGACACACAGGCTTATAGGACAGTCTAGCCACTGTCAGAAATAGCAGAACAAAGTAACACTAGAGATAATCTGATGGCGAGAGGCAAGCGCAGGAACCCAAGCAACAGAAACCAAGACTACATGCCATCATCGGAGCCCAATTCTCCCACCAAAACAAACATGGAATATCCAAACACACCAGAAAAGCAAGATCTAGTTTCAAAATCATTTTTGATCATGATGCTGGAGGACTTCAAGAAAGACATGAACACACTTAGGGAAACACAGGAAAACATTAATAAACAAGTAGAAGCCTACAGAGAGGAATCGCAAAAATCCCTGAAAGAATTCCAGGAAAACACAATCAAACAGTTGAAGGAATTAAAAATGGAAATAGAAGCAATCAAGAAAGAACACATGGAAACAACCCTGGATATAGAAAACCAAAAGAAGAGACAAGGAGCTGTAGATACAAGCTTCACCAACAGAATACAAGAGATGGAAGAGAGAATCTCAGGAGCAGAAGATTCCATAGAAATCATTGACTCAACTGTCAAAGATAATGTAAAGCGGAAAAAGCTACTGGTCCACAACATACAGGAAATCCAGGACTCAATGAGAAGATCAAACCTAAGGATAATAGGTATAGAAGAGAGTGAAGACTCCCAGCTCAAAGGACCAGTAAATATCTTCAACAAAATCATAGAAGAAAACTTCCCTAACCTAAAAAAAGAGATACCCATAGACATACAAGAAGCCTACAGAACTCCAAATAGATTGGACCAGAAAAGAAACACCTCCCGTCACATAATTGTCAAAACACCAAACGCACAAAATAAAGAAAGAATATTAAAAGCAGTAAGGGAAAAAGGTCAAGTAACATATAAAGGGAGACCTATCAGAATCACACCAGACTTCTCGCCAGAAACTATGAAGGCCAGAAGATCCTGGACTGATGTCATACAGACCCTAAGAGAACACAAATGCCAGCCCAGGTTACTGTATCCAGCAAAACTCTCAATTAACATTGATGGAGAAACCAAGATATTCCATGACAAAACCAAATTTACACAATATCTTTCTACAAATCCAGCACTACAAAGGATAATAAATGGTAAAGCCCAACATAAGGAGGCAAGCTATACCCTAGAAGAAGCAAGAAACTAATCGTCTTGGCAACAAAACAAAGAGAATGAAAGCACAAAAACATAACCTCACATCCAAATATGAATATAAAGGGAAACAATAATCACTATTCCTTAATATCTCTCAATATCAATGGCCTCAACTCCCCAATAAAAAGACATAGATTAACAAACTGGATATGCAACGAGGACCCTGCATTCTGCTGCCTACAGGAAACACACCTCAGAGACAAAGACAGACACTACCTCAAAGTGAAAGGCTGGAAAACAACTTTCCAAGCAAATGGTCAGAAGAAGCAAGCTGAAGTAGCCATTCTAATATCAAATAAAATCAATTTCCAACTAAAAGTCATCAAAAAAGATAAGGAAGGACACTTCATATTCATCAAAGGAAAAATCAACCAAGATGAACTCTCAATCCTAAATATCTATGCCCCAAATACAAGGGCACCTACATACGTAAAAGAAACCTTACTAAAGCTCAAAACACACATTGCACCTCACACAATAATAGTGGGAGATTTCAACACACCACTCTCATCAATGGACAGATCATGGAAACACAAATTAAACAGTGATGTCGACAGACTAAGAGAAGTCATGAGCCAAATGGACTTAACGGATATTTATAGAACATTCTATCCTAAAGCAAAAGGATATACCTTCTTCTCAGCTCCTCATGGTACTTTCTCCAAAATTGACCATATAATTGGTCAAAAAACGGGCCTCAACAGGTACAGAAAGATAGAAATAATCCCATGCGTGCTATTGGACCACCACGGCCTAAAACTGGTCTTCAATAACAATAAGGGAAGAATGCCCACATATACGTGGAAATTGAACAATGCTCTACTCAATGATAACCTGGTCAAGGAAGAAATAAAGAAAGAAATTAAAAACTTTTTAGATTTTAATGAAAATGAAGATACAACATACTCAAACTTATGGGACACAATGAAAGCTGTGCTAAGAGGAAAACTCATAGCGCTGAGTGCCTGCAGAAAGAAACAGGAAAGAGCATATGTCAGCAGCTTGACAGCACACCTAAAAGCTCTAGAACAAAAAGAAGCAAATACACCCAGGAGGAGCAGAAGGCAGGAAATAATCAAACTCAGAGCTGATATCAACCAAGTAGAAACAAAAAGGACCATAGAAAGAATCAACAGAACCAAAAGTTGGTTCTTTGAGAAAATCAACAAGATAGATAAACCCTTAGCCAGACTAACGAGAGGACACAGAGAGTGCGTCCAGATTAACAAAATCAGAAATGAAAAGGGAGACATAACTACAGATTCAGAGGAAATTCAAAAAATTATCAGATCTTACTATAAAAACCTATATTCAACAAAATTTGAAAATCTTCAGGAAATGGACAATTTCCTAGACAGATACCAGGTATCGAAGTTAAATCAGGAACAGATAAACCAGTTAAATAACCCCATAACTCCTAAGGAAATAGAAGCAGTCATTAAAGGTCTCCCAACCAAAAAGAGTCCAGGTCCAGACGGGTTTAGTGCAGAATTCTATCAAACCTTCATAGAAGACCTCATACCAATATTATCCAAACTATTCCACAAAATTGAAACAGATGGAGCCCTACCGAATTCCTTCTACGAAGCCACAATTACTCTTATACCTAAACCACACAAAGACACAACAAAGAAAGAGAACTTCAGACCAATTTCCCTTATGAATATCGACGCAAAAATACTCAATAAAATTCTGGCAAACCGAATTCAAGAGCACATCAAAACAATCATCCACCATGATCAAGTAGGCTTCATCCCAGGCATGCAGGGATGGTTTAATATACGGAAAACCATCAACGTGATCCACTATATAAACAAACTGAAAGAACAGAACCACATGATCATTTCATTAGATGCTGAGAAAGCATTTGACAAAATTCAACACCCCTTCATGATAAAAGTCCTGGAAAGAATAGGAATTCAAGGCCCATACCTAAACATAGTAAAAGCCATATACAGCAAACCAGTTGCTAACATTAAACTAAATGGAGAGAAACTTGAAGCAATCCCACTAAAATCAGGGACTAGACAAGGCTGCCCACTCTCTCCCTACTTATTCAATATAGTTCTTGAAGTTCTAGCCAGAGCAATCAGACAACAAAAGGAGATCAAAGGGATACAGATCGGAAAAGAAGAGGTCAAAATATCACTATTTGCAGATGACATGATAGTATATTTAAGTGATCCCAAAAGTTCCACCAGAGAACTACTAAAGCTGATAAACAACTTCAGCAAAGTGGCTGGGTATAAAATTAACTCAAATAAATCAGTTGCCTTCCTCTATACAAAAGAGAAACAAGCCGAGAAAGAAATTAGGGAAACGACACCCTTCATAATAGACCCAAATAATATAAAGTACCTCGGTGTGACTTTAACCAAGCAAGTAAAAGATCTGTACAATAAGAACTTCAAGACACTGAGGAAAGAAATTGAAGAAGACCTCAGAAGATGGAAAGATCTCCCATGCTCATGGATTGGCAGGATTAATATAGTAAAAATGGCCATTTTACCAAAAGCAATCTCTAGATTCAATGCAATCCCCATCAAAATACCAATCCAATTCTTCAAAGAGTTAGACAGAACAATTTGCAAATTCATCTGGAATAACAAAAAACCCAGGATAGCTAAAGCTATCCTCAACAATAAAAGGACTTCAGGGGGAATCACTATCCCTGAACTCAAGCAGTATTACAGAGCAATAGTGATAAAAACTGCATGGTATTGGTACAGAGACAGACAGATAGACCAATGGAATAGAATTGAAGACCCAGAAATGAACCCACACACCTATGGTCACTTGATTTTTGACAAAGGAGCCAAAACCATCCAATGGAAAAAAGATAGCATTTTCAGCAAATGGTGCTGGTTCAACTGGAGGGCAACATGTAGAAGAATGCAGATCGATCCATGCTTATCACCCTGTACAAAGCTTAAGTCCAAGTGGATCAAGGACCTCCACATCAAACCAGACACACTCAAACTAATAGAAGAAAAACTAGGGAAGCATCTGGAACACATGGGCACTGGAAAAAATTTCCTGAACAAAACACCAATGGCTTATGCTCTAAGATCAAGAATCGACAAATGGGATCTCATAAAACTGCAAAGCTTCGGTAAGGCAAAGGACAATGTGGTTAGGACAAAACGGCAACCAACAGATTGGGAAAAGATCTTTACCAATCCTACAACAGATAGAGGCCTTATATCCAAAATATACAAAGAACTCAAGAAGTTAGACCGCAGGGAAACAAATAACCCTATTAAAAAATGGGGTTCAGAGCTAAACAAAGAATTCACAGCTGAGGAATGCCGAATGGCTGAGAAACACCTAAAGAAATGTTCAACATCTTTAGTCATAAGGGAAATGCAAATCAAAACAACCCTGAGATTTCACCTCACACCAGTGAGAATGGCTAAGATCAAAAACTCAGGTGACAGCAGATGCTGGCGAGGATGTGGAGAAAGAGGAACACTCCTCCATTGTTGGTGGGATTGCAGACTGGTAAAACCATTCTGGAAATCAGTCTGGAGGTTCCTCAGAAAATTGGACATTGAACTGCCTGAGGATCCAGCTATACCTCTCTTGGGCATATACCCAAAAGATGCCTCAACATCTAAGAGACACGTGCTCCACTATGTTCATCGCAGCCTTATTTATAATAGCCAGAAAATGGAAAGAACCCAGATGCCCTTCAACAGAGGAATGGATACAGAAAATGTGGTACATCTACACAATGGAATATTACTCAGCTATCAAAAACAACGAGTTTATGAAATTCGTAGGCAAATGGTTGGAACTGGAAAATATCATCCTGAGTGAGCTAACCCAATCACAGAAAGACATACATGGTATGCACTCATTGATAAGTGGCTATTAGCCCAAATGCTTGAATTACCCTAGATCCCTAGAACAAACGAAACTCAAGATGGATGATCAAAATGTGAATGCTTCACTCCTTCTTTAAATGAGGAAAAAGAATACCCTTGGCAGGGAAGGCAGAGGCAAAGATTAAAACAGAGACTGAAGGAACACCCATTCAGAGCCTGCCCCACATGTGGCCCATACATATACAGCCACCCAATTAGACAAGATGGATGAAGCAAAGAAGTGCAGACCGACAGGAGCCGGATGTAGTTCGTTCCTGAGAGACACAGCCAGAATACAGCAAATACAGAGGCGAATGCCAGCAGCAAACCACTGAACTGAGAATAGGTCCCCTATTGAAGGAATCAGAGAAAGAACTGGAAGAGCTTGAAGGGGCTCGAGACCCCAAAAGTACAACAATGCCAAGCAACCAGAGCTTCCAGGGACTAAGCCACTACCTAAAGACTATACATGGACTGACCCTGGACTCTGACCCCATAGGTAGCAATGAATATCCTAGTAAGAGCACCAGTGGAAGGGGAAGCCCTGGGTCCTGCTAAGACTGAACCCCCAGTGAACTAGTCTATGGGGGGAGGGCGGCAATGGGGGGAGGGTTGGGAGGGGAACACCCATAAGGAAGGGGAGGGGGGAGGGGGATGTTTGCCCGGAAACCGGGAAAGGGAATAACACTCGAAATGTATATAAGAAATACTCAAGTTAATAAAAAAAAAAAAAGAAAATCATGGAGGGAAATATCACTAATTTCAAATTATAATAAAAGGTTCTGAAAGTAAAAAAAAAAAAAAAACAGTCAAGTCCAGCTTTGTACAGCCGATGTATTCTTTGATATATAGCATTCCACTAAAGTGTCGTTAACTTAGCAAGATTGGCTATACATGCAAAACTTAATGCCTACCTTCCACTCCACATTGGGTTTTGAGATGGCTTGAGAATGCCCAAGTCTTGTGTACTGTGTTACAACTACTGTAAGTTCACACATGTAGTTGTCTTGTTGTATCTGGAAGACAATGTTTCCTTGTAAGTTTCTGCCTGCCTGCCTGCCTGCCTGCCTTCCTTCCTTCCTTCCTTCCTTCCTTCCTTCCTTCCTTCCTTCCTTCCTTCCTACTTTCCTTCCTTCCTTCCTCCTCTCTCCCTTCTCTCTCCTCTCTCTCTCTCTCTCTCTCTCTCTCTCTCTCTCTCTCTCTCAACTTCTGAATAACTAATTGTTAGAAAAAACACTAAAATCCCCCCCAAAAAACGTGAATATCCCATGTTATTGCTACCTGACTGTGTGGGTTATTTGTGAAGTCATGACTTAGTAGACAAATGTATATTGTAGGGAGTGAAGAAAGAGCTCAGTGGTTTATTATTTCTCACATAGAGAAGCCATATCAGTTTATAGAATCCCAAGGGTGGTTGACAGTCATGTATAACTCCAATTCCATAGGATATGTTGCTCTCTTCTGAACCTTGGAGAGCAGGCATGCACACAGTACCCATATGTACATGCACACAAACACTCAAAAACATAAAATAAATCCAAAAACTAAAAACAATGACTAAACATATTCTGAGAACTTATAGTGTACAATAATGGTGCTTAGTATATGGCAGGTATACAAATAATTGTTGAGTGTAAGATATGACAGTAGAAAAAAAGAATTAGCTGTACAATTGTAGTAACTGGCTCATTGTTAAAAAATATCAGATACTCAATCATCTTTATTTTTGTCAAAATTATGACACATTTGCCCCACGGCTTCTAACTGTAACATTAAGTAGAGTCTATCTACAATGATGCACTTACAAATCCTTTTGTATAGAATTTATACAGAAGAAAAGCATCATAGTCATAGAAAGAATTCACTCTTTAAGTTAGTATTTGAGATGCAGCTCAAATAAATCCAGCACTAATAACAATACCCATTTGTATCGTGATGGAATCAAGGTGGCTCTTGTTCAGTGATCAACACGCGTCAATCGTGCCAGTGTTTTACATTCTTTATAGGTACATTATATGTTTCAGGTCCTCACTTAGGTGACCGGCAGAAAACACCAACACCTTCCATTCCATGGACCAGTTCATTCACACATAAAGCAGTTAAGGACTCCTAGAGGATGGAGAAGGAGAAAGAGAATGAAGAAGCAGGAAAGAGGGGAAACAAGGGGCCAGGGAGTAGGGAATGAAGGAAGGAGGAGCAGAGATAGGGAAAGATAGTGAGGAGGAAATGAAAGAGTTTGAGGATGCCTCGGAATTCATGCTTCACCCAGTCTAGGTTAGCTTTCATAGCCAGCTCACCCAAAGGGTCCATCTGGGTCAAGAAACCAGGTCCCTATATTCCATACACTTATGTGGATAAAACTCAATTTGTTTTCAATACTATCTGTCCATATTACCTAGCCCAAATCTTCCCCAGAGTTAAGAATAACTTAGGATCTCTGAACAAAAACAAAATAGCTTTGGATTATAATATTACCTTCAGTTTTTAGATTTATAATGCCAGCCCATGTAAAGAAATTCTGTCTAGAAAACTGAATATAAGGGGAAAATCAAAAAGCCATTTGAAGGTAAAAGAAGAGTCAGGGACTGAGCTGCGTGAGAGAAAGCATCCAGTGTTTGGATGATAGAAGCACAGTTGTAGGGGTTGGTGAACAACAAGGAAATGCAAGTGGACAGAGTAGAATAGTAAACACAGAGAAGCCGTGAAAGAGGTCAGAATCCCGGAGCTTGAAAGGTAGCATTGGGACTGTAAGTGGCAAAATGTGAGGCTGGATGTTAAGTGAGAGCACCAGTTATAGGGAAGATAGGAAGTCATGTGCTCTCTGCTCACACTGGTGTGTGGGGACAGTGACACACGGAGCATGTTGATTGTTATCTTCTGTCTGCTTTCCGAAGCACTGGTCTATTTTATAGCCCCTGAGATGCTATGGATTCTGACCACTTTGCCTTCCAAGAAATTGTATCAGGTATGTTATAAACCATCGGCTGTGGCCCTTCAAGGTTGTTGTGCTTCATGCCCTGCTTTTATGTCTGATGACATGAGATGCTAGTAGCTGTTTACTTATTAGGGTTGGAATACATCTAAGCCTCAGAGAGGAGGGCCTGATAGCCTTCCACACAACAGTAGAAGACAAACCACACTGAAGGGCAGATCCTATGCCCAGTAGGAGACAGGCAACCCAAAACAATCTCAATGGTGATTTTGGATACTCTTCGACTCATAACACTTTCTCTGGGGATTCTTGTAAACTTTTAGGTCTTTTGTTAATGTATTTTCATTTCTAGTTTTGCATTTTATAAGATTTCTACATGTATGAGTATGTGTCTCTGTCTGCCTCTCTCCTCTCTCTCTCTCTCTCTCTCTCTCTCTCTCTCTCGTGTGTGTGGTGGGTGTGCACATATACTCTTTCTTTGACTCTTATTTTTAAAAAATGTTTCTTCATTTTGTCTTATTCTAGCTTGTTTATTTTTGTTTTATTTTATGCCATTATTATTTTTAGATGTCTCCTTATTTTCTAATGAGAGGAAGAGAGAAAAAGAAAGGGTGTGGATTTGGGTGAGTGGGGAGGTGGAGAGGTGGAGAGGATCTGGGAGGAGTTGGGGGGAGGAAAATCACAATCAGAATAGATGGTATAAAAATATCTTTTCAATACAAAATGCAAAGCTAGCCCTAAGCATGGATTTGAGTAATCATTTGAGGCTCCATCACCTTCTTAACAGTGTAGCCAATGAAATATATACTAGAAGGTATACATGTATATTTATAATCGTTTACAATCACTGCTAGGATATTCAGTATAGACAAACAAGGAGTCCTAATTCATTACTGTTGCTGTAATAAAATAGTCTAACCAAAAGCAACTTAGAGGAGAAAGGTCTTATCTTAGCTCATAGTTCTAAGTTACATCCCATCATAGCATGGAACCCAAGGTAGCAGGAACTTAATACAGCTAGACACATGATGTCCATAATAAAGAGAGAAAATCAACCTTGCTCAGCTCATTTCTCTACAGTCAGGAGCCCTGCCCAGGGTACCTCTCATGGTAAGCAGTGTATTCACGCATCACGTAACTCAATTACATGCCATGTGCCATGCCAAAGTTCAACCCAAGGCAGATAATCTCTCACTGAGATTCTCTTCCAAGGTGACTCAAGGTTGTGTGAAGTTGATAATTAAAGCTACCTGTTACACAGGGTCACGTCCTTTTTTGTTGTACTTCTACATCCTCGCAAGTTTGGCAATCAGCAGCGGTCATTCAATATCCATTGAGAGAACATACAAGTAGATGAACTTCTCTATTAGATATATGATGTCTATTATTTTTAGTTATTAAACTACCTAGAATTTTGTAAATAAATAAAATTTTATAAGTAAAGCAGTATCTTCAATTTACAGGGAAAATTGAGTCCTCAAATAGTTTTAAAATGTGAAGAATTTTCAGCATACAATTAAACATCTAGCATTTTTATTGATATATCAATATATCTTTAATATATTTAGCTATATTTAATAAGTAACACCTACAAGAAAATAACTCAGTGGCATTATTTTGTGTGATGATTCTAGTAAAAAATTCAAGTAAAAATGAAGGAAAACTAAACATCTGTAAAAGTCATAAAATTTGTAAATTCATAAAATTTATTTTATTTGTCTAACATGTGTTTTGCAGAGAAGAGATTTTATGACACAAATATACCCATACTATTATGTAAATGGCTTACCAATCACATTGCTCCTTCAGGAATGCATAACAACTGGGTAAAGTAGTTGACGAACCTTCTTATGGATAAAAATCTTCCCTAGCTGAACATTTGTCCAAGCCATTCAGGTGATCTGTAGAAAAGCAGCCTCTTGCCTGGATCCTAACCTCATTATTAGATTGTTGTGCAAGCCTCTTTTATTTTTTTCTGAAATGTACAGCGCCTTCAGGCAACACCCTTCTTTTCTATAATTAAAAGTTCTGAAAGGACAATTCTGAAATTTTAAGATTGGATTACGTCGGCTTCCCTCACTAGCATCCAGCACAAACTATCTTTCTCTGGCCCGCAATTACCAAGCATCACGTGGTAGAGTGGTTAGATGAAGGACTGTGAAGCCCAGCAGCGCAGTTGCAGATTCACTAACACCTTACCCACTGCCACTGTGACATTTGGTTGAGTTCATTCACTTTTAGTGTTGTGAGTGCCTTATTTGTGTGACGGTTGCAATAATTACATCATACTCCTATGATTGTTGGACAGGTTACATTAGAGGCTCTGTGTAAAGAACGTGGAGAGGATAATGCCCATGACCTGGATTGCTCTGAGTATAGTTCTTAGCTCAAATTTCTTCTAACCTACCATCTGAATGGTACAGCTGAAAAAGCCTGTATTTTCTTTATCCCCCCCCACACTCCATGTGCACACCTGCTTTCTCAGGTAATGAAGACTATCATTATGGCTCGACTTCAGAAGCTCCACATTTGGAAATAGCATATGTGAGGATATTGATGATGCTTTTAGAATTGAAGAAATGTGTAGTTGTTTTAAAAAAAAAGAATAAGAAAACTTTCCCAAGCAACTAGATAACTTTGCCTTTTAAAGGTGTATTTCTTTGGCTTTCATGATTGGAAAAATTATGCTCTTACCCATTCCAGTCGCAAAGAGTAGGAGATGGCCAACCTTCTTATAGCCTTCTATTATGTCCTTAGACTTCCAACAGAATGATCTGTCCATGAGGTAGACCAGGTATACAAATATTATACCACTTCAGCAATGTGTCTGTGGTTATTATACCCATAAGCACTAACAATGAAAATCTTCAGAGAACGCAGGAAATATTCGTGTCTTGCCTCTACTTTTGCTTTGAGTAGATAGACTTTATTCTTTCTCTCAATCTTCAGGTTTTGTCTTTAGAGATGAAGTATTGTTGCTTTGGAGATAAAACATACTTGATAAACAATACCATTCAGGCTGAAAAACTACCTATGTAATTCAAGAATTGAATAATGCTTCATTGTGAAAAAAAATACATGAAATCCTTCTTGAATCCTAACCCTATGACACTCACTTCTTGAATGACAAAACCCAGAAAATTTTATAATTGTGTTGCAACAATGTGTGCCATGGATGAAACCAAAATGTGATTCTTTGTATGGAAATTCTTTTTTTAAATTAAAATGAAATGTGTTAAGTTGTGTTACACTATCACAGTAGGGATGACTCATGTGTGTTTGTTTTATATCTAGCCTACACAGTGCATTTCTAGGGGAATAGAATCCTTAGGGCATTGAGTTAGGTCACTCATTTCTGTTGCTCTTAATTTTCTCAAGCAAAACAAGGACAAGCTAACACTATTTACAAATGAGAAGACATAGAAGAACATCACACAGCTATTCCCTAAATTCTTCTGTAGTTGATAGAATTTCATGTAAGTCTGATTCACTTGTCATCTCCCACAGGTAGAAGACCCTTGGGACAGGTCAGTCAGCATTAGAAAACACTTTCAATCCAACTACTGTGGTTGGAGGCCTTCAACACACACTAAAACAGTAGAAATGAGTAGAACTCTAGACAATCTGGTTCAAAGACTCACCACTGTATGTGAACATAATCCCAGAAGGCCCCTAAAGCTTCAAAATATTACCTCTTCAGCCATACTTACTTTTATAATATTCCAACATTCTATTGAAGTCTGATTTTTCATGCAAACCCCTGAATCTTTTTGCTGATATTATTTATTCAAATGAATTTGTCTTTATACTTTTCCAACAGTAGATCTTTTGAAAACAACTTTATGCTTATTCATAATAGCATAATATAATTGTATGCAAAGTAACTTGACAGAAAATTATGTAATCTATTTGAAAGAAATGCTTCTCTGGGTATGTGCAATAAACTGACAGGGTGATAAATTTTCAGCCCAAAGTTGGAAATACTGAACTACTCATGATAAACATGATTAGCAATGCTAAAGTTTCTGTACTTACTACATAGCTCTAGTTGGGCTGGAATTCAATGTGTACACTAGGATGTCCTTAAACTCACCCTACCATTTCTTCTCCAAGTTCCAGGATTAAAGTCATATATCACCATTACCTGCCCTATCCCTCAACTTTCTGTACTTTTGAGATATGTAGTAGACCTATATTTATCATACCTACCAAAGTAAGAGGTTAAGCATATAGTTACAAAGAAACAGTTGTTGAACCCCAAGTTAAAAGTATGGAAATTCCATTGCAGGGGTCTAGGGGGCAGGGGATGACAAGGAGTGAGGAATGTTGAGAGTGATACTGATTAGTGGGGTTGTAAAAAGGGTTAAATTTAAGATTTGGGTTTAATGGCATATGGAGAGCATAGCATCTGGAGATGAAGCCTAAGCAACGAACAATTAGCCTGCATATACTCACTGGGTACATAAATCTGAGTCATGGTTACTATTTTCATATTCTCTCAGTATTTCATTGCCTTCTTGCCCTCAGTATTGTGGTTGAGAAGTCACATGTCAAAGACATCAGGATTTCTTTTCATTCTGTGGTTTTTTGTTTGTTTTGTTTGTTTTTGAGATGGGCATTTTCTTTTTCTTTCTTTCTTTCTTTTTTTCTTAAATTTATATTTACACTCCAGATTTTATTTCCCTCCTGGTCCACACACTCCTTCCAGGGTTCCACATTCCATACCTCCCCCAACACAGACACACTCCCCCCTCCCCATGTCCACAAGGATGTCCCCGCCCTATCCATCCCAGCAGACCTCTAAACTTTCCTGGGGCCTCCAGTCTCTTGACAGTTAGGTGCATCTTCTCTGACTGAACCCAGACCTGTGTGTCCTCTGCTGTATGTGTGTTGGAGGCCTCATCTCACCTGGTGTAGGTCGCCTGGTTGGTGATCCAGGTTACTTCAGACTGCAAGTCATCCTACAGCATTGCCCTCCTCCTTAGCTTCCTCCAGCTTTTCCCTAATTCAACCAGAGGGGTCAGCAGCTTCTGTTCATTGGTTGGGTGCACATATTTGCATCTGACTCTTTAAGCTGAATTTTGGGTCTTTTGGTAAGGAGTCATATTAGATCCCTTTTTGTGAATGCCCCATAACTTCAGTAATGGTGTCAGGTCTTGGGGCCTCCCCTTGAGCTAGATCCCACTTTGGGCCTGTCGCTGGACCTTCTTTTCCTCAAGCTCATCTTCATTTCCATCCTCGCATTTCTTTCAGACAGGAAGAATTATGGGTCAGAACTTTGGCTGTGGGATAGCAACCCCATCCCTCGGTTGACATCTTGTCTTTCTGCTGTTCAATAAGTTTCCTTTCGCTTCTGTAGGACCTTTCATCTACTCTCCCTCCCCTCTTTGAGTACTGAGAGTTTCTCACTTCCCAAGTCTCTGGTACATTCTAGAGGGTCCTCCCAACCTCTTTCCTCCCAAGGTCACCAGTTTCCATTCTTTGTGCTGGCCCTCTCAGCTTCAGTACTTTTCCCCAACCCAATACCAGATCATATTCTCCAATCCCCCAACTCCATCCCCTTTCCCTCACTTGTTTCTCTTTCCCTCTCCCCTTGTTGTTGCTTTCTTCTCCCTACCAAGTGGAACTTAGGCATCCTCACTTGGGCCCTTCAGCTTGTTGACTTTTTTGAGTTCTGTGGACTATTTCTTGGGTATTCTGTACTTTTTTTTGGCTAATATCCACTTATTAGTGAGAACATACCATGCATGTCATTTTGGGTCAGGATGACATTTTCTAGTTCCATCTGTCTGTCTGCAAAACTCAAGATGTCCTAGTTCTTAATAGCTGAGTAGTATTCTGTTGTGTAAATGAACTACATTTTCTGTATCCATTCTTCTGTTGTGGGACATCTGGGTTGTTTCCAGCTTCTGGCTATCACAAATAAGGCTGCTATGAACATAGTGGAACATATGCCCCTGTGGCATGGTGGGGCATCTTTTGAGTATATTCCCAAGAATGGTATTGCTGGGTATTTAGGTAGGTCTATTTCCAATTTTCTGAGGAACTGCCAGATTGATTTCCAAAGTGGTTTGCAATCCCACCAGAAATGGACGAGTGTTCCTTTCTCCACATCCTTGCCAACATGTGCTATCACCGGAGATTTTGATCTCAGCCATTCTGATTGGTCATTTTGATTTGCATTTCCCTGATGACTAAGAACTTTGAACATTTCTTTAAGTGCTTCTCAGCCATTTAAGATTCCTCTGTTGTAAATTCTGTTTAGTTCTGTACCCCATTTTTTGATTGGGTTGTTTGGGATATTTTTGTACTAAGCTTCTTGTTCTTTATATATTTTGGATATTAGCCTTCTATCAGATGAGGGATTAGTGAAGACTTTTTTCCAAATCTGTAGCTTGATGATTTGTCTTATTGACTATGTCCTTTGCCTTACAAACGATTTCCAGTTTCATGAGGTCCCATTTATCAATTCTTGATCTTAGAGTGTGAGCCATTGGAGTTCTGTTTACGAAGTTTCTGCCTGTGCCAAAGATTTCAAGGCTATTTCCCACTTTCTCTTTTATTAGATTCAGTGCATCTGGATTTATGTTGAGGTTCTTGATTCTCTTGGACTTGTGCTTTGTGCATGTTGACAAATATGGGTCTATTTTAATTTTTCTACATACAGACATCCAGTTAGACCAGCACCATTTATCGAAGATGCTTTCGTTTTTTCATTGTATAAGATAGAGGGTGTGTAAGTGTGTGGTTTTATTTCTGGGTCTTCAATTCTATTCCATTGATCAACCTGTCTGTTTCTGTACCAATACCATGCAGTATTTATCACTATTGCTCTGTAGTAGGGCTTGAGGTCTGGGAATGTTGATTCCCCCAGCCGTTCTTTTATTGTTAAGAATTGTTTTCGCTAATTTTTTTTTGCCTTTTCAGATGAATTTGAGAATTGCTATTTCCACGTCTTTGAATAACTGTGTTGGGATTTTAATTGGAATTGCATTGAATCGGTAGATCGCCTTTTGTAGGATGGCCATTTTTACTATGTTAATTCTGCCAATCCATGAGCATGAGAGATCTCTCAATTTTCTGAGATATTCTTCAATTTCTTTCTTGAGAGACTTGAAGTTATTGTCAAACAGATCTTTCACTTGTTTGGTTAGAATTACTTCAAGATATTTTATATTATCTGTGACTATTGTGAAGGGAATTGTTTCCCTAATTTCTTTCTCAGCCTGTTTATCATTTGTATAAAGGAAGGCTACTGGTTTATTTGAGTTAATTTTATATCTGGCCACTTTCCTGAGGTTGTTTGTCAGCTGGAAAAGTTCTCTAGTAGAATTTTTAGGGTCACTTATGTATACTATCATATCATCTGCAAATTGTGATACTTTCATTTCTTCTTTGCTAATTTGTATCCCCTTGATCTCTTTTTCTTGTTCTATTGTTCTAGCTAGCACTTCGAGTACTATATTGAATAGATATGGGCATCCTTCTCTTATCACCCATTTTAGTGGGATTGCTTCAAGTATCTCTCCATTTAATTTGATATCAGCTGTTGGTTTGCAGTAAATTGCTTTTATTATACTTAGGAATGGGCCTTGAATTCCTGATCTCTCCAATACTTTTAACATGAAGGGGTGTTGTATTTTGGCAAATGCTTTTTTGCATCTAAGGAGATGATAATGTGATTTTTTTTCCTTGAGTTTGTTTATATGGTGGATTATGTTAATGGATTCTTGTATATTGAACCAACCTTGCATCCCTTGGATGAAGCCTACTTGATTGTGGTGAATGACAGTTTTGATGTGTTATTGGATTTGGTTTGTCAGAATTTTATTCAGTATTTTTGCATCAATATTCATAGCGAGATTGGTCTGAAGTTCTCTTTTTTGATAGGGTCCTTGTGCGGTTTAGGTATCAGAGTAATTATGGCTTTATAGAATGAATTAGGTAGTGTTCCTTCTGTTTCTATATTATGGAATAGTTTGAAGAGTATTGGTATCAGGTCTTCTTTGAAGGTCTTGTAGAATTCTGACCTAAATTCATCTGGCCATAGCTTTTTTTGGTTGAGAGATTTTTAATGACTTCTTCTATTTCCTTATGGGATATGGGCCTATTTAGAATGTTTACCTGCTCTTGATTTAACTTTGGTACGTGGTATCTGTCTAAAAAATCATTCAGTTCATCTAGATTTTTCCAGTGTTGTTGACTATAGGCTTTTGTAGTAGGATCTGATGATTTTTGGAATTTTCTCCATTTGATATGTCAACATTTTCAGGAAGTCTTTAATTTCTTTCTTAATTTCATCATTGACCAAACTATCATTGAGTAGAGAGTTGTTCAGTTTCCACATGTATATGGGTTTTCTGTTGCTTTGGTTGTTAATGAAGACCAGCTTTAGACTATGATGGGATAGGGTGCGTGGGATTATTTCAATCATCTTGTATCAGTTTAGGGTTGTTTTGTGACCAGTTATATGGTCGATTTTGGAGAAGGTACATGAGGTGCTGAAAATAAGGTGTATTCTTTTGTTTTAGTGTGAAATGTTCTGTAGATATGTCTTAAATCCATTTGGTTCATAACCTCTACTAGTTTCACTGTGTCTCTATTTATTTTCTGTTTCAATGACAAGACCATTGGTGACAGTGGGGTATTGAAGTCTCCCACTATTATTGTGTGGAGTTCAATTTGTGTTTTGAGCTTTACTAAAGTTTCTTTTATGAATGTGGGTGCCCTTGCATTTGGGGTAGAGATGTTCAGAATTGAGATTTTTCTCTTGGTGGATCTTTGTTTTGATGAATGTGAGGTGTCCTTCATCATGCTTGATAACTTTTTTTTTTTTTGGTTCTTTTTTTTCGGAGCTGGGGACCGAACCCAGGGCCTTGCGCTTCCTAGGTAAGCGCTCTACCACTGAGCTAAATCCCCAGCCCCGATAACTTTTGGTAGAAAATCTATTTTATCAGATATTAGGATGACAACTCCAGTTTGTTTCTTAGGACCATTTGCTTGGTAGAACTTTTCCCATGCTTTTACTCTGAGATAGTGTCTGTTTTTGTTAATGAGGTGTGTTTCTTGCATGCAGCAAAATACTGGAGTTTTTGAAGGAGATAAATTTAGAAAATCCTGAGACAAAGCAAGACCCCTGTTAATATAAGAACAATCTGGTACAAACTTGACAAAATGGTCTAGTCTTAAACCTTGACAATGAAAACTTGCTTCTGAGTTTTAACTCTGAATGTCCTTTACCAAGGCATGAAATAATTTGCAGGTTAAAATAGAATAAAGAATTCAACTTAAAAATATTCATTTATAGTTGGAAGTATTTCTAAGAAATTGCAGGAATGAATACCAAGTCACTCCAAAGCAATTCACCTAAGCAGAAAAATATTCAACCTCATAGAGAATTGGAAAAGTCATAGAAGGGAAAATGAAAACAAAGAGAGAGAAAAACTATGAAGAAGAATAGATATAAAAACCTCAGAGGCATAAAAACTGCAAAGCTTTAATCTTATGAAGTTGTTAGAGCAGGTCATGCAAAAGCATAACCAGTATGCTTAAATAAATAAAAAGAAAAAATGAAAACATTTTCATGGAAAAGCAGACTTCTAAAGTTTTTAAATGTATTTGTCTAAAGACTGATATGATGGTAAATTATGAGCACATCAATATTTTAGTGTAGATGTTTCTAGGTTAAAGAGCAAAATACCATACTGAGATGGAAAACATATATCTATTTGTAATCCAAAGGTGAAAAGTGATATAAATTTCTAAAAGTTAAGATATAATGGAGTTTTATATTGATCTAATATATAGCTAATCAAAAGCAGAAATAGGGAAAAAAAAACCAAATGAAAGAGTTAATAAGTTAATATGTAAAGAATTGTAAGGAGAATCAACAAAGGTCACACTACCAAATCATGACTGCTTTTTCAGCTTTTAGACTTAAAAAAAAACATAGAAGTTAAAGTTCTACCAGGTAACAATATTACTACCTAAAAGGCTTTAAAAAATTCTGATGATTTTTTTAAAAGACTTTTGGATGTCATGTGACTTCTCGACAGCAATAATGAGAGCAAGAAAGCAATGGGATACTGAGAGAAGATAAAAATAGCAACCTGGACTCTGATTTATATACTCAGTGAGAATATTTTTCAGAAATGATGCTTATATGCAGACATTGCATACAAAATAAAACTGAGCAATTTGCTACCAAGAGACACTCATTAAAATCAATTCTATTTTTTCCCATTGTGGTAAGAACACTTAATGTGAAATCTCCACTCTTAACGATTTCTAAGTGTTCAACGAAGCATTGTTAATTACAGGGCTGTGTAGTAACTCAACTTATTCCTTTTGATGAAGAGGATCTGAAATTATGCCCATTAAAAAAGAATCTCCAATTCTCCCCATTACAAGCAACATACCACCCTACCTTCTATGCTGATCCTCTTATATAACTTTATACTTTGGGATATATATAGATAGATATAGATATAGATATAGATATAGATATAGATATAGATATAGATGATATAGATATTTCAGAAAAAAGAAAATCAGAAGCCCAAAGACATGTCACACTTCTGTGTTCGTTATACCATTATTCTTAATGCCCAAGACTACAGACTATCATTGACATTTCCAAGAGACACAACCTCACAGCAACCTTCCTGTTCCTCTGGCTCCTACAATCCTTTCATGAATTCTCACCAAATGTAGCTGTAAACATGAGCTGAACAAGGAGCACATCAATAGACACAGAGAAAGTCCCACCAAGTCTCAATCCTAGACAAAGTTCTATGAGCAACTAAGGGATGCTGAGAGGAGAAATAGCAGTCTTCTCTAGGGAAGAACACACCAACTACTTATCTACTACCAGAGACTCATCCCTGGAATCATATACAAGTAACAGTATAGAGACTAAGTGTATTTGTGTATTTAGGAACACACACACACACACACACACACACACACACACACACACACACGCCTGCGTGTGTGGGCACGAGTGCACATGCGCGTGAACATACACACAAAACACACCCATTCACACATGCCACCACTAAGAGCACCACCGCCACCACCACCACCAACAACTAAAGAAATGAGACCACGATTTCTGCCTGCACCCAGAGCTGAAAGCCAGTCACCAGAAGTGCTAAAACATCTGAGAGCGGAGGTAAGGTCTGAAGCTCTCATGACACACAAGCCCAGGAACAGTCTGGGACAGGACCCTTGCAGTTTCTGCTTGAGCTCTGAGCTGACCCAGTCCCACAGTTCTCTGTACTGAAATCCTGTGGGGGAGAGAGCTGGGCTCTGAGAAGTGTGGACAATCCTGAGAGCTCAGGGGAGGCCACCACTTCTGCTCACATTGCCGGCCCAAGAGGAACCCGCATAGAGCCCTCTGGACACAGGAAACTCGAAGCAGTCAGGGAGAGACTACTTCCAGTCTCTGCCTGATCCCAGAGCTGAAAGCCAGTCACCAGGAGTGCTGACACACTAAGACTACCACTTCTACTCCGAGGTACCTGCCTGGAACATTCAGAACACATAAAACCAGAAGCAGTCCCGGACAGGATCCTCCCACTTTGGGCCTGCACCTGGAGCTGACTCTCTGACACAGCTCTCTGTACCCAGATCCCACAGGGAGAAAGTTAGTCTTCAGGAGTGCTGCCATGCAGGCTCATAGGAGGGTCAAGCCACAGTAATAGACAGTAAGACCAGAGACAACCAGATGGTGAGAGGCAAGCACAGGAACCTAAGTAACAGAAACCAAGATTACTTGGCATCATCAGAACAGTTCTCCCACCAAAGCAAATACTGGATATCACAACACACAGGAAAAGCAAGATTTGGATTTAAAATCACATCTCATGATGATGATAGAGGACTTTAAGAAGGACATAAATAACTCCCTGAAAGAAATACAGGACAACATAGGTAAACAAGTAGAAGCCCTTAAAGAGGAAACACAAAAATCCCTTAAAGAATTACAGGAAAATACAACCAAAGAAAATGAACAAAAACATCCAGGATCTAAAAATGGAAATAGAAACAATAAGCAAATCACAAAGGAAGAGACACCCTTTCCTAGTAGAAAATCTAGGAAAGAGATCAGGAGTCATAGACACAAGCATCACCAACAGAATACAAGGGATAGAAGAGAGAATTTCAGGGGCAGAGAATACCATAGAAAACATCAACACAAGCATCAAAGATAATGTAAAATGCAAAAAGCTCCTAACCCAAAACATCCAGGAAATCCAGGACACAATGTAAGGGTAATATGTATAGAAGAGAGCAAAGACTCCCAATTTAAAGGGCCAGTAATATCTTAAACAAAATTATAGAAGAAAATTTCCCTAACCTAAAGAGATGCCCATAAACAGATAAGAAGCCTACAGAAATCCAAATAATTTAGACCAGAAAAAAATTTCCTCCTGTCATATAATAGTCAAACACTAAACACACAAAACAAAGAAAGAATATTAAAAGCAGTAAGGAAAAAGGGTCAAGTAACATATAAAGGCAGACCTATCAGAATTACACCAAACTTCTCACCAGAGACTATGAAAGCCAGAAAATCCTGGGTAGATGTTATACAGACCCTAAGAGAACAAAAATGACAGCCCCGGCTACTATATCCAGCAAAATGCTCAATTACTGTAAATTGAGAAACCAATATATGACAAAACCAGGTTTACACAATATCTTTCTACAAATCCAGCCATACAAAGAGTAATAGAAGGAAAACTCCAACACAAGGAGAAAAACTACACCCTAGAAAAAGCAAGAAGATAATCTCCTTGCAACGAACCCAAAATAAGAGAAACACACAAACATAATTCCACTTCTAACAACAAAATAACATGAAACAACAATCACAGGTCTCTGATATCTCTTAACATCAATTGACTCAATTCCCCAATAAAAAGACATAGACTAACAGACTGGATACATAGAGAGGACCCAACATTTTGCTGCATGCACAAAACACACCTCAGTAACAAAGACAGACACTACCTCAGAGTAAAAGGCTGAAAAACAATTTTCGGAGCAAATGGTCCCAAGGGACAAGCTGGAGTAGCCATTCTAATATCAAATAAAATGGACTTTCAACCAAAAGTTATCAAAAAGATAAGGAAGGACACTTAATATTCATCAAAGAAAAATCAACCAAGATGAGCTCTTAATCCTAAATATCTATGCTTCTAATGCAAGGGCACCTACATTCATAAAAGCAACCTTACTAAAACTCAAATCAGACTTTGTACCTCACCCATCAATAGTGGGAGACTTCAACACCCCACTCTCAGCAATGAACAGATCATGGAAACAGAAACTAAATAGAGACACAGAGAAACTAGCAGAAATTATAAAACAAATGGATTTAACAGATATTTATAGAACATTTCATCCTGAAACAAAAGAATATAATTTCTTCTCAGTATGTCATGGTACCTTCTCCAAAATTGACAATATATTCAGTCACAAAACAGGCCTCAACAGATACAAGAAATTGAAATAATCCCATGCTTCCTGTCAGATCACCACAAAAGAAGGCTGGTCTTCAATAGCAACGATAATGACAGAAAGCCCACATATACATGGAAGTTGAACAACGCTGTACTCAATGATAACTTGGTCAAGGAAATAAAAAAGAAATTAAAGACTTTTTAGAATTTAATGAAAATTAAGGCACAACATACCCAAACTTATGAGACACAATGACTAGCAGCTTGACAGCACATCTAAAAGCTCTAGAACAAAAAGAAGCAAATACACCAAAAAGGATTAGATGGCAGGAAATAATGAAATTCAGGGCTGAAGTCAATGAATCAGAAACAAAAAGAACTGTACAAAGAATCAACAAAAACATGAACTGGTCCTTTGAGAAAATCAACAAGATAGAAAACCCTTAGCCAGAATAATGAGAGTACACAGAGAGAATGTTCAAATTAACAAAAATACAAATGAAAAGGGAAACATAACAACAGAATCTGAGGAAATTCAAAAAAATCATCAGATCCTACTATAAAGACTTTAATCAATGAATGTGTAAATCTGGAGAGATACCAGTACCAAAGTTAAATCAGGATCAGATAAACCATCTAAACAGTCCCATAACTCCTAAAGAAATAGAAGCAGTTATTAAAAGTCTCTCTACCAAAAAAAAAAAAAAAAAAAAAAAAAAAAAAAGCCCAGGATCAGATGGGTTTAGTGACGAATTGTATCAGACCTTCATAGAAGTCCTAATACCAATACTGTCCAAACTATTCCACAAAATAGAAACAGAAGGAACACTACCAAATTCCTTCTATGAAGCTGCAATTACTCTTATACCTAAACCACATGAAAATGCAACAAAGAGAACATCAAACCACTTTTCCTTATGAATATTAATGCAAAAAGTACTCAATAAAATTCTCGCAAACCGAATCCAAGAATACATCAAGATGATCATCCATCATGATCAAGTAGCCTTCATCCCAGGGATGCAGGAATGATTCAAAATATGGAAATCCATCAAAGTAATCCACTATATAAACAAACTCAAAAAAAAAAACCCACACAATCATTTCATTAGAGGCTGAGAAATCATTTGACAAAATTCAACACCCCTTCATGATAAAAGTCCTGGAAAGATCAGGAATCCAAGGCCCTAAACATAGCAAAATCAATATACAGCAAACCAGTAGCTAACATTAAACTAAATGGAGAAAAACTTGGAGCAATCCCATGAAAATCAGGAACTAAATAAGGCTGCCCATTCTCTACCTACTTATTCAATAAGTACTCAAAGTCCTACCCAGAGAAATCAGACAGCAAAAGAAAGTCAAATGGATACAAGTGGGAAAGGAAGAAGTCAAAATATCACTATTTGCATATGATATGATAATATAATTAAGAGACCCCAAAAGTTCCACCAAGGAACTAGTAAACCTGATAAACGACTTCAGCAAAGTTGCTGGATATAAATGTAACTTAAACTAATCAGTAGTCTTCCTCTACTCAAAGGATAAACAGGCTGAGAAAGAAATTAGGGAAATGACACCCTTCACAATAGTCACATATAACATAAAATACCTAGTTGTAACTCTAACCAAGCAAGTGAAAGATCTGTATGAGAAGAGCTTCAAGTCTCTGAAGAAAGAAATTGAAGATCTCAGAAGATGGGAAGATCTCTCACTTTCATGGATTGGCAGGATTACTGTAGTAAAAATGGCCATTTTGCCAAAAGCAATCTACAGATTCAGTGCAATCTCCATCAAAATTCTAACTCAATTGTTCATAGAGTTAGAAAGAGCAATTTGCAAATTCATTTAGAATAACAAGAAACCCAGGATAGCCAAAAATATCCTCAACAATAA
Source organism: Rattus norvegicus (assembly GCF_021556685.1). Classification (NCBI taxonomy): domain Eukaryota; kingdom Metazoa; phylum Chordata; class Mammalia; order Rodentia; family Muridae; genus Rattus; species Rattus norvegicus. The sequence goes on along the minus strand of NC_141542.1, from coordinate 40,412,484 downwards.
GAAAACTTCTAGGGGAATCACCATCCCTTGACCTCAAGCTGTATTACAGAGCAATAATGATCAAAACTGTATGGTATTGGTACAGAGACAGGCAGATAGATCAATGAAATAGAATTGAAGATGCAGAAATGAACCTACACACATATGGTCACTTGATCTTTGACAAAGGAGGTAAGACCATCCAGTGGAAAAAAAGATAGCATTTTCAACAAATGGTGCTGGTTCAACTAGAGGTCATCATATAGAAGAATGCAAATCAATGCATTCTTATTGCCCTGTATAAAGCTAAGTCCAAATGGATCAAGGACCTCCACATAAAACCAAATACACTCAAACTAATAGAAGAAATAATGGAGAAGAACCTGAAACATATGGGTCTTGGGGGAAATTTTCCTGAACAGAACACCAATGGCTTATGCTCTAAGATCAAGAATTGACAAATGGGAACACATTAAATTGCAAAGCTTCTGTAAGGCAAAGGACACTGTCATTAGGACAAAATGGCAACCAACAGATTGGGAAAATATCCTTACCAATCCTACATCAGATAGAGGGCTATTGTATATTCAATATATACAAAGAATTCAAGAATTTAGGGTCCAGAGAACCAAATAACCCTATTAAAAATGAGGTACAGAGCTAAACAAAAAATTCTCAGCTGAGGAATGTCGAACGGCTAAGAAGCACCTAAAGAAATATTCATCATCCGGGAAATGCAAATCAAAACAACCCTGAGATTTCCACCTCACACCAGTCAGAATGGCTAAGATCAAAAACTCAGGTGACAAGGGATGCTAGTGAGGGTTGCGAGAAAGAGGAACACACCTCTACTTTTGGTAGGATTGCAAGCTTGTACAACCACTCTGGAAATCAATCTGGAGGTTCCTCAGAAAATTGGACATAATACTACCTGAGGACCCAGCTATACCATCCTGGGCATATACCCAAAAGATGCTTCAACATAAAACAAAGGTACATGCTCCACTCTGTTTAAAGCAGCCTTATTTATAATAGCCAGAAGCTGGAAAGAACCCAGATGCCCTTCAACAGAGGAATAGATACAGAAAATGGGGTACATTTACACCATAGAGTACTACTGAGCTATTAAATAAAATGACTTCATGAAATTCATAAGCATGTGGATGGAACTAGAAAATATTATTCTGAGTGAGGTAACCCAACCTCAAATACACACACACACACACACACACACACACACACACACACACACACACACACGGTATGCACTCACCGATAAGTGGATATTAGCCCAAAGTTCGAATTACCCAAGGTACAATCCACAGACCACTTGAATCTCAAGAAGAAAAACGTCCAAAGCACAGATGGTTCAGACATTCTTAGAAGGGGGAAAATATTCATAGTAGGACATATGGAGACAAAGTTTGGAGCAGAGAGTGAAGGAATGGACATTCAGAGCCTGCCCCACCTGGGGATACAGCCCATATAAACACAGCCAAAACCCAGCCAATATTGATGAAGATAAGAAGTGCAAGCTGTCAGAAGCCTGATATAGATGTCTCCTGAGAGCCTCTGCCAGAGCATGACAAATACAGAGACTAATGCTAGCAGTAACCACTGAACTGAGAACAGGGCCCCCATTAGAGGGGTTATAAAAAGAATAGAAGATTCTGAAGTGGCTTTCAACTCCATAAGACCAACAATTCCAACCAACCAGAGCTCCCAGAGACTAAACCACCACCCAAAGAGTACACATGGACAGACCCATGGCTCCAGCTGCATATGTAGCAGAGGATGGCCTACTTGAACACCAATGGGAGAAGCCCTTGGTCCTGACAAGGCTGCACCCCCCTGCCAGTGTAGGGGAATGTCAGAGTGGGGAGGTTGGAAGGGGTGGGTGGTTGGGAGGGATGAACACCCCCATAGAAAAAGGGGGAAGGGGAAGGGATAGTGGGTTTATAGACAAGAAACCAGGAAAGGGGATAACATTTAAAAAGGCATTAAAAAATATCCAATTTAAAAAAAAAGAAAATACAGAAGTTTCTGATAACCAAGTAGTGAAAAAGATGTAGAAAAACAGAATCTAAAATTACTACATGTGTTATCTAAAAATAAACAAAGAAAATGTCTTGTGAAGAAAAAAGAAATGAGACCATTTATTTGAAAGTGTGTAATGAGAGACAAGGGAGGGTCTTGATGAAGAAAAAGTAGGTGAAACGATGGAATTATACTTTATTTTCAAAATACTTTTAAAATTCAAAATAATGTGTTTTTGTAAAAACATTTTAGGGACTGTCCCTAAAGGAGAAATTATGTTCAAGGAGAATGGTCATGTAGTCAAACCACATATTGACAAGGTAAATAATAATCTAACATTTTCTTGAGTGATTTTTCAATATCAGAAGAAAATTTCCAGCATCCAACTGAAAGGTTCTCATTGAATTTCAAGTGTATTGAAGCTAAGTGTAGTATTTGGAGGAGAGTAAGACTATAGTGTGTGTGTGTGTGTGTGTGTGTGTGTGTGTGTGTGTGTGTGTAGTATATATATATATGTGTGTGTGTGTATATACGTACATACATATATATATGTAAAATGATAAGGTAGAAATGCTTTATTTCAAAAGATTAAGAGGATTAAAACAAAATCTAGCTGCATATTACATTTGATGTTGAGATGTGTATGCAGATATAAAGGAAAGTTGATAATAGAAGATAAAATAAAAATACTAACTAGAGGTAATAAAGTATTTAATATTCCATAGAGAAATAAGTACTATGCATCTAGTTGTGTAACTTCAAACTACATAAACCACTTTTTTAGAAAACCGAGCTGGAATATTAAATCCACAAATCACATGGGTACTTTTAACATGACCCCCTAAGATGCTGATAAAATAAATAAACATTAAATATGGGTTAAATAAGATATACCAATTTTAAAAATGTTTTCAAGTCAATCCTGGAAAGGAGAAAGAGAGATATGGTGGAGGATAGAGAGGCAAAAATCAAATCGAGTATTAGATTTATTAACTACAGAATATGTATTATATTTAACTATATGTACTCTATAAAATATTTCCAAATACTTCCAATATAATGGCATCTAAAACAATTAGTAATGCATTTGAGAGAATTGATGTCTTCAGAGTGTTTTCTGATTACAACACCATAATCCTAGTAATAAATATGATAAGTATAATTAAGAACTCCAGGTGTGTGATTACAATGGCAAACACTTTTACATAACCCATAGATCCAACAAATCTTAATCAAATATAAAAAATATTGAAGACAAAGTAACCACGAAACTATCCAGTAGTGAAATATATAGTATACTGATGAACTAATATTTAGAGGCACATTTATTACATGTATTAGAAATGTAGAAATTATACAGGCAAATTAAGCAAAAATTCAACGAAAATTAGAAAAGCTCAGTATATAAATCCAAAACAGTGGCTAGCGAGATGGTGTAGCAGTGAAGATCATGTACTGCTCTCCCAGAGGAGTTGGGTTTGGTTCATATAGCACTGGTGTTGGTTGGGTCACAGCTATCTGTTGTTTCAACTCCAGGGGCACCTAATGCCTTTGGCTTACAGAGCACAGGTAGGTGGTCAGGCACACATACCCACACACATACACTCATAATTAAACATATCAAAAATAAATCTTTAAAAGGCAAAACAAGATGAACAATAAATGGAAGGAAGGAAATACTTCTGCTAAGAGTGATGCAGCACGTATCCATACAGCCACCAAACCCAGACAATACTGCTGATGCCAAGAAGTGAGTGCTGACAGGAGCCTGATATAGCTGTCTCCTGAGAGACTCTGCCAGAGCATGACAGATACAGAGGGACATGCTTGCAGCCAACCATTGAACTGAGAATGGGGTCCCCATTGGAGGAGTCAGAGAAAGGATTGAAGGAGCTGAAGGGGCTTGCAACCCCATAAGAACAACAATACCAACCAACCAGAGCTCCCAGGGACTAAACCACCATCCAAAGACTATACATGGACTGACACATGGCTCCAGCTGCATATGTGGCAGAGGATGGCCTTGTTGGGTACAAAAGGGAGGAGAAACCCTTGGTCCTGCCAAGGTTGGACTCCCCAGTGTAGGGGAATGTCAGGGCAGGGAGGTGGGAAGGGGTGGGTAGTTGGGTGGGGGGAAGGGCATAACATTTGAAATGTAAATAAAAAATCCAATAAAACACCTAGAAAAATAAACAAACAAACAAAAAAGAATGGTAAGGGCTGGAGAGAGAGCACAGGGATAGCATTATTGCTCCTGCCAAGGACTGGCAGTCAGTTTGCAGCGCACCCATGTCAGACTTAAACTCCATCTGCCTAGGTGCAGTCACCCCTTCTGATCTTTCTATGTACTTGCACTCTGTGCCTATGTACACACACACATATCTGTGAGGAAAAAAAATAAAACTTTTCTTTCAAAAGGAATTAATATTATGAGAGATTGGTGGTGAAAATCCATAAAGCAAAATGTGAAAACAGATGTCTGAAATGCAAAGTACGGAAGCCCACATGGCCCTCATGCAGCATGCACAGATACCTGCTGTGCAAGTTAACCACTTTGGAATATAATTTGTCATGGGTGGTGTCATTGAAGATGGACATAATCTAATCAAACACTGGGTGCTTATGGTACAGGCATAATGCATCTTGGAACAGTCACAGAGTCTTCAAAGCAGCACCCTCTATAACAGAGTGGTAGTGCATAAAAAGACAAAATAACTATGAGTAACTTTTAATGTAAAAAAATTGATCAAATTGTGGAATGGTTCTCTAATGAAGTTTTACAGAGTAATTGAAATTACTGTACTATGGGTACACATGAGCAATATTGATGCATCTTAAGACTATAATATTGAGCTAATACATCAATTCCCAAAATAATAAGTGTTTTATTATAAACATATACATAAGCACAAGAAACTACTGTATGGTATTTAATCAAATAGTCACATAATGGGAGTACAAATCTAAGTAGGGACATCTAATCATGGCTTTTGTAGACTTGTGTTTGGGGTTTTCTTTTTTCAATTTTTTAAAATTATCTTTGGATTTGATGTTATAAATTATAGTTCTCCATCCCCTTCCCCCTCTCTGAATCCTCCCACATACCCTTCCTCACTCTCCTTTAAATTCATGGCCCCCTTTTCCACTAATAGCCACTGAATGCATGTATGTATGTACATATATATTCCCAAATAGAATCTGTTTAGAGCATGTAATGCTATCTGTATATATGTTTTCGGGGCTGACTGCTTGACACTGGATGACTATTCAGTGCATTCTTCCCTGGGGAAAACCACCTCTTCTCCTCCCAATTCTTTTCTGTTGCCTACAGTTGCTTGTGTACTGTTGGTGCCTCATGGCATCTCTATGGACAGAGACGTGTCTTACTCAGAGAGTGTGGGCAAAATAAAGAGACTGTGAATCAGACATAGGCCAACAAAGCATCAAAGGAAATACAGCTCTTTTGTGTTCTTTAATGCTGTTATTAGTCTGGAGATGCCTATGGGGTCAATGTGCTTCATGCCTTAGAGACGTCATAAATATTTGCTTGCTTCTCATCAATATTTAATAAACAAATTAAATAAGCTATATTTTTTTTAGCAGAGCTTAAGAGGAAAAGGTCCTTTCACTGGATGTGAAAGCCACACCCAAAACCAGAATATATTTACAGGGCATGCTCTTTAGAGCAGAAATTTCTTTTGGAAGAACCACGCATGTCACTCACACACCTTTGAGGTCACTTCACTCAGCTGCCCCCTTCCTCTGTCCTGGGTCCCTCCTTCTCCTCATGCAATCCTAGCTCCATTGACCAGACTTAGTTGGTTTTTCCATAGCTGTGATAAAACACTAAGACCAGAAAAGGCTCTCTCTGGTTTGTTGGTTACATCCCATTATTTAGGGAAGCCAAACACAGAACACAAGACATGATAGTCAAGCAGAAACCACATAGAAATGCTGCTCACCAGCTTGTTCTTGCTTGCTCAGCTAACTTGTTTGCACACCCCAGGCCCACCTGCCTCAGTTGCTCCTGAGTTCAGCTATATCCAGTAGAATTTAAGAGATTAGCTCGTGGACATGATAACAGGCCAGTCAGACAGAGGTAATTCTTCAGCTCTTTCCAAGTGACTTAAGCTTTGTCTCAAATTGACAGCTGAATGTGACTATGACATTGTCTTTACTTCATTAGACAAATGCAGTCACCACTGAGTCAGAATCGCACCTCTACCTTCTTTTCCTCCTATCCAGTCACTCTGTGGCCAGAGGGATTTCCCCTCCATAAAAGCTGCTTGCCTTCAATTCTTTTTGAACTTTGGATGAAACTGTCCTTTTAACAGCCTGTGTTGGTTTTCATCAGAAGGACAAATGCTCTAGCCAAACCTGCAAAGTTTGCACACCTGGGTCTAGTGTGTGTTTCCTCTCTTTTAAATTCCCACATCCTACTCTGCAATGCAGGCATGCTGGACTTCTGTGTCTCCTAACAATTATTCTCTTCAATGGATCCACAGGGCCTGTGCAAATGCTAGCTAGTCTCCTTTGACTTATGTGTCAGCAATAAGTCTCTGTGTCTCTTTTACATTGTCAATGTTGGAGATTTTGTTTTGTTATGTTTTGTTTTTAAGTTTGCTTTGTTTCATTTTTTTCTTTTTTGGATATTTTCTTTATTTACATTTCAAATGTTAACTCCTTTCCTTGTTTCCCCCTGGAAACCCCTACCCCATACCCCCTCCCTCTGTTTCTGTAAAGGTGCTCCACCAACCCACCCACTTCCTCTCTCCTCCCCACCCTGGCATTCCCCTACATTGGGGAACTGAGCCTTCACAGGGCCTCTCCTAGGGCCTCTCCTCCCATTGTTGTCTGACAAGGCCATCCTCTGCTACATATGGGGCTGGAGTCATCAGTCACTCCATGTGTACTCTTTGGTTGGTGGTTTAGTCCTTGGAAACTCTGTAGGGTCTGGTTGGTTGATATTGTTCTTCCTATGGGGTTACAAACCCATTCAGCTCCTTCAATCATTTCTCTAATTCCTCCCTTGGGGACCCCATTCTTAGTCCAATGGTTGGCTACAAGAATCTGCTTCTGTATTTGTCAGGCTATGGCAGAACCTCTCAGATGACAACTAAATCAGGCTTCTGTCAGAATGCACTTCTTGGCATCCACAATACTGACTGGGTTTGTTGACTGTATATGGGATAGATCCCTAGGTGGGGCAGTCTCTAGATGACCTTTCCTTCAGTCTCTGCTCCACCTCCTGTGAGCATTTTGTTTCCCCTTCTAAGAAGGGCTGAAGCATCCACACTTTGATCTTCCTTCTTGAGCTTCATGTGGTTTGTATTGTATCTTGGGTATTCTGAGCTTTGGGGCTAATATCCACTTATCAGTGAGTACATACCATGTATGTTCTTTTGTGACTGGATTACTTCACTTGGGATGATATTTTCTAGTTCCAGCCATTTGCCTAAGAATTTCATGAATGCTCTAACATATAACAAGGATATATGTTCCACTATATTCATAGCAGCCTTATTTGTAATAGCCAGAACCCACATGTCCTTCAATGGAGGAATGGATACAGAAAATGTGGTACATTTTCACAATGGAGTACTACTTATCTATTAAAATAATATTAGCGATTCTTTTTTTTTTTTTTGGTTCTTTTTTTCGGAGCTGGGGACAATATTAGCGATTCTTAAAAGAATAGCAAATGGGTTCGGTCCCCAGCTCCAAAAAAAAAAAAAAAAAAAAAAAGAACCAAAAGAATAGCAAAAATTAATACAGGCAAACAGATGGAAACATTAAAACTAAATAGTGTGCATTCCATAACAATAGAGGAAACTATGTTAAAAAGCAAGGCAAGAAAGTGAACATCAAGACGAAAATGAGAAGAGAGTTGGAAACACCTTCTCTTGTGGTGAAATAAAAGAATTAGGACACTATCTAGAGCAAAGAGATTAGCAGGATTTCTAGAACTGACATATTTTGTTCCCTTCCTGACATTTCTGTATCTTCCTTTCGATGATTTCTAAAATACATTCTACTCAAAATTTACCCAGTGAATTTGCTTGCCACCAACCCCAACCCTTTGCACTGTTCCCAAAATGTGTTATGCCTTAACCAAAACATGCAGGTCTTTAGTGAAGAAAAGCAAGGCAGAACAAACCAAACCAATGCTCAGTGCTCAACTCCCACTGCCTGTGGAGTCATATTTATACTCTTTCATCAAGTGTCCTTTTATGTGTTTGCTATATTCAAACATCCTTTCACCTGTGTCTACTTGAAGAAAACAGTCTTTCACGAGTTTGCTTTAACAAGACATACTTTCATATGTGTGCCCCAGCAAAACATCATTTGATATAATTAACTTTCCAAAGAACTACAATTTTCCACTCCAAGCAGTGTTTGTGGTCATGTCCCCAGTCACCCAGAAGCCAAACTTCTTCAGTTATCAAGAGGGAACCAAAAGACTTACAAACAAGTTTTAGAATAATGCCAATATAGCTTGGAGAAGAGACAGCATTGTCAGAGCCATAAACACACTGGTCAAGAGTCAATATGACTTGAGCTCACTCATTGCAACTCTAAATGTACCAGTGGACCTTCTGGTCTACCCAGAGCACATATATGGACGATATATTTGTTTTCATCTTTCCAAAGTCCTTTCATAAAACCTAAAGTTTAATCATCTGACTACCAAGTCACTATAAACCATCTAAAAATTAATAGTGATTATGAAAAGTCTCTACTATCAGAATGCAGGTAGTTATGAACCTACAATGTCAAAGTAATGCTGAATGGAAGGCTTAGGCAAAAAGTTGTGATAACCTTAATTAGCTCCTATCTAAATGGGTAATGTAATGGAAGTAATACAGCAAACACACTTTGGATCTGCCTACAAAATGAACCAGCCTTGTTGGTTATTGAGCTCTAAAGGAAATAATCTGTGCAATATTGTAGAAATAAAATCTACTAACATCTGCGATCCTACTGAATCAAATTCTGACAGTTTGAAATGAAAATTTCAGTAGGTTTGGTGTATGTGTGTGTGAATAAAATTTTTTTAAAGTCATGTACTGAATTTGGGGAAAAGTGGAAGGGACAGTAGAAGAGTTTGTGGGTAAGATTGGGAGTGATGTAGATGTACTGCTCATGTGTGAATTTCTCAGAATAATTTTTAAATGTCAAATTCTTTAGTTCATTTATATCTTAATTATGATATCTGTTATTTTTTGCCCCAAACACCATCGTCTAAGAATACTAAGGGTTTGTATAATCAGTTTTCAGTTTGGGAGGACTGGAACCCAGAGTCTTTTAGAATACAAAACATTTGAAAGGTGGCTAGACAGGTGCCATCTGAGCACAGTTGAGTCACCATGTCAGTGATAACTCATAACTAGTACTTTTTTCACTACTGCCCTTCAACAACCCTCTTTAGACATTCTTTTTAATCATCTATGAGTCAAAATTTAACAACATAATATATTGTATAACTAGTTCTATGTTTTATGTCTATTCATTTTTTTTGGTTCTTTTTTTCGGAGCTGGGGACTGAACCCAGGGCCTTGCACTTCCTAGGCAAGCGCTCTACCACTGAGCTAAATCCCCAACCCCGTCTATTCATATTTTAAATAGAAAAATAAATGTAAATTTCAATTTAGCTCAAAAGTGAGTATAAATTTTAAAGTTAGGCTAAAAAAATTAAAAGTTGAAAAATGTTACCATTTAATACTTTTATACTATATTTGCTAACTTATTTGGCTGTATTAAATTATGTATAATTACATATTACATATTACATACAAATATATATATATATATATATATATATATATATATATATATATATATTACTTTTCAGTGATTCAAGTTACTCATCAGTCATTTCCTGATAACAAAGATGGATGAAACAGTTTTGTTTGTTCTGATATTTCCCTAATGTAAACACTCAAATTTAGAAAATGCAACCATATATCATAGTATGAAATTAATTGTGGGCTCAAAACTATCTAATCACTGCTTTTAGCATAAATTCACACTAACAAGTAAGCTAAAAGTGTTGCTTGTTGTGATTCCATTTTTCTTTTCCTTCCCCTAATTCCACCTGTATTAAGGGCTTGCTCTTTAGAAGAAAACAGTGCCTAGGACAACACACAGTGGTACTGGCTTAGCAGGAATCAGGCTGATTTAGGAATCCAGTCCTTGTCTGGAAAAGATATTGGTAAAGGATTTACAAAACACTGACATTCATTCAAGTCTGAGGCTCAACATTTGGAGCAAGGATAGGAGAAATTTGGTCTACAGATTAAAATTATCCACATTCTGCTTTTGCATGGGGTTGTATTTGCCTTATTTCTTTAAAGGATTGGGGAGGTGGGAATAAAATGAAGACTATTTTTATGTCACAAGTATTATATAAAATCAAGATATAAGTGTCTGTAAATAATAATAATAAAAAACTCATAGCATAGCAAGCACATTTGTCTGTAGTCTTCTATCATTTTTTTTCATGTAACCGGAGCATTCAGTTTTATACCAAAATATATTTGATGAACCCCTTATTAAGATTTATTGGTGCTTTAAGGATTTTTTGAAAAGCTTTTATAACTATTATTACAATCACATTGGATCACAAAATCTTTCATATAGTCTCAAAAGCCACCAGCTTGTGGGAAGACATTTCATGAATCCTACTCCATAAAAAAAAATATAAATAAATAAAGGTTTGTGGTGTGTATCAGTTACTTTCCTGTGACTGTGATAAAACATCAAGACCAAAGTTGCTCTGGGAATAAAAACTTTATTCTGCTTTATGGATCCAGAAGGCTGAGTCCATCCCCTGCTGGGAGTCATTCATATCCGTGATTGATATGCAGGCCAGTTTAGGTGTGGCTCTTTGAAACTTATATCTGAAAAGCCATGGTCTCTATATGAGCTGCCCTTTACACCAGCTATGTAGCAAGCACAAAGCCAAGACAGTAAATCAGAAGTAAGATCAAGGTACAGACTCTGAAAGCCCACCCCCAGCCTGGCTACACCTCCTAAACATCACAAACAGTGTCACCAATTGGCTAGTGTTCAAATATCTGGGCCTATAGGGACATTTCCCATTCAGCATAACACATTAGGTATAATTACAACCGTTTGGAATTTCGACATGTACATTTTAACCATAAAATATCACTATTCGGGGTTGGGGATTTAGCTCAGTGGTAGAGCGCTTGCCTAGCAAGCGCAAGGCCCTGGGTTCGGTCCCCAGCTCTGAAAAAAAGAAAAAAGAAAAAGAAAAAAAACTTTGGAGAATGTTATAAGTAAAAAAGCTTCAGTGAGTGACGTGAAATTTCGCTATGAAATTTGAGTTTTATGTGCTTGGTGACTACAAATGTAACTATCAAAAGGGAAAAGAAAAGAGGTTCCAAATGTATTTTCAAGAGTTTAATCACTTTTTCAAGAGGAAAATCAGTAAATCAAATAAAATGTTTAAGAGGGAAAGTAAGAACACATAAACACCTTCCATCCCTCTCTGTTGTTTTAACAACTACAGTAATATAAAATGATAGTTTTGAACCAGAAATCTTTATCATATCCTAGGGGTAAAATTGAAACAGAAGGTTTCAACAACTGAGTGTCAGCTGTCTGTAAGATATCAAAATTGAAATTCGATTCTGAAATTATGAGTTGAGAGGTAGAAAACTTAGTCATCTTGATAATTCTTGTTCCTCTGGCCCTCTTCATGAACAGTTGTAGTAGTGAAGTGGACTGGTTAGCATTCTGCACCAATTAAAAGGTGCATACAAATTAACGCAGGATTGAGAGTGAGGGTAGGGGTGGCAACCAGAGGAGCAGAGCTGCCTGCAGAAACTCCTGGAAGATGTTTGCATCAGGCCCATTTTAAAGGTAGGGCTCTTTGAACCTCATTTCCGGAAAGTCACTGTTGACATGGTATGTATATGAGCTTCTGGTTAGTTCACAACAGTTATTTGGCAAACTGACTAATTGACATAATTCTCAGGGACTGAACAGAGCTCTTTGGAGGATGAGTAAAATGACATAATTGCTTATCATGGTAATTTATAGTGGCGAATTGTGGAAATCCATCAACTCTGCAATAGACAACGAATGGCCTATCCATGGTCATCTTTCTTTCTACCTGTTCCAGTCCTTTGTTGATCTCTTGAATCCAAATCAATAACTCTGTAGCTTCGATTTTATATATCCAGCACAAATCTACTTCCTGAATTGCAAAGATATTATCTATCAAATTGCCTAGTCCATGTTGCTCCCAAAACTCCTGAGAGTTTTGAACTCGAACTCAACTTTTCCATAGTCAAAATTCTGATTATGCCCCAAAAAGGAATGCTGTCTCAGTACACTTCTTCCACATTCCCCTACCAAACACTTGGCTGCCTTCCTTAACTTTCCTTTGACCCCGGCTCCAATTAGTTGAGGAATCCCAGCAGAATCCATTTGCCTCGTGTTGCTCTGGTGTAAGCCACCCTCAACCCCCAGCATATCAGCAACTCTCAATGCTGGGGCCTCTTTGCTCTTCCGTGTTTACTCTGCACTTGACAGCCACACGGATCCACTTTGCACCTGTCCAATTGCATTATCCCTGAGTTTGAAACCTGCAACTCTTCCCCTATTCTCTCAAGTAGAAACCAGATCCTTATGGTAGCATCCAAGACCCTTTAACAAGCTCTCCCGCGTTCTGTCTCATTGTCTGTATTGGGTTTTTATTTCCTTTCTACATCAAATGTTCTACAGTAAACTACCCACATATAAGTGGCTTAAAACAACACAGCTTAATTTCTCCTGGGTAATGCTATCCATGACTGACTTGGGTCTTGCTGGACTAATCTCCGTGCTTTCTCCTGCTTTAGAAACTGTTGGAAGTTTCTTGATCCAGGACTCCCTTAAACCTCCTCTTTTGCTTTAGAAGTTTGATGTTTGCCTTGGCTCCTCTGAATAAGCAATGCCCCCATTGCTAAGGTTTTCTACCTTAGTCTCTTGTGCAGCCTGAATTCCTCTTTACCATGTAATATAACACCAGGACACAGTCATTTTAGGGGGTAAAATATTTGAATCACCATTCTACCTTTATCATCATATTTTCTAGGTTAACCACAATATTCTAAGCATCCTGTCTACTACTTACTGGCCATTCCAATGATGTGTTTCTTCTCATATTTACCCATGGCTATCTAATTTTCTTGATGGCTTTCCCTTCGCGTCCTACCTTAGATTACAATCTACTTGGCCTCAATTCTACAGCACGTATCATGTTCTAATTCATATTTTGCTTACAAGTGTTTATTATCTGTTTTCTCTTGAGGTTGATATCTGTCTGTTTTATTTGCTTCATATCCCCAGTTTAGAACACTGTTATTTACAGAGCTGCACTCAATCAGTATCTGGTGAACTGAATAGAGAGGCATTTTATTGCTAGAAACCTTCAGTTATTCTGAAAGAAAGTGTAATTATGACATCATGATTATGAGGCTTGTGACTACCCTGAAGCCAGGGAAGAAATTTCTGATTCTTCTAGCCATGTTCTGCAAATTTCTATTGAAAATGTAATTGTGCACATTATGAGAGTTTAATTTATTAGACTCACCACCGGAGCAATCATTCAGCTTTGTAATTAACTTGGGGCATGTATGTACTTGCTTTTGTGTCGAGCATAAATCACAGTCCACCAACTTAGCTGTGTAAGTCACTTTCTGTTCCTCCTAACTCAAATTAATATCTGAGCCCAAGATGCCAACAGACTAAAGTAGTAGATAGCCAAATATTCATTGGCTCAGACATGTTTCTGAGGTTTTATACAGAGCCAAGTCAATACAGGGGGTGAAAGGAATATGATTTAGCTTTTCCTCTTGCCGTAACAGATACAGTGGTGATCCCCCAATCACTTGGACTAGTGTCTTATCTTCTAGAGGTGATCTTCTTGCAAAGAAGATCTCTTGCAAGCCCCTGACCAAAGGCACCCCTTGAGAAGGAGCCTATGGGTTCTTCTTTGGCTTTCCCCATTCGGACCCATAAAACTGACTCTTGTTTCTACAAATGGAGCTGGCAGGAATCTCTGCATGCTCTGTGTGTGTGCTTTTATGGACATTCTGTGTCACCGAGAATCTTTCTCAGGTATGAGGCTAATCTCACTTGTGTGCAGAGCATTTTTTACATGCCAATCATGTCCCATACATATCCTAACTATACATGGCTGCTTATGGCTTATTTTTAAGCACATTTTAATATTTCAAATACAAGGTTCATGACAAATTGAAGAGCCAGTTGCCTTATTTATTTTATACTGCTGTGATAAAATACAATGACCAAAAGCAAATCGAGGAGGAAAGAGTTTACTTTCACACTCTACCTCTTTGGGAAGTCAGAGCAGAAGATGGACACAGAAACCTTAGACTGCTTGCTTAAATAACCCAGGACCCCCTGCCCACGTCGCATCACCTGTAGCGTGCTGGACTCCCCACACCAATCATCAATAAAGGAAAAGCTTCAGGACTTGCCTGCTGCTTTGCCTACTGCTATTGCCTATCTGACTTTTGTTAGAGCTACTTCTCAGTTGAGGTTCTGTCTTCTCAGTTGAAGATTCTCTTCCAAGCAACTCTAGCAGCATGTGTCATTTTGACAACAAGCCAGCCAGGACAAAGGTGAAGAGATCTTTCTCTATTTCTCCACCCCAACATTTACAGAACTCGTCCAGCAAACAGACGCTCCAGAGTCATGGGAGTAGTTAATCGATCATTGATTGGTTGGTTGATTGATGCACTCACTCGTATGGTCTTAACTCCCTAAAGGTGTGATTTATAAAATGGTTCTCTCTTGGTATTGTGCACTCCTCGGGTTTTGAGAAACATTTAATGTGATGTATTTACCATTGTAGCTTCACACAAAGCAACTTCACAGAATAAATTGTTCTCCCTTCAACCCTGGCAAGTATGGCTAATTTATCTTTTCTATTAATTTTCACACTGTATTCGGGTCTTTCCACCTTGAACAAAGATGGTTCTCTTTGACTCCATAATCTTCATTTAAGTTCCTTCAAATTTTCTTATGTTTTATTGTTATGTCCTTTTAGAAATAGTTTTTAGAAGTTGGCAAGGCGCACAGTGATTAAGGGCACTGACTATTGTAGAGGACCAGTTCCAGACCTACATGGTGGCTCCCAACTGTCAATCACTCTACTTCAAGGATTCTGACATATTCTACTGGTTTGTGTAGGCACCAAGCATGCATGTGGTGCAATACACAGGCAAAGCACACATGCCCATAAAATAAAAATAAGGGAGTCTTCTAAAACATTTTGTATTTTTATTATTAATATGTGTATGTATGAATATGGTGTGTGTGTGTGTGTTGTGTAAGCACATTTACCTGCTGAAATATTTTGCTATCTCACTCACTTATGTCTTTGTTTTTAATGTGGAATCTTCTACTTCTTTTAATGTACCAAAATTTATTTATCCATTCAGCTACTGAAGGACTCTTTTTGATTGCTTCCAAATTTGGGCAGTTAAGAATAAAGCATTGAAGCACATTTATGTTCTAGGTTCTATGAGGACAGACATTTTCAACTCATTTGAATATATATATATACCATGTATGAAAAATGAATATATAAAGTATGAAAAATTGGGAATTATGTGTCATTTTTAGGTTTTAGCTTTGCATGAATTTGACAAACTGCCTTCTCACAGCATTGTATCTCAATCAACAATAAAAGAATTCTTGCTGCCTCCCTCCCCTCCAACCTGGGACTTGATGTTGTTAAGATTTCAGCTTTTATGAAGATATCTGGTGATATCTAGTTTGTTCTTTCCAAATAGCATGTGAGGTTTAACCTTTTTATGCATGGATATTTCAGGTCAGTGCACATTCTTCAATGAGGCAATGCATCCATTTTAAACTGGTTGCCCATTTTCTTGTTTGACAATTTCAAGTTTATGCTTCAAAGGGTGGTTAGTCCATGGGAGTTCTGTCTTTATTAACTGGATTAGTTCCAGCTGGGTGTGATGGTGCAGACCTTTAATCCCATCACTCAAGGCCAAGGCAGGTGGATCTCTGTGAGTTTGAGGCCAGTGTGGGCTACAGAGTAAGTTCTAGTGTAGCCAGAGCTACACAGAATTTCTATCATTATAACAAGAAGAGATTGCCACAGGAGCGTTTCCTTCACTAAGATAAGCACATGTTTTCTTGCCCTCTCCCTTTATTTACGGCATGGTATGATAAAATAAGTCCTTCCCTCATCAGGTTCAGGTGTCTTAATCATTGACTGCTAAGCTTCCACAACTATAAGAAGTAAGTCTCTTCATCATAAGGTATCCATCTTGTGACATTCTAGCAAGAAATATATTGACAGTACAGTTGCTTTAAATTGGTGGCTTCATCATTTTCCCACTGGTGTATGCTCTATCTGAGGCTAGTTTTTGTTATTGTTTTGTTTCGTTAACTTGTATTCTTTTTCCTCTTTCTTTTATAGTGTAGTGTAGTGTAGTTCCAGAGGGCTATAGTATAGTTCCAGGGGGCATACTAGGCAATAAGTGCAGCAGTAGGTGAGTGGTAGTGATGTAATGGTGAAGTATAGTCACCTTCTATAGTATTTTGGTGAAGTCTGGAATTTTTGCTCCTGTACTGTGTACTTCACAACTACATCTTACTGTTTTCCATCATGAATATGGGCAGGATGACTAGAGTGTAGTAGCATTTGGGATTCTGATGGGAGACTGACTGGGATGTAGTTCATTATTTCCCTCACCTGAGGTTGGTGAGATTATGAATAAACCTATGTATTGAGAAGCTTCAAAAGCATGGCACCCTTTGAGCTAGGCCTTAGAAAGAAAGACAAGCGTGTTTTTGCTGTACTCCACACGACTCTTCCCCTCTTTCTGCAGCTGCATTAGAGAAATCATCCCCAGGGTTTACTGTGGGAGCCTAGAGGAGAACCCACAAGTAAAGCCCATGGAAGTCAGAGCCTCTTCACCCTATGTCTGGGATTCCCTGGAGCTTTTAGCTCTCAGCCGTGTCAAACCTGGTTCTGAAATCATCTGATGGTCAGTCTCAGTGGACTTGGAGTTCTTTCAACTTGGTTTGTAGCATTTGCAACCATTCTCGCTTCTCTGAAACTTCTGAGAGAGACGTGCTTGTTCTGTAGTTTACTCAGCTCTGTTATTGTTAGAATGGACTGAGGAACGATTTCATGTTGGACCAGAAACCCAACATCTCTCCTTTGCCTGTTTACTTAGCAGTTTTCATGAGATTTTTCTCTCACACTTAGAGTCGGGTTAGGCAATGAATGTGTTCCTACAAAGAAGAGTTCACATTTTTTTGAAGGAGTGGCTTTGCTTTGGATCAGATAGCTTATGTGTCTTCAATTTTGCTTCATACACTTTTACCCAATACCTTTAAACCACCCTATAGCTCTTACCAAGACTAGAGTGTTTGGCTTTCTCCTTGGGCTTTGGAAGGGATTCAGTCTAATCTTTGAAATAAATCCATAAGTTGTTTGGATTACCACTACCCTCCTGTTACTAATTTTGCCTGTCAGCAGTATGTCAGGAAAGATGTGGCTTGCATTAAAGAAACTACCCATCAGTGTTTACACACATCTTCTATCCTCCCTCCAATCCCATGAAAGGACTGAGACAGCAGTATTTTATTTGCAGGACTGGGGAGATGGCTCAGCAGCTAAGAGCACTTGCTACTATTGCAGAGGCACACGATTTGGTTTTCAATAGCCACATGGCAGCCCATAGCCATTTGTTACTTCAGTTCCAAGATAATTGACACTCGATTCTTACCTCTGTAGTGCATGCATTACTTACCACATCCATGTGGTGCACGGAAATAAAGAATATATATATATATATATAGATATAGATAGATGTAGATATAGATAGATAGATATAGATAGATAGATAGATATAGATATAGATAGATATAGATATAGATATAGATATAGATATAGATAGAGATAGATATAGATATAGATATAGATATAGATATAGATATAGTCAACCTCCCACATGCTTACAACTTCCATCTCACTCAGGATGACCACTTCTCTTCCTTAGGGGTTCTACTTCTTAAATCTGACAAGCCAGCGATGAAGTACTGTGGTATTCCTAATAAATACTGTCGCTCTCCATGTAGCCGCAGCAACAATATACAAATAAAGTGGTAGCAATGAGCAGTGCTCAATGTAGGACAATAACCCCAGTAAGAATTTTGAGAAGTGCTTCGTAATCCCTCCTCGTGGTCATGCTTCTGTTCCTACGTAATGACATCACAAAAGTACAATATGGTGTATATCGCTACATAAGACAAGTAAGGAAGGAGATCATAAAAGCCAGCACAGTGTTGTTTATATCTCTAGGTCAAACAAGTAAGCAACAAAAAGGTCAAAGAGACATGATCCTAGTTTTCCTTCACATCCGGTCATGTTGAGCATCAACTATACACTCAATCTATTCTAAGAGCATAGTATAAGAAAAAATATAACATATTAAAGTATGGTATATAAAATAAATGAGAATTATCTTGACAGTAAAACCCATCATAGCCCAAAGAACTTGGCATCAGAGCAATT
Organism: Rattus norvegicus; assembly: GCF_021556685.1. Taxonomy (NCBI): domain Eukaryota; kingdom Metazoa; phylum Chordata; class Mammalia; order Rodentia; family Muridae; genus Rattus; species Rattus norvegicus. Next base: position 40,393,874 of record NC_141542.1, on the reverse strand, counting down.
CTAAGGAGGTTCTTAGAACAAGCCTCCTTCCCACTTCCCCACACTGTGGGGATTATGCTCCGACATCTGGTACTAGCTCTGGGGATATTCCCTCAGAAATCCTCCACCCAGGAATGTTGTCCCTGCCTCACCTTCTCCTACAGCAATGATGACTACAATCCTATGAAATGTCTATTTCGCTTGCAGGACTCTGTGACTCCCAGTGCCTCTAATCAGAGCCTCACCAAGGAGCTTAGCCTGTCTAGCACTATAGCTAAGCTATCTACTTTTAGAAAGAAGCCCCTCTCTCGCCTTGCTATTTGGTTACTGTTGCTGGGACTATAGCATGAAATAAATCAAGACAAACCATGCTAATAAACAATTTAAAAGAACGGTAATAATGTAACCATTACCGAACCGCTGTTTAAATTATTCCCACATCAAGTACAACAGCTATGACAGTTAACTCTAAGGCATAATAATTTCCTCTTTCTTCAGAAAAAAGCAACATGCTGAAGCTGCCATTATATGCTAAGGACCATTTCCCTAAAAAAGTGGGGGGATATTTGTGCTTTCTATCTGTAATTATGCTACTTCCTCAAAACATTTCTCCAAAGACCCAAGTAGCAGTATTCCATCTGGAAAACCAGTCATTTAAAATTCAACATTTCTGCTAATTATTATGGTTCAGGCCTTCCAGATATAATTTAAGGATTCCATAAAGCTTTTTTTTTGATAATGATAAATTAACTATGAATAATTTTGTTCATTATGTGTTTCTAAATTATGTCGTACCCATCTTTCCTTTTATAATTACTTGGAGAAATACAATACTTCAAAAATAAGGATCTTAATTCAAGTAAGCAACATAAAAATGAAGATTATGTGATAATAAATGATAAACGCACAATCTGTAACATTCCATCATTACTTCCAGTGATGGCTCAGTGGCATCCTTCTACGATGCCAGCAATTCTGAGGCAGGAGGATCATAGATTTGAGGGCAGCTTGAGCAATATATTCAGACCCTGTATCAAAAGAAGGGAAGAGAGCCCCGTTTTTGCTGTTAATTGTAGAAGGTCACGGCTGATTATCTGTTACGTATAATGAGAAAAAAAAAGCACACCATTCTCGTCTCCATCTGCAACACTTCTCTCCTGTTATTAACATAATTGTGTCCATAACTGACATTTGTATTAGCATAGACCTGTGTTTATATTTCACAATGCAGCATGGGGTGAGACAAGGAATTTAGGAAAGAATAGATTGCTCTTTGACACTTGTTTGTCAAAACACACAGCATTTTACCTCCAACTGTAGACTGAAGATACAATACATTTGTGCCAAACATTTCCAGCCTTTCATCACATAATCCCTCATCTTTTCTCTTAATGAATAACAAAAAGAGAGCACCCAAAATCTAAGTGCAGACTGGGAACGCTAGAGATTCGTGATATGTTTTCCTAGAATCTTTGTTATATTCACTCCTGATTCTTACTGTTCTGCCCTCTTTAACTAATCCCAAGAGATTATCTTTATCTCCCCCGCACCCCAGCCAAATAGGGACTTTCTCAAAGTCTATCTTTGCCTCTCCGGCATGTGCTAAATCTTTGTATCCCAGACAATTATTATCTGCTTGTCTCCCATTAAGATAGCGTAGATCAGATTGTTAAATCCAACACATGTAAGATTGAGGCCTTACCCACTGTAGGGCTTGTTCCTGTCGAGAATCTGAATAAGGAAGGTGCATGGATGAAGCCAAGAGGTGAAGTTCATCAGCTGATTGCTTCACAAAGCTGCACTTCATGTGCGAAGTGTGTAGCCTCTGCCTTGTACCTGACCTCATCCAGGGCTTCTTACTATCCACCCACCTAAGCTCCCTTCAGGGTAATGGTGCCCCTCTACTTGTGAAAACTCACTCAGAGCATCCCTTCTTTTAGTACTCTTTCCCTGAATCCCTGTCAAAGACAGACACGTTCTCTACATGTTTCTAGGTAACCTGTGCACGGTTGTCCTCACTGCTTCTTGTCTCCTCCCTGAGTGGTAGGTAGCTTTAACTAGAAACTTACCTATGCCTCTATCTTCTAGAGGGCACCTGTGACAAACTGGTTGTTTAAGAGCTGCTTATCACAAGTCAACATAGCAATCCTCTCTGTCTTTTCCTATACCATAGGTTCAGAGGGACAAAGAGACACGGGAAGGGACAATGGCACACTTTAACAAACAGGAACTATGGTAGAATCAGGAAGTGGGGGGATCACTAAGGCAGTGACCAAATCCACTCTAGGTAGTCAAGGATTTTTAAAGGCAGAGGAGAAATAAAACTTTTCTGTTATAAGAAAAATATTTTATTTTGCTATCCGGGGCTGGAGGAGGATGTGTGAGGCAAAAAGAATACTACATCTGAAGTCACGATCATCGTTCAGTAAATCCTAAATAGAAAGATGAAAATTAGGTACCTCGTGATAAATTATTCAAGTCTCCTGCTTTTGTTTAGTTACAGAAAGCATCTGGTATTTCGGTATTTACAAAGGAAGTGAATTTGACCTAATGCTTGCATTATTAGTTGATAAAGCATCTTTCTAAAATCATGGCTTAACTAGAAGACAAGGTTTGGGTTGATCATTACACAGGGGTTATTATGAATGTACTGTGAATTATTGATTTGACAAGCAATTGAGCGTTAACTAAATTCATAAGCATTTAATTTATCCATGAATCATGCATATGAGTAAACACAACAGTTATTTACATTAGGTAGAAAGATAAATATTTGTACTAATGCTACATTCCCCATACCAAGTTCTCTAAAGTTCATAATGACCTTAGAACATTACGGTGAAGACTTTTCTATGAACAGAGATTGGAAAGACTGTTCTGCAAAAACAAATCAGTGCACACACACACTGGTTTTTAAGGATAGACATAATACATGGTAACTGACATAGATCTCAAAATCCTACGTAGTCATGCATACTAAACAATGATTTGCAATACAAACCTCGTTCCTCAGTGGCGGTTGATATTATCACTGTTACTTATTGCCTGTCCTTACATCTGTCAAGGCTTTGAAAATAAATAGGTTGGCAGAAAGCATAAAGGACACCTGGAGATTATGAAAGTTTCCTGTGCCCTTAAGTTTTACCCAGAAAACTCTGCCCTGGTTCTTAGGTCTCAGGTGACAAACAGCATGGGGTTAATCAGGATATTTACAGAGGATGGAGGCAGGCGAGACTCTGCCCACAGAGGATTTTGCTTGCTAGATCCCTGGAGACACTAGGTGCAAACATATACAATGGAAATCTTGCAGGACAGAAAAGGAGCCTGTAAAATGGTGACTTTTAATTAGGCATGTACACACACACACACACACACACACACACACACACACACACGGACACACCTGCAGATTTTGGGCAGTGTTCAGAAATATTTTTAATTGTCACTAGTATAAAATGCTACTGGGACTTAGTAGATGATTGCCTGGGATAACACTCACCATTGTATAAGGCCCAACACATTCATTTCTTACTGCAAAGAATTATCCATCTCAAAATGTCAATAGCCCCAACATTAAGAAAGCCTGCAGCAGATTGTTATTGATCGCAGACACTTTTTCAAGCATTGAAGAACAAAGGAAAATATGGGTGTTATGGTTTGAATAGGAAACGTCCCTCACAAGTTCATAAGTTTGAACACTTAGTCTCTAGCTGGCATTATTACTATTCTAAGAGATTCTAAAACTTGTTGGATCTAAGGCAGAAATGGGATGCAAGAGGTAGGCCTTAAAAATTATGTGTGTGGTGTGTCTCTGTGTGTGTGTGTGTGTGTGTGTGTGTGTGTGTGTGTGTATTCTGCTAAAATCTCAGAAACTTCTATCGTGCACCCCACCATGGTATGAAATCCTGAGCCAAAATCAGCTTCCCCTTCATAAAGTATTTCTGTCAGGGATTTTGTCCTAGGGGAGAGAGACATTACCAACATAATGGGCAGACGATGATTTAGCATCCCCTTTTGTTTACAAATGCAAAGAGCTTTGGAAAACCTGCGACATGAAACTTCATGTGGCATATGCGAAATAGGAAAAAGGGGAAAATAAAAGTATGCTGTAATTAGGCTACCCATAGGTAACCACCATTAAATGTTCAGGTTTATTCCTAGCGGTTTCATGCAAATAGATGGAAAGGACACAATTAATCAGATGCGTTGGAGGAGAGTGTGCTATCAAGGTTAATTAGTAGAAATAACATTTAAGGAAGAAGCGAACAGGTTGTCGAGAACTTGTGAAGAGGCAAACAAGGAGGAAGGAACCTTTGCAGGAATTGAACAAAGCGTAACGACTGAAACATGCTTACCCTTCTTTACATGAGTCTGTCGATGGGGCTAGTATCTGATAATGACATCTAATTAGACAATAGAAACAAGCCATTATACACTTGCAATTGAAATAAACAATGGAAGTAGACGACATCTTGGCTGTCAGGGAAGACCATCAGAGTATGACATCCTGAGGAAAGATTGTGTGCTGTATGTAAATGGTTCTAGTGAGACCCATCTGGAAGAGAACATTGAGATATAACATACATTCGTTTCTTCCCATGTTTTGTTTCAATCATTGCCCATTAAAGTGGCAATTAAGAATTCAGACATTTTCATTTATCCTGCTGCTGTCGCTGTGGCTCAGAAGACTTTGCACTTGGAATTTGTAGGGTGCTTTCCTCCAAGTTCCATGTCAACTGGTTCAGAATTCAATTAGTAGTCACGACAGCACACACGTCTATGACCTAAATCTACTACATGGGCATTAGGCATAGCTTGAACGGCTAATAAGGTGTTTCATGTGCAAACGAACATGTTATAAGTTACTTAAATTAATTGTAATTTAAATCATATTTCAATTTATAAGCATATAAACAAATAAACACATTTTAAACAAACAAATTTAAACATTTGGAGTCATAAGGTAGAGAGATTTAGCAGCATTTCTGTTTGGTGTATACCAAGAATATTTTTTTTCATGCTATTATTCTTTTGGACATGATTAAGTTGCTTATAATTCTCCTCATACTATAACCCACGCCAAGTATTATTACACTTGATTTTAAAATAATGTATGTTTTAAAATAAAACCTTTGACAAGCAGTACATTATACTTTTCTTTTAGTAACAGTTTTATTGAAGCATAATTTATAGCAAGAAAAGTCACTCATTTAAGGCACAAGATTCAAGTATTTCCAATAAATTTATGGACAACCATCACCATCATTCAATTTTACCACAGTTTCATCATTCCAAAAATAATTCTCATGACCATTTATAATGATCTTCTCCTCCCCACCCTCATACTCTCACCTTTCTTTGCTCAGAATTAAAAAAAAATCACTAATTTTCTGAATCTTTATATTTTCTTGTTTGGAATTATGTATGACATATGTCCTTCTGTGTCTGACTTTTTTACTAAGCGCAATGCATCTGGGAGTCTACCACATTATACTGTGAAACAGAACTTCATTTCAGGGCTATAGTAAGCATGTGTAGTATTATTATTTGTAAGCCTGTGTATTTCTTTTCAGTTTCCAGCACCCACATTGAATGTCTTATAATCATTTCTAACTTCTCCAGGGTACCCAATACCTCTGACTTCCATGGGTACCCACACTCATACACACACATATTACACACACACACATACACAGAATAAAAAGTAAAATATTTTAAACTTCCATTTCACAATGGACAGTTACAGTCACCTGTTGTCAACATGGTTATTTCTTCAGACAGTTGACTAAGACACTTCGGGTGTATTCGGCCACCCCACAGGGAAGATTGGTAATAATGTCTCGTTTTCTTAGTATGTAATCACATTCTCTTATATAGTATATTGATAGTAAGACCTTTAATTCAATATTTACATAGAATTTAGGGTCTAAGAATCTCTTTGTTTCTCTCATTTGTAATACCAACAATTCCTTCTTGTCGTCCCAATTTTCTCTGTATATGTCTGTCTACCATAACATAGCTATGCTAGATCTAATAATGATTGATCAAAAAATACATTTGTTTGACTTACAACTTGAATCTAACTAATGCCACTTTGTAAGTGATTAGTCATGGACTTGGTTTTCCAAGGGAACTGTGAAAGACGACACATTTTTCAAAGAAGTGTTGAGAATCTATCAGTCAAGAATACTTAACCAAAAGCTTGTTGGATGACAGCTGACTGGAGATTCATATCCCAAATGAGGGAAATGGTAGAATGATCTAATATTTATTCTAAAATGAGTGAAGAGATAATGTTGGAAATGCTAAATGTCAAATGCACCCCATTCTAACAGCCAAGAATACAGCTAATAAGTGAGCTATACACAAAGGTTGTTCCTTTAGAACTGTGAAAGTCTTGGTAGTATACAAATTTAATTGATCTAAGGCTCTTGAAATGAATAGATTATTCTGGGCTATCTGGGTAAATGAATGTATTCACAAATGGTAGAAGCAAAGGAGGAGACTAAGAGAAGAGAAGACGAAGGAAGTCAATATCAGAGTCACATATTGGGCATAGGCCAAGGAGTACAGAAGGACTCTGAAAGCTGGAACCAAAGTATCCTTTGGAACATCTGGAGGAAGCACTCTGTCTGAAAGAGCTAGAGCTAGGAAGTGAGAGAGAGCGAAAAAGAACAAGAGAGAACATATAGTTTGGTTTAAACCACTAATCATTTTGGTAATTTGTTTTGTCAACAGGAAATCAATGTATGGAGACATATGATTCAGGTAAAGGAAGAGGACTCAGTAGGAGCTGTGAGGGTTCTCTAGGTCTTATTCCCAGACCAGGGCCTTCCTTACTCTTTTTTGTTTCGTTTTTTTCAGAGCTGGGGACCGAACCCAGGGTCTTGTGCTTGCTAGGCAAGCGCTCTACCACTGAGCTAAATCCCCAACCCTCCTTCCTTACTCTTAACTCACAGAATATCCTCTGCCCCTCTGGTCTTCCTTCTCTCTGTCAAAATAAACAGTTCTGATCTGACCTCATGACAGGAATTATCTAAAAGAAGGCTGAAGCGTTTATTGGTGGTGAGGATGCTTTATTGCTGTTTTTCTCATGTGATGCTGTAGGATCCCAGTGGAGTCTTAGTTTTGCAGGCTGCATTTACACCCTGTCCCCAGCAGTGTCATGGCAAGCAAGTGACATAGCAAGCATTAAGTCTGAGTGTTTTCCTCTGGGCAAGGAGGAATGTTTAATGTCTACTTCATGGGGTAAGGAAAGCCAATAAAATTAGACATCTGCTTTTAGGTGTCCATCAAAATAGAGGCCAAATTGTTACCAATACAGTCACCATCATTGCAGTCACTGAAAGTCACTGAGTGTTTGACATATACTCAGTGGTATACATGTATTGATATAAATAAAAACAAATAAAAGAAGCAGGAGAAATGGCTCAGTGGTTAAGAGCTTAGCCCTTGCCAGTCCTCTAGAGAATGAGTTCAGTCCCAGTGTACACATCTGGCAGCTCAACCTTCCCCCAACCCCTACCCCACCCCAGCCTCTCACAACTCCAGCTTCAGAGAATCTGATGCCTCTTTCTTTTTGCTTTGCCTCAATGGGCACCTGCACAGACACATAGTTACCCATAAATAAAATATAGCTATGAAAATGAACTGTGACCTCAGAGATGTGCTGACAGCAGGCTACCCCTATTTGCAAGTGTGTTGTAACAAATAAAACCTGTACAAAAGGGTATTTCTTCCCATTTGTCTGCGTAGTTCTAAGTCAAGTGAGAAGCATTCTGGATGCTCATTCTGGAAACCTGTTCCCATAACAAATTTATACTGTGGTCTGGTTGCCAGGCAAAGTTGAAACCATGTAGTACAGCAGTCAGGTAGGTAGACTAGCCTCTTCTTCAGGGCCTGCCTTTGTTCTTGAAGAATTCAGCTCGTCTGCTGAAGCGCCTTCTTGACCACAGACTCTGTATAGTAACAGACTATTAAGGGCAGAAGAGTTGGCTCAACAGTTACGAACACTTGCTGCAAAGGACCTTGAGTTCTGTTGCCCATACCTACATGGCCGATCCTTATCATCTGTGACTCTTTCTTCAGGAGATCTGACACCCTCTTCTGGCTTTGATGGATGGTATATGCGTACATATATGATGACAAATGCTCTCACAAATAAAATAAATATTTGTAAAGGCTTGTAATTCAAAATTTAAAAGAAAAAGAAAAAAAAGAATGCTGCATCGGTTGGGTTTTGTTAGCACAAAGTAGAATCACCTGGGAAACACAGGCTTTCAACTGAGGAATTGCCTCCTTCAGATTAGCCTATAGGCTAGAGGCAATGGGTGTTTTCTTGGTTGATGTTTGGGAGGGCTGATCTCTCTGTGGGCGGTGCCTCTTTCAGATTAGCCTATGGGCTAGAGGCAATGGGCGTTTTCTTGGTTGATGTGGGAGGGCTGATCTCTCTGTGGGCGGTGCCTCTTTCAGATTAGCCTATGGGCTAGAGGCAATGGGCATTTTCTTGGTTGATGTGGGAGGGCTGATCTCTCTGTGCGTGGTGCCACCCCTGGGAAGATGGTCCCAGATTTTAGAAGCATGAAAGCTGAGCAAGCTATGGAAGTCAGCCAGCAAGCAGCGTTCCTCCATCTCCTCTGCTTCAGTTCCTGCCTCCGGATTTCAATTCCTGCTTTCAATGATAGTTCACACTTGAAACTAAGCTGAAACGAACTCTTTCTCTGCCAAGTTGATTTTGGTCGGTGTTTAATTACAGCCACCGAGAAGCCAAAGATGATAATGGAACGACAACATTTCCGTTGTTAAATGGCTTGGGGTTATGCTGGCAAATAGAGTAGATAGAGCTGTGACCCTTGGCCATCAGTATACAAAGCAAGTTAGGCTATCGTGTGTCCTGAGTTAAAACTTAAGTACGCATGCGCAGTGCCTTGCCTCCGAGCCTCAGTTGAGTTGTAGCTCCTCAGGAAGCTGTCTCTCCCAGGAGCACAGCCTCATCTGCCTCCCTCCAATTAACAATTAACACAGCATTGTTCCATAGCGTGTTAGCGTTTAAACTCTGAGACTAAACCCTTAACCTTTTTCAACTGGGACTATGAAAGACGTGCAACAACTAAATGTTTTATTTTTCTTACATGTAAAGTAAAGGTTGGAGATGGCTGCATCTCGTTATGAAGAATCCGTCTCTCTCTGCTGCCCTCCCCACCTGTCAGCCTCTCCCTAAATTGCACTATGCTAACTGAAGCTTAGGCATCATGTCCTTGTCCCTCTGGGATCTTAAGGGGGAGGAGGAGGCAAAAGAGAGATGCTGGCAGAGACTGCCTTGTATAATCAGGAAATCAAGTCTTCCCTTAGAAGTCAGCTGATATTTCAATGCTTAGAATTAGACCGCAGGACCACTTCCATTGGCAAAGCAACATTAAAGCATTTTCAATTGAGACCTTCTTACTCAACAAAATTAGAATTTGTAGTATAAGGAAAAGATATGGAGACTTCTGATTAAGTAAGTTAAAAAAACAGATTATTAAAAGACCACCGGCACCTTCTTTACATCTTCTCTCTCTCGACAGTACCCATAGCATCACGCCACTTTCCCTCACATCTCCGTCCTGACACCATACAAAGCCTTGGTTACAGAGGTGACTCTCTGCTTGTCCTTCTTCACACTTCTTCCTAAAGGTCCACCTCCTGTCTTCCTCCCAACCACGAGCTCGCACATACTAAACAAAGCCCTCGTTCCTTACACCTGTGTCCGAGGACCTCAGCCCCCTCACAACTTACCCATCTGCTGCTTGAGACAACACAAGTTCACACTCTAAGCCAAACTTTGGTGTCTGCTTCTCCTGAATAGTGACCGAGTTTTCCATACAACTCCTGTGTACATGTAAGTGCATGTTCAACTGTGTGTGAGCGCACACGTGTGTGCCGATGCTCATGCACATTTGAGTACATGCACACGGAAGCCAGAGACCAGCTTCCGTTGCTAGATGGACTGGCTGGTTAGCAAGTTCTGGCAAACTGCCTGTCATCACTTCACCACTGTTAGGATTATAATCCTGTGTGATCACATTCAACTTTTTATACATTTATGAATACTACTTCCCAGTTGGAATGCGTCAGTGTACTTCCTTCACTTCAGCAACGATCGGAATTCACAGTTTCATTCACATTTCTTGCCTGCCATGATGTATCCATGGGTGTTTCCCAGTTGGAAACTTTCTGGAAACCATTTCTCTTCTGGGGTTCAGATAAATTTAGCGCTCTCTACTCGATGCTTCTATCTTTGATCATTCTGTGTGTCCCATCCTATCTCACAGCAGTATAAATGCTGCGTCGTTTCTTTTAATAGATTCTAATTTTAAGACAACTTTAAATACAGAGTACTTGAGATGATAGCATAAAGAGATCGGATATTCCTATACGGAGCTGCTGGTACTAACATCTTACGCTGGCAGGCATACTTGTCGCAGTTAATTAGTTGATACTGATACATTTTTGCAGTTTTATGTTTTTATGACGTTTTTCCTTTTCCTTTTCAAGTATACTCTCGGGAAGGATGTCACTCTACATGGCTGACAGAGACAGGGAAATTTCTTCCTTTCTGAGGTTGAAGTAACTGTACAAGTTATTATTAAACTTTTTCAGCATGGGAGAGTTCCTTTCCTCAACTCGTTTACTGGTTGTTTCCATTCCTTACATCTCTATGACCCATGGCTATTTTGTCCCATCCTTTAAGATATAACCTTACAAACAATTGGATAGTCGTTTTCTTAAAATCTATTTATTAAATCATCTACTCTCGTTGTAGTGGTATTTGGAGGTGAGGTCTCTGAGAGGTAGCAGGGTTTAGAAGAGAGTGAGGCCCGTGACGGGATTAGCATCCTCATCACTAGGAAGAGAAATTAGAACTCTCTTTTATCTCCAGCAAGTCAGCACTCGGTTAAAGGTGCTCATCTGCGACCCAGGAAGCCATTAAAAGGAACCTCATGTTCTAGCACCTTGTTCTTAGAATTCTCCGCTTCAGAACTGAGGGGAAAAAAATCTATTGTTTAAATCACATAGACTATAGCAGTGTCCTCAGCCTTGCTAATGCTAAAATGTTTTCTTAGCTGACCTCAGATTCTTAATTTAATCATGCACGATTTCCAGCTTTCCCTTCTAGAAGCTTGTTACAGATAAGCTTTAGACACAGCAGCATGATGTGGGGTCCTGTTGTGGATGCTGTTCTTGAGAATGTTTCCTCTAGTCCCACCTGCTATTGTTTCTGGTCTCAATCAAGCACTCTCTAAGGAGCCCCACTTTTTTTTTTTATTAGAGAATGGCCTTTCAAGCCAACCTCTGAGCCCTAAAGGGTCCCATTGCTATTAAGACATTTTTTATGACAATTGTTACTTAGAAATCGTTCATGTTCTCTGCTGACCAAGTAAATGTGTGTGCAGTGTTCACTTGATTAAGTATCTGGGTGCATGTGCACACAGACACCCCCAACATACACATGCCCAAACCCTCCTCTATATAGACACACATTTCTACGTTAAGCTAAACATATGACCTATCTCTTATCTATTACAACCTGTCCGACTCAAGTCTGTTATTACATGGATTATTCTACCCTTTGCTGCTTGCCTTTCTAAAACTACATGTGTTAAAATGAGGCCTGATTTTCACAGTTTGCTCACCAGTGTCTTAATTGTTTAATTCCAAATGTACATATATGCTACGTGTGCAAACATAGCAGTGTCAGAATTGCTGACTTGTACTCTCATGGAAAACCTATCAGTTGTTCAGCTACAGGATAGATAGCATTTATCTGTTGTTCTATTTTTCTTTTCTATTTTTTTGTTTTTGTTTTACTTTTGGCCTTGGTCTTACAAACTTTATAGCCCTCTAAAACTACTAGCCCATGTCTTTACTTTCCCTCTCTCTTCCACTTTTGAATAGCATGGATAGTAGTTTATCAGTTTTATTGATTCGTTCAAGGAGGTAGTTTGGGGGAATCATTGATTTTTTTCCACTGTTTTCCATTTCATTGGTTTTGCTCTAATTTTTATTTCTTTTGTTCTGTTTGCTTTAGGCTTAAATTACTCTTCCTTCTCTAGTCTCGTGCGAGGAATGCTTAGCTTGTATTATTCAGCATGGATATTTATATGTTTAATATATGGATTTCATTGTATACATGTCCTCTAAGTCCTACTTTGTTGCATCCCAGAAGTACCGGTTTGCCATATTTTCATTTCCACTTGGTTTAAAAATACTTTTAAAAATTTCCGGGGCTGGGGATTTAGCTCAGTGGTAGAGCGCTTACCTAGGAAGCGCAAGGCCCTGGGTTCGGTCCCCAGCTCCGAAAAAAAAGAACCAAAAAAAAAATTTCCATTAAAATGTCTTAAAGCTATGCATTATTTAGAAATGTGTTATCAAATATCCAAAAATCTAGCCATTTGCCAGATATTAATGATTCATTTTAATTGTATTAATGTCTAAGAGTATTTTTGTATAATTTGTATCCATTTCATTTCTCTAGATGCATATCAGGCCCTAGAACATGAATCACCCTAGTCTGTTTTCTGTAGGATTGTACAAAGAATCCATACACTGAGCTTGCTGTCTGTATGTGCCAATTTGGTCAAATTGATTAACAGTGTTGTTCAGGTCAAACATATCCTTACCGATAGTCTCCTTCCTTGAAGTATAAGTTTACTGAAGTGAGTGTTGAATTCTCCATTTATAAGAGTGAATTGATTGATTACTTGTTGAAATTCTTTTTCCTCTCACTTGTCTTGATATTCTGGTGTTAAACTCATGTAGATTCAGACATATTACATACTTTTTAATAATTTATGATTTGACCATTAAGTAATGCTTTTCTCTTGTCTTCTATAATGTCTCTAATTATCAACTACGCTTTGTAAGGAACTAAGAGAGGGGCCGGGTTTCTTTGGATTTAGAGTAGTTTGTCTTTCTGGATTCTTTCACTTTATTTTTTTTAACTTTTAAAAAAGATTTACTTATTTATTATATGTAAGTACACTGTAGCTGTCTTCAGACACACCAGAAGAGGGCATCAGATCCCATTACAGATGGTTGTGAGCCACCATGTGGTTGCTGGGAATCGAACTCAGGACCTCTGGAAGGGCAGTTGGTGCTCTTAATCACTGAGCAATCTCTCCAGCCCTCTTTCACTTTAAATATGTGTGACCATCCTTAGTGTAGTTTCCTTGACACTAGGTAGATAAAAGATTTTTGCTTTGTTTTGTTTTGTCTCTGTTCTATAACTTGTATATTTAGACCATTCATATATGGAACTTTTATTGATGTTAATGACACGGTTCTAATACTATACCTTTTCTTTACTTTTTAGTTTGGGAGTTTTTCTATTAGACAGACTTTCAAATTCACTAAATTTTTCCTTAGCTCTGCCTATGTTCGTAATTTGATTATCAAAAGGTAATTTGTGTGTTACCTTTTGTTTCTTGATATTTACTTTTTATTCTTTAAAATCACCCTATTTGTTTCTTTATTTACTTATTTACACACAATGACAGCCATACGGTAGTCAGAAAACAAGTTATACGAATTGCTTCTCTACCTTCTGTGCACACGGGATTCAACTCAGGTCCTTAGATTTGTCAGCAAGCCCCTATTCCTGCTGAGCCATCTTGCCAGGCATTTTTTTCTTAAACTTTCCATTTCTCTGTCCATAAATGTTGTGTACTGCTCCCATAACAATTATTGTAGTTTTCTATGCTATTCTGTAAGCTGGTGTCACAGCTGATTCTGGCTGGACTGTGGACAGCTCTTTTCTTCCTTCCTTCCTTCCTTCCTTCCTTCCTTCCTTCCTTCCTTCCTTTCTTTCCTTCTTTCTTTCTTTCTTTCTTTCTTCCTTTCTTTCTTTTTTTCTTTCTTCCTTCCTTCCTTCCTTCCTTTCTTCTTTCCCTCTGCACAGTATTTTTAAATTTTATTTATGTTTGAGGGTTTCATGCATAAGCATGATATTTACATTATGTGCATTATGTACATACATACATATTATGTCCATATGTTCTAATGCCTTTCATGACCCCTTTAAATTTATGATCTCTTCTTTAATTGCTATTGCCCACTTACACAAGTTTATATAAATATATGCTGCTCAATCCATTTATGGTTGCTCATATATGTTAACTCTGGGACTCCGGCTGCTGGGAGGATCCATCCTGCTGGAGTCCTCTTGATTTGGCGATGATTAGAGATTAGATGATTAGAGAGCGCGTGCTCTTTATCACCTGATCGAATCGACCTTTGATTGCCCCTGCTTTCCTGGGTTGTAATGTCCACAATAGTTTCCTGCCTGGTGGAGTGTAATAAATACACTTATCCTTAGGTGAGAGAGAAGGCTTTGGTGAATTGATATCCCTAGAAAGCAATATTTTGTACAAGTGAAGAACAATCTGGGTAGCTTTCAATGCTTATTTGATTTTGATTTTTTTTTTTGGCCCCGTACAGCCAAGAGTGGTTTTGTCTTTTGATATGAAACCTGATGCAGATCACAGAGGAAAAAATGACAAAGTATGAGGATACAGCTAAGATCACAGCTCCCAAGAGCCCTCCCTGACTTGCTCCTACCAGCTCCTGGGTTCAGTTCCAGTTCTCCCAGTGAGCTGACCTTGCCTATAATCTTCTGGGTTCATGTGCGTCTCCATGTTTCAGAGTGATGGTATACTCAGAGACCTTGCATATAAAAACTGTTGTTCTCTCTCCTATCTTTTCTACTCATCAAGAGGAAGGGAGTGATGAAGTCGACGTTCTTTAGCTGTCAAACTGAAACACGGGTTTCTGTGTAGCTTTTAATCTTTCTATTGATTGCCCTTATGCATTATATGTCCAGTGGCATCATGGGCTTTCAATTCATATTGATGAAATTGACCCAGCGACTATGTATCAATTACTGTAAAAGGCGAAGTGCAGGCTGCCCAGACTTGTCTTACCCTGGTTTTTATTCATCAACAATGAGGACATGACAGGGTCCCGTCTTTGTGGTCAGGGGTCTTTTGCTGTGATAATAGTCACATTTATCGTCATTTCATCATTGACTTGTGATTCTGATTCTTGATTAAATTCTGTGTTCATTTTAATAGGATAGTTTATGTATTTACATTTCAAATGTTATCCCCTTTCCCTGTTCCCCCTCTCCCACGCCCTTCCCCCTGCTTCTATAAGGATGCTCCCTCTCCTACCCACCCACTCCCACCTCACCACCCTGGCATTTCCCTACACTGGGGAATTGAGCCTTCACAGGACCAAGGGCTTCTCCTCCTATGCCAGACAATGCCATCCCCTGCTACATATGTGGTTGGAGCCATGAGTCCCTTCATGTCTACTCTTAGGCTGGTGGTTTATTCCCTGGGAGCTCTGGGAGGTCTGGTTGGTTGATATTGTTGTTCTGGAGTAAAGGTTTTTAAAAAAGCATCTATGTACCCGTCTCTTGGCATTAAATTATATGTTTTCTTACGGTTCCTAGAAAATGCTTGAGGCAAAACAGGGGAGGTTTATCTCATTGTCTGGGAAAACAAGTCTATTATATTAGCACAAATATATGAGAGAAAACCTGTAAGTCAGTTCCTTTCTTAGAAGTACGAGTGTATTGTTACTTGCTAAGTCCAGAAACATTACCAGGAAAATGATATTTGGGAGTTTGTAGTCTGGGCACACAGTTCTTATGAGGATTTTCCTTTGATACCAGTAAATGGTCTGCAAAAGGTATTTTTATAATTTGAGTATGACTCAGCATAAAGGGCTATATTTATCTTAAAGCACACCATGGGTAGATGGATAGTTCTCACTAATTAAGCTATATCTGAGGAATTAGTGGTGTTATAATTAGCTAAAGTTACTAATTAGAAACTTATTTCATTTTGAGACAGAGCAATCCTGAAAATAAGAAGAGAGGGAGGAAAGGAAGGTGAGTAAGAGGGACAGAAAGAAAAAGCATGAAAAGCAAAAGACAAATTCTCATAGTTTGGGCTTTGAAGAAGAGTGGATGTAGAGTAAAGATGGAGACACTTTGAAACAGAAGCTCAAATTGGGAATGTAGGGATAGCCAATAAAGGATCCAAAGTATCAAAGGAAGCTGGAGGCGGTTGTGACCCTGAACAGTAGAAGTCAAAAGGTTTAGGAGGGCCCCTAGGCTGAGTGCAGCAAATGAGACAGTGAATCAAATTTCATAAGAAAATAGGACACAAATTAAAAGCACATGTGCAGTCACCCCTCTGTGTCTGTGGGGTCTGTATCTGTGGATCCTACTAACCACAGACAAAAAAAAATATTCAAAAAAAAAAACAATGCAGGTAACTGAACATGCATAGATATTTTTCATTATTATCCTTGGAATGAGAGAGTACATAAGCTATTTACATAGCATCCTCATTGTGCTGGTTACTATTAAGTAATATAGAGGTGACTTGAAGTGTTTGAGATTTGCTCACATCCTATGCCATGTCATCTGCTATGAGAGATTAGAATATATTCAGGTTTTAGTATCTGAGTTAAGTCTTGGTGCTAGTTCCCCACTGAGAAATAATTGTATCTAGTCCAATGGCTTTTCTTGTTTAAATTATTTGCTAGTGATCCTCAGTAAAATCTTTGTACAATATAAGGTGACCATGTGTACAGGCTGGTTTTGTGCATCAACTTGACACAAGCTGGAGTTATTATGGAGAAAGAAGCCGTCCTATGGAAATGCTCCCTCAGATCTAGCAGTAAGGCATTTTCTCAATTAGTGATGTGTGGTGGGGAGGTACCAACCCATTGTGGGTGATGCCATCCCTGGGCTGGCAGTCCTGGGGTCTATAAGAAAATAAGTTGAGCAAGCCAGGGGAAGCAAGCCAGTAAGCAGCATTCCTCCATGACTTCTGCATCCACTCCTACCTCCAAGTGTATTCCTGTCCTGACTTCTTTTGGTGGTAAACAGCAAAGTGTAAGTGTAAGGTGAATAAACCCTTTCTTTCCCAACTTGTTTCTTGGTTATGATGCTTTGTGCAGTAATAAAACCCTGACTAAGACACCATGTCAACATACCTGACAGCTTTCTGTGACCCCCCTCCATTTATTATAAAAACAGTGATGGTTCCTGTCTTCTACAGACCTTTGCTCTAGGCACTAGCCACTCCTCTAGTCTCACCATACTCACTGGTTTCTACAGACCAGTCCCGTAGAATATCATTGCAACGCTGATGACATCGCATTTCTCTGATGTCCCAGGTAGCATCAAATTGTCACATACAGATAAATGTCATGGGAACTAGTTACAACAAGACAAACTCTGAAATATAGACACAGAGTTTCCCTAGCACATATCCACTACTCAAACAAGATGCTTCATTTACACACGCAACCATATATTGGGCTAGCTAAAACAAGGCACCATTACTTCACTTCTTTGTAGATCCTAAGTGTCTTCTCTGCCCCTCACTGTTTGGCCTAGCTATTCCTAATGTTTTTAATGAAAGCTTTTCAGCACGATTTGGTATTGGATTACTATATGTTGCTTCTCACTCATAATACTTTTAGATAATTATAATTGCTAATTTATTGATTATTCCTAACTAGATTATAAAATTTACTTGACAGGGACAATGCCTGTATTCCCACTCCTTGCACAAATCGTGACAGTGGGTATCCATTAAAATTTTATTAAATGAAAAACATAATGAACAGTGAGCCTTGGGAAGATAAACCCATACATCTGCGGATCTTTTCACTGTTCTTGTTGTAGAAAACATTTCGTCTCAATCAGGGACTTCTACTCTACCTTTCACTATTCGGTTCCTGAATAAAAGACACACAACCTGTATATTTATAATAAGCCTCGCTCAGCATTAAAGCTGGGCAGAAATCTATTCTCTATGCTATTAGAATCTACTTTCCCATCAATAACACTGAACTATAACTTGCTATGTTCCATCAGGGCAGCTCTTAACTCCAATTGGTGAGTCCCTGTGGTATGTTTTCATGACTCACCTAACCCATGGCATCTTCTCCCCCTCCCACCTTTCTCTGTGTCTCTGTTCTCCTCTCATCTATAAGCCCTGGAATCTCAAGTACCACTTAGTTTTTTTCTGCCCAGGTCTTAACTGTTAGCATCTTTATTTAACCAATCAGGGATAACCTGGGGGTTACATAGCATCACTTGTGTATGTGCTATGTGCAGATTCTCTCATCCCTGGGGGCAATTAGACCTTGGAGGCCAGTATTTTGCATTATAATACATATTAAAAGATCACTCCTCAATAATAATTACTCCCATTCGCTGCCAACCTGACAGAATTCAGGGTCACTTAGTAAACACCTCTCTAGGTATAACTGTGAGGGTTTCTCTAGAGCAACTTAACTGAAGAGGGAAGACCCACTCTGAATGTGAACCGTGCCATGTCAAGGGCAAGACACTGGACTGAAATGAAAAGCAAAAAGGAGAAACTGAGTTGAGCATTAAAATCCAGTCTATTTCATAATAATGTTAGTCTGCTTGAACGAGCCCAATAAAGCTTGTTGCCTTGATGGAACACTGAGTGTATACACTGTTCAATACAGCAGCCACTAGTACTGTAGTTGGATAATTGATGGGCAGCTAATTGTACGGGAATTTTAATCCAGCAACATGGCTGTTCTGGCAAGGAATCATGGCCGAAGACCTTCCAGGCCTTTGTGATCTGGCTGAAACGCAGACATGCTCTTAGTACATACCTTTAATCCCAAACAATGAAAGTAATTAGTTTATAGAAAGAAGCAGCCATGTTTGAAAAGGGCAAGTTATTGAGGGGCAGACAAAGTAGTGAATCAGAGAAAGATCTGACAGAATGAGTCAGAGATGGGATACACCCAACTCTCACAAGAAGAGACAAGAAAGAGAGGCAACTTAAGGGTACAGTGCAGGGAGAGAGAGAAGAGGCATGTTTACTAGGAAAGTTTTATAGAGACAGATTGCAGGAGAAGATAGAATGAGTCAGAGAACGAGGAGGAGCCAGAGTTAGTTTGAGGCCAAGCAAAGCAATTCAGTCAGGAGCCCTAAGAATCCAATTTGAATCAGTCAGCTTGGAGAGGAGTTTGGGCCAGAAAAGCTGAGTCGAACCAGCCAGCCAGAGTTGAGAAAGAGCTAGAAAGTGTGAGTTTATTCAGTAGTAAGTCTCTGAGATGGCAATACATCAGGTGACTAAAAGTTACTTTAACAGATAATGAAACTAAGGATCTAATTTTTAATTTTTATTTTGCTTCATTTTAATTGGTTTTAATCAATTTTCACTGCACATGAAAAATGCTATATCACGACTATCCATGCAATTAGGCTGCTGTCTGTCACTCCTGCAGCCATGTCGAAAGTGATTCTCACCACCACCATCACCACCAGGGGAGAATATACATGAAATACACGAAAATCCTGGTTCAATTGCTGCCCCAGACCTAGAATGGGGAGAGACTCCAGAGGGTCTCTGGGGTCTACTGTAGCTGAAACCCTTAGCAGTGCAAAATATGGAGCCTGAAGTGGCCACGTCCTATAGTCAGGCTGGACTCCCAGTAGAGGGATAAGGACAGCAACCCACCCATAAAACCTTCGACCCAAAATGTGTCCTGCCTACAAAGATAAAGCAGAGACTGGGGGGATTGGCCAACCAATGACTGCCCCAAATTAAGACCCATCCCATGGGCAAGAACTAATCCTAGACTCTATTAATGATTCTCTTTTATGCTTGCAGACAGGAGCCTAGCATAACTTTCCTCTGAGAGGTTCTACCCAGCAGCCAATGGAAAGAGATGCAAAGACCAACACCCAAACATTAGATGGAGCTTGGGGTGGGGGGCTTAAGTAAGAGTTGGGAGAAGGCTTGAGGGACCCGAAGAGGGCAGAGACTCCACAGGAATACCAACAGAGTCAACTAACCTGGACCCTTGGGGGCTCTTAGAGACCAAATCACTAATCGAAGAGTGAGCACAGGCTGGACCTAGATGCCGTGCACACATGTAGCATAAAAGCAGCTAGGTCTTTAGGTTCCCCAACAACTGGAGCAGAGGCTGTCCGAGTCTGTTGACTGCCTGTGAATCCTTGATCTCTAAATGGACAGCTTTGTTTGGCCTCAGTCGGGGAGGATATGCCTAGTCCCTTGTTGACTTGGTGTGCCAGGTGGTGTGGTGTGGTGGTGGTAGTTGTGGTGGTGGTGGTGGTGGTGGTGGTGGTGGTGGTGGTGGTGGTGGTGGGTGGGTGGAGCTGTTAGTGGGCTGACACCCAGAAGGGGGCTTCCCCTTTGCAAAAGAGAAGGGGAGAGTGGAATGGGGTGGGGGAGGACTTGCATGAATGGATACTGGGAGGAGAGGAAGAGCTGATATTGAGTTATAAGTGAATAAATAAATACATTTAAAAGAAAAAGAAAATCCTGGGTCAAAAGAAGCTCCTCTTTTCTTCACTTGCTTATTACCAGACATTTTGTCACAGAAAAACAAACTTCACATCCATCAAGAAAATTATTTTTACTTTGTATCTCTTTTAACTTCTGCTTCCTTCCCCTCTCCCTTCTTTCCTTTTCTTCCTTCTCTTCTTTTCTTTTCTTTTCATAAGCAAGTATTTAATGACCACTGTGATAAGCCTCACAGAGTACGAAGCAGACACTAAGAGTCAGAAAGAAATATTTTGATATGAAGTTTAATATTTGTGTGATATTTGACGTTTCCTCTTTGATGCTCTGCCTTGATCATTGGCCATGGGAACAAAGTGTTGGGAAAGGAAATGGGTCAGGAAATGTTAACGCCTTTTCCTTGAATACACCAGTAAAAGGCATATACTTTGATGTTGGCCTTCATTACATTCAGAACTGCGATAAATCAATTTGCCTCACTTACAATTTATCTGACATATTGCATTTTGTTCTAGCATCATGAGTGAACTAATAAAACAAATAAATGAATGAGGATTATATGTAAGAGAGAATTTAGAACTCGGCCACAGCACTCCTGAACTATGTTCTATAACCTCATCTTCATGAATAGAATCAATTGTACGTCATTCACTTAGAGTTCATATTGTATTCTGAAAAGTGATACTCCATCTTTTATAATGTGCTCCCTCCAAGTTGGTAACACATTTTTTTTTTAAATCTTTTTCTGTCACTTTTTTGGTGCCGTAATTTTGGGTGATAGGAGATCACATGCTTTTTGATTTTTCTTACTTATGATATTTGATCTCTGTGAAGAGGCACCACAGTCAAGACAACTCATAAATGAAAGCATTCAGTTGGAGGCTTTCTAACAGTTAAAGAGGGTGAGTCTGTGCCCACTGTGGCAGGGATAGTGTTTGAAAACCGGCGGGCATGATGCTGTTGGAGTAGCCGATAGCTTCCATTTTATCCATGACCAAGAGGCAAAGAGGGAGATACTGAGTCTAACTTGGGCTTTTGAAGCCTTAAAGCCTGTCTCCAAAGACACACCTTCTCCAACAAGGCCACACCTATTCCAACAATCTTTTTCCTCCCAAAACAAGTCCACTAACTATAGGAACCAAGCATTCATATGTGTGCGTTTATGGGTCTCATTTTAAACCACACCTTTTCAAATCTTTTGGCCACATCTTAAGTTCAAAAGCCCTCTACTCTCTTATATAATGTATTTGTTGGTCATTAGTAGATGATTTTCATCTACTTTCAGTTCTTTTTCAGTTCAGTACCTGATCTTGGAAGGGTAGATATGCTGAGATAGAGATTTCAACCACTTATATAGCTTTTCTTGGTCAGAACCATATCACATCCTTTTTCTTCCTCTATTCTGCTGCCTTTGACTATTTTGTGCTACTATAGCAAAATATTTGAGACAGGGTAAATTATACAGATCAGACGTTTATTTACTCACACTTCTGAAGGATGAGAAATTCAAAACCATGACATCAGCAGGTTCCATCAGCAGGTGGAAAAACAAATTAATCAAATACATTGTGAAGCTTCTTTTAGAAGTCAGTTAACCTCGAGTTCCAATTACCTCTTAAGGGTTCCACTAAATACCATCCCTTTGGTAACAAGATAGTTTGAGGACAGACACTTTTCAGGCATGGCAACTGTCCTGGCTGGTTTTGTGTGTCAACCTGACACAAGCTGGAGTTATCACAGAGAAAAGAGCCTCAGTTGTGGAAATGCCTCCATAAGACCCAGCTGTAAGGCATTTTCTCAATTAGTGATCAAGGGGGGAGGACCCAGCCCATTGTGGGTGTTGCTGTCCCTGGGCTGGTGGTCTTGGGTTCTATAAGATAACAAACTGAGCAAGCCAGGGGAAGCAAGCCAGTAAGAACCATCCCTCCATGGCCTCTGCATCAGCTCCTGTTTCCTGACCTGCTTGAGTTCCTGTCCTGACTTCCTTTGGTGATGAACAGCAGTGTGGAAGTGTAAGCTGAATAAACCCTTTCCTCCCCAACTTGCTTCCTGGTCATGATGTTTGTGCAGGAATAGCAACCCTGACATTCTGACAGTAACCTTAGCAGCTGTCAGAATGGTCTTTACCTGGACTTTAATTAGTGACTAGTCACTCTAAGCCAGTAATACTTTCCATTTCCAATGCTTTAATCAAAACTAGCGGCAACCATCAAACTCCATGATCTATGATTCCACTTCTCCCATGTCTCCCAAGTCCCTGGAATATTCTAAGAGTGGTATTCCATCCAGTTCAATATAAGGAGAACTTTATTGCTTGGATTGCTGCTGAGCAAAAAGTATCGTGCATTTTTAGCCTCATGGTAGTGATGGTTTCTGCATTGCCAGCTGTAGAGCAGATAGGTTAGTTTCAGTGTCCCCATCTGCAAATGCACATTCCTGTTTCACTCTGGTAGCAAAAAGTGCAGTTCAGGATCCCTGGGAAACAGTCTAATACTTGACGATTAGCATCCAAGAGTATTGGGATGTACTTCTGAGAATACCTGGAGAGAATCAAGAATGAAGGAAGGATGGATGGGAATAGTGAGAAAGTATAAATAATATAATCATTAAAACAATTTAAAGTCCCAAAAGAACACACATGGTATGCACTCACTGATAAGTGGATATTAGCCCAAAAGCTTGGAATACCCAAGATAAAATTCACAGACCACATGAAGCTCAAGAAGAAGGAAGATCAAAATGTGGACGCTTCAGTCCTTCTTAGAAGGGGGAACAAAATACTCACAGGAGAAAATACAGGGACAAAGAGGGGAGCAGGGTCTGAAGAAAAGGTCATCCAGAGACTGCCCCACCTGGGGATTCATCCCATATGCAGTCACAAAACTCAGTCACTATTGCTGATGCCAAAACATAGCTTACTCACAGGAGTCTGGTATGGATGTCTCCTGAGAGGCTCTGCCAGAGCCCTACTGATACAGGTGAGGATGCTTGTAGCTAACCATCAGACTGAACACTGGAACCCCAATGGAGGAGTTAGAGAAAGAACTGAAGGAGCTGAAGGGGTTTGCAACCCCATAAAAAGAACAGCAATACCAACCAACCAGATTCCCTCCAGAACTTACCTTAGGCAACTACGTTCCCAAAGTAAGTTAAGGCAACATTCAGACCATAAGTCCCCAAATACAAAATAAATATAGGTGAAAGCATCATTTAGAGTAAGTAAGAAATAACATTAATCAACTTTTGAAAACTTCTTAACTTTTTGGTTATTTGTTTATTTTGTTTTAAAACCATATTTTATTTTAGGTATAACAGCACAATTTAAAGCTTAATACTATAACAGAATGATTTGTTACAGCCCTAAACACAGGAAAATGTCATATTTCGAAACCTTTCCCTTAAAATAATTTTAAATGACTGCTCTTTTTTCTAAATGGGTCAATGTCTTAGTAACTTTTTTTGTATTGTTGTGATAAAATACCATAATTCTGGCAGCTTATAAAAGGAGATACTTAATAAGGACTTAGGGCTTCAGAGGATTACAGTCCATGATGGTGGATAGTTACATCTTGATGAGAGAGAGAGAGAGAGAGAGAGAGAGAGAGAGGGAGAGAGAGAGACTCTCAGAATGGTGTTAGTCTTCTCAAACTTCAAAGCCTATCCGCAGTAACGTACCCTTTTCCAACAAGGCCATGCTTTCTAATCTTCTCTGAAGAATTTTTCACCAATTAGCATTGAGCATCTCCATATATGAAGTGTGGGAACCATCAAACCACCACAGTCAATGTGACAAATATATTCAATGAGTAGTCGTTGTCATTGATAATTAATTAGTGTAATAGGAATTAAAAGGAATATTGACTTTCCCAACGACTGCTTCAGAGCAACAATACATGGAGCTCTACCAGACTGAATACTGTGAAAAATAATGAAAATGCTTTTACCAGAAGTTCAGTTTCATTAAATATTGACATCATACAACGAGTAAAGTCTCAAAACCAGAGACTAATGTAGTAACTATGAACCTATTCCATTTTTAAAGGTTCATGCAGGAGGTGGAATTTTTTTCAACGTTATAACTCACATACAGATTCAAGAAATCACTACCAAAGCCAAATGCAGAATATACATTGACACACAGTGCCTCATGCTCCCCTAAACGTTCTTTTTTTTTTTTTTTTGGTTCTTTTTTTCGGAGCTGGGGATCGAACCCAGGGCCTTGCGCTTCCTAGGTAAGCGCTCTACCACTGAGCTAAATCCCCAGCCCCTCCCCTAAACGTTCTTGTCTGTTCTATCACCTCCTCCCAGGACCCTGCCAATCAAATGAAGTTATGTAAATCATGTCATAATAAGAATATCGTATGAATGGCATATAATTCTTCAGACTGGTTCCTTTTCACTTAGTATCCTTCCTTTAGAACCATTCAAGTATTACTTAACAATACTGATAGGTAAGAGGATAGCAACATTTTTCTAGTCATCCATGGACAAAAGGACACTTGATTCTTTTACTCTCTTCATTTTTTATATCAACAATAAATCTGCTGTAAATACTTATGTGTAGGTTTAAATTAAAAACATGTAATTTTATTCTTCTGAGAATAATATTCAAGAATATTTAAGTACAGGATAATGTAACATGTTCAATTCACAAGGAACTTCTGAACAATTTTCCAAAATGGCTGTAAAGTTTTACATTCTGTGGAAGTTTGAATGAGGAATGGCCCCCAGAGGCTTGGGTATTTTTGGACTCTTGGTTCCCACTTAGTGATTCTACATGGGGAGGTTTAGGTAGTCAACCACTGGAGATGGACTTGGAAATACATATAGCCTCTCTCTACTTCTAGTTTGTGCTCTCTGCTTGGTGTTTGTAGTTGAGATGTGATCGTTCTCAACTCTCTGCTCCTGGCAGTGTTTCTTGTATTTGCTATATTGTGCTGCCCCACCATGATAGATCCATAACCTGCTGGAGTCAAAAACCAAAAACCAAAAAACCCAAAAAAAACTCTCTTCCTTGAGTTACCTTGGTCATGGTATTTTATCATAACAACAGAAAAGTGTCTAACATGCATATTTTTTACATTGAAAAAACCCACAAGCGATCAATTTGTCTGCATCTCATTAACATTTGGCATTACCACTATTCAATTTTGAATGTTCTACTGGGGTCCACAGTGGTACCGCACTGTGGCTCTGATTTACCTTTCCCTAAGTTGTTAAACTTGGGTTTTGAATTGAATAAACTGAGTTACTATTTCTAAATCTTTGTCATTTACCCTTTTGTTATATTATAGACTTATAAGACTTTCATATTATTAAATAAGACTCTTCACAAGCAGAATGTTTTTTAAAACTATCCATTAATTACTGACTGCCAACAGGTTGCTTACAAACTGCTCATACTTGATAATATTAAAGATATAGAAACCATTAAAAAATAGTAATTTTACTCAGTAGGAGACCATGGTCCAGGAATATCAATAACCTATTCAAAACCATTTTTTGGAACTAGAGTCTAGTCATCCAGGATCTTTATGAGCACCCTTTTATCACCATTATGTTTTCTTTAAGTCACTCCCAGTGTCTGTTTGTGTGTGTATATGTGTGCTTGTGTGCACATGCACGGGCATGCATGAGAGGAGTGCATGTGCATGTGCATGTATGTGTCTGCATGCATGCATATGTGTGTGCATGTGTTTGATGCACGTGTATGTGTGTGCAAACATGCTTGTGTGTGAGAATGTGTGTGCACATACACGTGTATATGTGCACTCTAGTGTGTATGAAGGTGTATGACCGAGTATGAGTGTGTATTTGCATGTGCATGGGTGTGTATGAGCATGTAGGTATGTATGTCTGTGTGCACACATGCATGTGTGCATATGCATGTACATGCGTATATGTATGCATGCACATGCCTGTGCATGTGTTTTTGTATGCCCATGCATGTGTGTATGTATATATGCCTGTGCATGTGTGTATATGTGTATGCCTCTGCGTGTGTGTGTGTGTGTGCCTGTGCATACGTGTGTGACTATGTGTGCATGTGTATGTGTGTATACTTGATTAATGCTTTCACCTTGCTCTAGCACCTTGGTATTGTTACTTTTTTGCTACTTTTAAAGGCAATAATAAGATATTATATATTATTCACCTTAATTCACAAAACATTACAAAGTCTGCATAGCTGAATCCCTGTGAATATCCTGGTGGCAGGTGGTCAGATGGTCAGGGAAGAATCAAGGTAGAAAAGGGATGGCAGCATGGTATGTGAGTAAGTTGTTAGTGAGACAAGGAGCTCTGTGAGCTGCCACATTTTGATAATGGAAGTAAAGGGAGGTGGATTTAAGGGCAAAAGAAATTTATATTCCCATAAGGACTGACTTCTTGGTGTGTGTGTGTGTGTGTGTGTGTGTGTGTGTGTGTGTGTTAGAATTTTCTTCCCTTTCTCTGATACTTTGTCTGTGATAGAGATCATCTAGTCTTCCACATGCTTCAGAAAAGCACTGTACTAAGGTGCATCCCTAGACCCTTTTATACATCTAAGTCTGATACATCCAATGCTATGTCTGAACCTCTGTATTTCACCTTGTTTTCATGTTTAAACTTCATATTCAACGTTATAAAAATAAATAAACGAGCTCTTTTTTCTATTAATGATATCATTTAAAAGTTTATTCTGTTAGTAAGAGCATTTAAAACTTATCTAGCAAATTTGGCCACTTATCTCCCAAAAGGTATGTGTGTGAACACATGTGCATGTGAACACACATCCGTGTGCACACACACTGTCTTAGTTACTATTTCCATTGATAAGTGAGCTCTTTGGCATATACTTTGACTAGGGTTGAGCTGTCCTGGGCTGGTGGAGCTTTCATGGGAGGATCCCACACACCCCCTATAAAGGAGGCCCATGGACCTAGCTTGCTGCTTCTTTCGTGTCTGGCAAGAAAAGACAAGCTCTATGTTGTAGCAAATTGTTCTAACCAAATCCAAATCTTCCTTTTCCACTTATCAGAATTCCCAGCCCATGGAACTCTGAATAGTACATATCTGTGGTTAAAAAACTATCCTATCTGTGCAAATCTGTAAAGTAACTCAAACAGACTATGACACCAATTTTGATAAAACTGGGGCAATTCACAGATCAATAAGGGTCACAGGCAAGCGTGAACTTGCCCACCTTCCCATCACCCTTCCACACAGAGCAGTTAAAACTGGCCTGGACCATGTCACAGGACCAAGCAATGTTCCTGCACTACAAATGTTAAGAGCCCTTACAAAATGTAAGTTACCTTTCCATTCTAGAGGCAAGGGAATTCAAGTCTATGAACATTCAAAGTCTTATTCCGGTCTGTGCAACTGAAGCCTGTGGGGCCAACACAGGGAGCTGAGATTGTATTCTGTTGGGTTTCCCATTTGCCTAAAGGAGTCACGCCAACATCGTTATAAGCGATTGTCTATTCCAGGGCAGGACTTGATAACACTTGGGGCTCAAACCACATTCTAGGGAAGGAGCATTTACTGCAATCTTGTTTCGAGATGTCACAGTTTAAATAAAATGTTACTATAACACAAATATAATGAAATAAAATATTAATTCTAGCAAAAACTCTTCCCGATTTGTTATCATTTAGGTGCATATATCGCCACTTATTCTTAGGAATTGTTACATAAATCTTTTCTCTTTACAGTGCTTTTAGATTTGCAGGTAGGTAAAGTGGAACGATTTGTTTTTTAAGTTACTCGATTTGCCCCACTCTTGAGAGAGAGAGATGAGCTGTATGTGAAGAGGACAACACAGGACTTGACTGGAGTGATTGACATTAAGATGTTGGCCCTCAGTCTGCTTAGCCTAGAACCTCAGAAGGCATTCTCCAAAGATCAATGCTAGAAAACTGTTAAAGGCATCCACAGTGGACTATTCACGTCACATAGTATCAAAACCCAGAGTGACTCGAGGCAAAAACCGGGATCGAAAACGAATACAACACAGAGAAATTATTCCAAAAAACACTGGCGTTTAAGCATTCTGAATTTGATTAATACGAAAGGTCATCGGTATCAGAAGGCAGCAGAGGCCGTGAACTCTGGTGGCAAGTCAGGAGACACACACTGAGCGTAAGTGAGTGGAACAGAAGAATATTAATTGCACAATGACCTCTCAGAAGAAAAGAGGACAGCAGTAATCCTGGTCCTAGGACAGAAACACCCCTACACGTGGAATTCCTCATGCAGTAAATGACAGTGATGGAACTTTACCAAATTTAAGATTAAAATAGGTATTTGGCTGACTCTGAGCCCACATCTGATATTCCACCTCAGCCAACTACTTTCAGGAACATTTCATGAAAGCCAACTGTTCCTTGAAGCCAGAAAGATTACATTTTTGAAAATTGCTTTAACTGTACATACATAAGGTGACCATTTAATTTATCACCAAGACGAGGGCATGTTTCGGTGAATGCTATTCATACAAATGATGGTAGGAGGGGCACAAAGTCCTATGTCCTTTGAGAAGCTAGAGGGTATTATTGGTTTTTTTTATAAATGCCATTATTGTGTGATTGATTATGTTGACGTTCATGGGAATGATGTCAGAGCACCCCCGGATATAAGCAATAAATCTAACATCTAGGGAGACATCCACCCGCCAGCCAAGGTACATCTCAGTGGGTGCCATTGATGTTTGAAAATACTTTCATATGTGAAAATTATTTAGAAATTAAAATGAAATATTTCTAATATATGTGCGGAATCCTGAATCACAAAAGTACTACTTATTTGCTCCCCAGAGAAGACGCTAACTTGCATTTTGTCCATTCACCCTGTGTGAGCAGGCATGTGTATGCCCACTTCTGGCTCTCAAGCCAACCTTTGACATAAAAGACACTAGGGGGTGGAGCGATGGCTCAGCAGTTGACAGCAGTGGCTGCTCTTCCTGAGAACCTGAGTTGAGTTCTTAGCACTCACACTGGGAGGCTTATTACAGCTCCAAGGGGGATCCAACATTTTTTTCTGGTCTCCATTGGCACGGGTGCACATTTATCATACACACAGATACATACATGCACTGGACACACACATGCACATACATGCACACACACTCACACATACAAAATAGACAAAATTAATAAGTTTTTAAAACAACAGGAAAACATTACATGCTTACATTTTAGAAAAACGTTTCATATAGAATAATCAATTGACAACAAAAATGAAAATACACACACATATATATATACATATATATATATATATTAGATTTTTAGATACTGATGATAAGAATTTTGTATACCTACAGCACATACACCCCCGAGATACACAGATTACTCATGTCAGTGTATGGATCCTGACTTATACCTCAGTCCACTCTGAGAATTATAAACATTCTCCTCTTCACATACTGTGCATCTCATCTCTACACAGATCTCCAGGTTCAGGGCAGAGGACACATCCTTGAATATGTTCGGATTTTCCACTCCCACTACTTTTTCACACTGCTCTGGGCCATTTTAAATTCTTCCAGTCAGACTCCTTCTGCCTACTCTCCCTGGTTGCCACCCATTCTCCTGCCACCCCACAGGTAATCTCTTAAAAATGCAAATGTAACTCCATGTCTCTGTTCTTTAGTGGTTTCTTGGTGCAGAGGAATAAAGCAGTACTCCATGCCCTCCTTGACTCTGTCCTATTTGGGATTCCCTTGTCCCCCTCCTGACAACCCTGTTTCATTTTATTGCTTTCCTTCCTCCAGAACTGGCCTTTTCTGACTCAGGATCTTGTCTCTGTCACATCTGTGATATATTCTTTGCTGGGTTCTCCTTATGTTGGTTTCTCCATCCTTCAACTGTATGCTCACAGGACCCCTGCTTTAGGACTAACAATTCCAACTATATATGGCAAGGCCTCATCTAGTTTAATTACCACGTATGCTTCCTGTATGCTTACTTGCACTTCTCTCTCTCTCAACAATATTGCAATTGTCTAGAGTAAGAGTTAGTAATCTCTCTGGCCTGCGTTGTGTCTGCTAAATTCTACCACTGTAGCGGGCAGACAGGCAGAGATAACAAAAGAAATGGAACATGTGTCTGTGTTTCAGAGAAACTCTATTCACAGTATAGGACATGCATGTGTACCGTTTTCCACGGTTAGCATTTGTTAATTCTCTATATTTCTCAGTCGTACGTACCCTTAACACTGTGGACAAAACAATGTTTTTCAATCAATGCACTGGGAAATAATAAAGAAATTAAATTGTTTCTATCTTCTAGGCATTGTGTATGTGTCTGCCATATTTTCTCCAAACTGAAACTTTTGAAGGCAAAGGTTATGTTACCTTACTTGCTAATCAGAATAGGTTTTAGGGCCATTTACTGATTTGTCCAAATGCACATAGCTGCTACACTTTGTGTGTGGGGTACTTCATAACAAGTATGGAAATTTATTCCTTCACAATTGCGAAAGCTTGAAATAAAAACCAAAGTGGTAAATGAGGGCAATGCTCTTTCTAATGTCTCTAGGACTGACTCTGGAACAGATGCTTCTAGTTTCTGATGGCTCCTGGGTCCCTTGGCTTGTGGCAGCATGGCTCTACACTCTCTGCCTGTGTCTTCTTATAACCTTCTCCCCCACGTGTATCTCTGGGTGTCTTTCCAGGCAGCTTCCTTTCTCCTCCATTTCTGTGTTCTAGTTTTTTATAAGGAAACCTAATCCAAATGACTGCAGTAATTCTGGGACGAACCTCTCTCCCAAGCAGTGCCACCCTTTGAATTTCAGTTGGGTTTGATTTGGAAGGCAATAATACTGACCATAGTGCTCAGATGCTAATGAGGGGTTAAAACTGACTTGTGTCAGTGATTTTCTATGCTTCAGTTAAAAACCTCAGTTAATTGAATTAAATTAATAATGAACTCCGGTGTCCAATTTTAGAGCGTTTTTGAGAAGTGATGATTTTTAGAGTATCAATGGGAAGAATAGATTCGGATGGTTTTGGACTATGTTCTAAAAGAGTGTTCACATGGCCCTCAAGGAAATGTGATACACGTTCTATAAATAGATAACTAAGGCTTTTATTTATTTTTACTAATATTGGTCAGACAAGGAGACTTCCACCAGACATTTCATGCCCTCCTAATTAAAGGTTTCAGGTAACAGGGCTTGAGTCTAGTTTTGCTCCAAACCTTGGCTGAGGCACGCTTCCCCATCAGGAGATAACATAGCTCTGTAGCTCAATGCATTTGGGAAAAGGCAGCCATGCACATAAAGTGGTTTTTCTTTATTGCAGCAAACGATTATACTTTAGCACTTCTGTATCTCTTACTGCATCTTGCGAATTTCTGGGAGAAGAGCTAGTGTGCACATTTCCCCAAGTCCGTTGAGCATGTTTTAGTGGAGTGCCTCCAGGAACTAAGTAACTAGCTGCACTTTGGGGCCCACCGCTTAACTCTTTGCTTGCCTGTCTAAAGATGGAGTTCTGCTTTCATGCATGTGCATGTAAGGAACCTCTTCTTCCGTGCTTTCAAATTTTGCTTTGATCCTCTTCCTAATGGATGAGAAAGGAGAAACGCCGTGTGCTGGCTGGCAATGAAACACGCACGCCATCATTTATTCACTTGTCATTCCCACGCTCATGCGCGTGGCCGAGTAAGGGGGCTATGAACAGAAATATATTTGAGCAGCAGATTTCTTCATTTTGATATTAAGATAATAATGGAAGCGGCCATTTCCCCAAGTAATTTTTGACAAATTGTTATGTAATAAAATGGGTTCCCTCCCAAATTTGTTAATTTCCAGTTCTATTAAATATAACCATATTTTGGAGACAAGAAAAGATTTTTTTATATAGTGGTGTGTGTGTGTGTGTGTGTGTGAGTGTGTGTGTGTGTGTGTGTGAGTGTGTGTGTGTGTGTGTGTGTGAGTGTGTGTGTGTGTGTGTGTGTGTGTGTGTGTGAGTGTGTGTGTTCATGTTGACTCTCTCTGACCACTTCAGTCCTGGTTATCAAACTCAGATTGTCCGGCCTGTGAGTTGAGCCCCTTCACCTGCTGAACCATCTCTCCAGCCCCCCACAGGGTCTAAATTTAACAGGTAAATAAGATTAAATGAGTTTATAAGTATCAGGTCTTAATCTAGTAGGACAGGTATTCTTGCATGTGGAGGGAGAGAAACACCAAAGACACACACATACAGATGCCACCTTTAAGCCTAGAAGAGGGGCCTCAGCCTGTAGACATCTTCATCTTGAAATTTCAGCTTCCAAAACCTTCCAAATATAAATTCCAGTTACATAAGCCACCCTACCAGTGCTATTTTATTACAGCAACCCAAATGAATTAAAGCCAGATTATTAATTGTTTACTGAACCCTTACTGGTGAGCGTTTTCCTCAGCCAGTTCCCACCTATACTGAGGCTTTATTTGTGTTTCAGAAGGACTTGAGGAGAACCAACTTGATTAAAAAACCTCCTGAGGGCATGGCCTTCGTCCATGCTCTTTTCAACTTTCCAGGTTGAGTCCACAGAGATGGGATCTGGCCAAATGGACGAGCTGTCTATTCAGCAGCTTCCTTTGGTGCCTTCCTAACAGGGAGATAAACATTACTGGGGAGAGCTTGGAATTAAAAGAAAAGCACACAGAGTGGTTTTAACACAGATGACAGCGTAACATGTGTCTGATTTCATACTCACCATCCATCTGGGCTAAGTCCTCTATTCTCTGTTTTACACAGATGTCAGGGGCTTGAATGGAGCCAGAATTCCAACTCAGGTTGACTTACTTTCTTTCTTTCTTTCTTTCTTTCTTTCTTTCTTTCTTTCTTTCTTTCTTTCTTTCTTCCTTCCTTCCTTCCTTCCTTTCTTTCATCTTCTTAAATATGTGATCAGCGAAGAGAAGCAAATATAATTTTTTTTAGTGAAGAAAAGATACTGATCAGAGTGTTCTATCAATTGCCTAATTAGAGAAGAGAGGAAATCTGGCTAGACATCAGTACCTATGGAAAAAAATCAGTGGAAAATTTAGCGGACCACACAGCTATTTCAGTGACAATCTCTTAAGTGACACAACTATAAAAACAATGCCCGATATTGGGTTGTAGAAATATGATTATGAAGCCTTAATAAATGCTTGAGCACTGGAGGTTATTCTTGGTTATAATCTTCTTGATAGTTATTTTACAAGGAGAGAGGGAGGGAGGGAGGGAGGGAGGGAGGGAGGGAGGGAGGGAGAGAGAGAGAGAGAGAGAGAGAGAGAGAGAGAGAGAGAGAGAGAGAGAGAGAGAGAGATGGCTGAAGGGGACTAGATGTGTTCAAAGTCACACAACAGGAATGGCCAGATATAGAAATGACACTGCTCAACATTACGAGATGGATAAGTGGTTTAATCTTGGGGGGATGCCTGAAGCAGACATGGTAAGTGTTTCAAATAATTCAGAGTCTTAAGATTGAGTCTTAAGAACCAAGTTAATACTGTCGGTAGTGAGCAGATTACTGAGGAGATTCAAATATGTATGTACACACACACACACACACACACACACACACACACACATTTACAGGCAAAATCAATTAAATTCTAAAGTCTTTAAATGTGAAGCTTTTAGCATCATACACCCCCCCCCCGTCTCTACCTCACCCCTGCACCCCATGTTAACAAAGTTAAGGCTGAAGGAAGAAAATAGGTGCTATCTTGCTTCTGGAACTACAGAAAGAATTCCCCGGGAGAGAAAACCCATCTGGTCTCTCATCATTGCTATGAGATCCTTACTGGGAAATGGCTCAATTTGAGCCCGTATCTCTATTGATTCTTTTATAATTGCATTAACAAAATTCAGTCTCCAGGTTTCAAAGGTGATAACATTACATATTTTGAAAGAATTGTCTATTAATTTTTCCCCTTTATCACCAAGAGAAGCTCACCCTTTCGTGCCTGCCATCGTACCAGGCACTGAGCTGACGCTTCTAAAATCCAATAGGATATGGGTGGGTGTTTTCCTTATCCTGGTATCGTGGTGTTGCTGGAGAAGTACCCACAGAGGCTGAGAAGTGAGTACATGATGATAGCGAACATGACTGGAGGAATTAGAGTAGATAATCCATTTACAAGCACCAGCGAAGTGCAGTTATGCGGTCTGATGGGGCTACCCAGTGCCCCAAATGGCAAATTAAAGAGTTACTGTGTGGTGGGGCGTCTTGAGGGGGAAAATGAGGATACATAGCAGAACAATTCTAGCAAGAACCCGTCAAGAAAGAGATTGCATTGAAGGGTCCATTGGCAAATCGGGTTGCCGGATGTGTGTGTGTGTTGTGTGTGTGCATCAAGATTATCTAGAAACCCACACACAACTGTGGCTGTGCACACTTGACGAGTAAAGCAGCAAGACATGGTGGCAGGAAGGGGAAAAATAGATCTAGAGGGTGTACCATCCTGCTGTTGTAAACCCTGTGGGTGCTCAAAAAGCATCAATGATGAAGACTGTGGCGAGGATGAGGATGATTAATGCAAACCATGGGAAAATAGGGCTGGGGAGGATGACATGGACCAGGACCTGGGAGAGGGAGGATGACTCAGGGTGAGGGGTACCTTGGGAGAGATCGGTGAAGTATGCACGTCGGCGAGCGTGGGGCGGGGGGAGCGGCCGGGGCACGCGTGGCTCGGACCCCGGGAGTGGGTGGGTGGTGCCCGTGGGCGGAGCGGCTCCGGGTCTGAGTGGCTGGCAGCTTATGTCTGCGAGAGCAGCAGCATCACCCGGGAGCGAAGCTCCGAGACTCCGCCTAACTGACACCCAAACTCTCCCTCTCCCTCCCGCAGCCCCAAACTGGAGGCAGCGGAGCCCGCGAGCGAGCAGCGTCGGGCGGCCCCGGCCCGGCCCCGCCCCCGGCCCGCCAGCCCAGCCCGCGCCCGGCCGCGCTCCGGAGCTCAGCGCCAGCCCTCGCCCCCTCGCCGTGCCTCCGCCTGCCCGCCCCCGCCGGCCAAGGCTGGGCTGCGGGAGGCGGCCGGGCGGCCCCGAGCCTCGCCAGGGCGACCCAAACAAAGGCAGCATCCGGGCTCGGCGGGAGGCAGAGCATCATGAGAGACTGGGTCCTCGCTGTCCCCGGCTCCGCTGCTGCTGCCGCTGCCGCCGCCGCCGCCGCCGCCGCTGCCGCTGCCGCCGCCAGGAGGGCTTCGCTGTGAGCGTTGGAAAGCAGGGGCGCAGCTGCGGGGCGTGAATCCGAAAGGTGAGAGCCAGAGCCAGCGAGCCGAGGGGGCGGGCAGGCCACGAAAAATGTCCTCGGCCGTGGGGCCCCGAGGTCCTCGCCCACCCACGGTGCCTCCCCCTATGCAAGAACTGCCCGACCTGAGCCACCTGACCGAGGAGGAGAGGAACATTATCATGGCAGTGATGGACCGGCAGAAGGAAGAGGAGGAAAAAGAAGAGGCCATGCTCAAGTAAGCACCCCCCCCCAACCCCCCAAGGCGCGCCATCCATCCCTCGGTGGTGCCTCCATTCGTCCATTCACCACTCACTCACCAGGTCCTCTTGGTTGAGTGTGGGGGAGGGGCTGGCGAGGGTTCAGGGGTGAGGGTAGAGGTGCCCACCTTGGGGCTAGAGGCCCCTCCCCGGGATTGAACAGGGTAGAGGTCTGGGAGTCCGGAGGAAGGAGAGGACCCCACAAAGCCAAAATCCTAGGACCCGGGGAAGATGGCTTGAGACAGGAGTGCCCAGGAGGACTAGGTGGACAGGGGGACCACCTTGGGGTGAGGTATTCAGAGCTGAGTGAAGCTGATCCCACCGGATGGTTGGGCTCTGAGCTGAGGGCAGATTAGGGACCAGGGGATGAGTGGAGAAAAGGGTGGAGGTAGAGATGGTGAGGGCAGCTCCTCCTTGGAGTTGTTGAGCAGATCTGAGTTCCAACAGTGAAGGGTGCTGGTATTTATATAATAAAAAAAAGGCTTATTTTTAGTGTTTGTTTTGGTGCTCCTTCATTTTAAGATGCTAAGGTTGGGTCCTTTTTGGGCAGTTGCCATCTTTGGTAACCTGCCTTTTCAGCTTCTCTTTAACCTTTTATTCTGGGTCTTCTACACCGAATAACTGTGTGAAGACACATCTTCTTATCTTACCTGCAATGCCACTGGCAGCACAAAGTTTTTGATAATGACAGTAGTTGATTGGTAACTCTGGCCTGAAATAAAATAGGGGCTCCTCATTATTAGCTTCTAAGAGACCTCTGGGGCCTTTCCATTTCCCAAAGGAAGCAGTCCGGGATTAAATAAATATCTACATGTCCCCTGCTTACGAACCCATCCACCCTT
Organism: Rattus norvegicus; assembly: GCF_021556685.1. NCBI lineage: Eukaryota > Metazoa > Chordata > Mammalia > Rodentia > Muridae > Rattus > Rattus norvegicus. The sequence goes on along the minus strand of NC_141542.1, from coordinate 40,357,236 downwards.
CAGGGGACAGTTGGCAGGTGCCCCATTTTCTGTGATATTGTGCTACCCTTTGCCTCAGAAGTGTTTGCAAGGACTGCCCTATAAGCCGGGCTTTGCTTCTTAGCCTTGCCCATGGAGGGAAGTAAAAGGGGATTTCGACTCTGTCTTCCCTTGGGAAGTCTTCATAAATTCAGGAAAGTTTTCCTCCCTGGGGCGGAGGAATGTAGATACCCTGACTGGTACTAATGTCTCGGTATCCTCTGCTTATGCAGAAGGTGTATTTGGGGCAAGCAATTGGCATGAAGAGCTATAGGGAACCTGTTGCATCTGGAGTTAGCTGGTTGCAGGGAAGTCTGGAGAGGGAGCAGAGGGGTGATACCAGGGCACAGGGCACACCCATGGTGGCCTCTCTCAAACTCCCTAGAATTGCCTACTGAAGGGAAGGTGATGTCTGGGAAGGCATCTTCTTCTCTTCAGGGTAGCCGAGCCTCACAGGAGAGCAATAGGAAAAGCTGCGCCCACAGACTGTGGGTCCCCCAAGCAAAAGCAATTGCTGTAGAGTAGGGTGGGCTATATGGAGGTATAGATGCGGGTATCAGGACACAGCAAAATAGTAGGGATCTGGTGATTCCTCCTCTTTCATTATAGACTCTGGGAAAATAAAAAGGCTGTTAACTTAGAAGGCCAGAGCTGGCCTGGCTCTGTAAGAGCAGCAGGTTTCCCAATTCCCTGCTCCTTTTCATCCAAAAACACCAAATACTTTAAGCCTGCCAGCTTGAGGAGGCAGAACCCTTGTTAATCTGCTTCCTGTCCCTAGTGGAAGAATGACATACCCCCACCCCCCACCTCCATGCTGCAGGCTTCCCCTCTTCTGAGCCTGGAAGTAATGGATGCTGTCTTAATGGTGCTGCTGTCTGTCTGTCTGGTTGTTAGTCCATCCATCTGTCCTCACCACTGCAGCCCCAGGCCACCTGTCCTAGACACTGTCCTATTGGTTAGCATTGGCAGATTTGCTGCTGTTTCTTTTAGTGCTTGCTGCAGACAGCAGGTAGATGGAGGCCTCCAGCAGCTACTGATAAATATGGGCTGCTGCCTGACAAGAGCCCAGATAGGGAAGGGAGCTACAGTGCAAGTAGTGGCCATCACGTCTCTTCATTGGCTGCTGGAAGCGTTGTAGGGAGCGATGTGTTTTAAGTGGGAGTGGATGAGTTTAGGACAGAATCGCAAACCTGCTGACCACCCAGGGTCAATGATAATACTATATGGGTTTACATAGACAAGCGAATTATAAGTCCTGCCCCGCCACTCCTGTCCGTCATATGCTATTCACTGCTTTCCAGGGGCTTGTAAATACTCTTCCTTTATGGCACGATTTCACAGAATATCGCAGCGTGTAATGCTGTTACACAACAGCTCTCAATAACCCTGGACTTCTGCATTAACTTTTATCAGTCGACCTCTTCCGCTAGAGTCCTGGCCTCTCGTGCAGTGGTGGGTTGGCAAGTGTTGTGGAACGATGGTGTGCCTCTGTGTGAGCCTGTCACGGTGTCTGCAGTTAACGAGATAGTGCTACACTTTATCTTTTTTTCCTAGAAGGAATTTTGTGTCTTGGAAACTAGGGATTCTAGGGGCCGTTCAAATGACATATACGTAAGGGGCCCTTGATGACATCTAGTCATGGGTGGTGGCCTCTTCTTGACTTGCCGAGGAAAACGATCAAGAAAACTAGGTGCCTTTCACAGGCCTTTGCGTAAGAGGAAAGAAGAAAGAAAGTTTTTGTGACAAGACTTGATCCATCATATTACATATCTGAGAAACTTCTTTTACAATAGACCCAAGCAAAACTGATGTTCTGGGGAAACAGAAACTGGATTTGAAATATATTTTTGTGATATCTGTGGGACCTCCACCTTGCCTTATCTACTGTGTGTGAGCTCTTCTCCTCAAGATCTAACAGCAAACATTCATAGAGAGAATGGAAAAAAAAACCAAACAAACCACGGATGGATATTGTAAAGCCATCTGACAAAATACAAATCAGAACATATTTGTATAGTAAGCCTTGATTACAAATTACTGCTGAAGTCTGGATTCGATAATGACATTAAATAGGGATAAATAGGGAAAAAATTAACTTACTTCCACTTCGAGAACTTAAATATGTTACATGAAATTGGAAGTATTCTATCCTCATGATCACATCATCTAAACGATAATTAGAAAAAAATTGACTCTCAAGAATTATATTTTGTGATTGATGTAACTGTGTGTAAAACGGGTCTTAATTTTTGGTTGTGTGTGTGTGTGTGTGTGTGTGTGTGTGTGTGTGTGTGTGTGTGGTCTGGAACCTTTTTGAAACTTCACTTTCTCAATGACTGCTCCTTCAAGTACCTGTCACCAGGCATCATGGGCCAATACATTACATAGATGGAAAACTGTGTTATCTGAGACCTAAATCAGAGAAGATCTCATTAGAGGTAAAAATCTTATTCCTTCTCTTAAGTAAGAGCTTCATGAGAGAAAGGAGCTTCAGAATGGGAAGAGAAAGGGGAAAATAGAAGCGGAGATTAAGGGGATGATTTGATGATGTAAATTAAAAAACCATATTAAATTGGTTACTGAAATTGGCTAACACTTATTGAATATTTGCTGCACACCAGCCGTTACCCTAATCGGTTACAGTATCAAATGGGTGAACTGTGCTGAGTTGCGCTGTGTGCTTGAATCCTCTCAGTCTCCTGTGCAGAAGACATAGCAGGTGTCTCACACCGTTACTCCATCCCGAGGCTCACATACATGGCTCAACAAGGCTTCAAACCCAGACCTTCGCAACGAATGCAGCCGCTCCCTCAGGCACTACAGTGTCTCTCACCCAAGAAGAAACTTCTAACATTTGTCCTTTCCTTACATGAATTTCTGGTCTTTCTTTCAAGTCAGTCAAGTGGTTTGACAGATTACGCTAATGGGGAAAATCAGCTGCTGGTCTTAATGGGGCAGGGCTGAGTTCACTTCCACTGGTGCATAGAGCCTTCCTGTGGATTGAGGGGAAGGGAATTGCCTCCAATTTAAAGATAATGAAAACTCTGATCGTACAGTGGAAAGGTCTTTGGAACCGGGCATCTTTTTATATTTGATTTCTCCCACTTACTGTGTGAATGCGGGTTAGAAAAATTGTTAGGATTTTGTGGGGTTCCTTACCCATCCCATAGTCTGCCCCTCAAGATGTGACTTGATTTACAAAGACGACTTTGGGCGTCTCTGCCTTCTTGCTGGGGACTGTGGCCTCGTTTTCAAATATCTAACAATGGAACCTGCTTGTGGGGTGGGGGACAAGATGAAGTAGAAGCCTCTATTGCTTCCGTTTCCCTGCTTCCCCTCTGTGTGCACACGTGCGGTGTTGTACTCTGAAATGTATTGCAAGGGCTCGTTTTCCAGAAGCATCAGTTGTCAAGCAGAAAAAGAATGAACTGTACATTAGGGAGACGTAGCGAGGGGTGATGGTAACGTAGGTGTATTCCTGCTGACGAGGATTTTCACACGTTAGACCCGGGTACATGCTACACTCTTGTTCAAGCCAGGATGGATAAGAAGAAAACAGGGAGAGATGGGTAGCAAAGAGAGAGAGAGTGGCTGCAACGTGCGCAGGGTCTATGAATTCAAGATGTCCTGCTGGGCAGAGAGCACGCTAGCTGCCACTCACTACTCCTCCATACTGTTAGTAAGTGGGGTTTGACTCAGAGAAGGCTATCCCTATGCTGTGTGGGAATTTTCACTCTCAAAAAAAAAAAAAAAACAACTGTCTTAACAAATGTACAGGCACATGGTGAAAGTTCTCAAACCTTCATGGGAAAAATATAGAAAAGAGAAGTTTAAAAGAAGACAAAGGAAACATGGGGGTGTGAGAAATATCGGAAAGGCACAAAACCATCGACTTTTGGTTGATCCGAAGCGATGCGTTTTTAACTTGTGTATATGCTTTCTTAGTAGCACACTGCCATTTATGTATTTACATTGCCGTAGTTGAGGTTGGATATGCTTTGCAAATGGGTGTGATCCTTGGGCTACCGCCAACCCCAGTGGTAGAAACGCAACCACTCCTGAAGGTTAGTCGTTCAACTCCCTCAACGGGAAGGCTTGCTCCTGTGAATCGGTCCAAAACCTAGAAAGCTATCGGTGTGAATTCCTGAAACCACTCAATTCTCCCACGTCTAAAGGAAGCATATGGATGAGTTCGTTCTGCATGGATTATAAGTGCCATTGTGTTGAATTTCATTTACCTTAATGGTCTCTGTTCTGTTTTTAAACAACTTTGAACACCCGATCTTCTGGGATCAGTTTGGAGATTCTAGATCTGGTCTAGAGAGTTGGAGGGAATTTCCCTGAGGCGTAAGCAACAAGCGTAATACAACCTCAGAAGCCTATCCAGTGATTCCAGCCTTCACTATTGATTGGAAGTCCATAGTATTAGTGTGGGTGTGGGTATTGTGGGCAGTTTTGTTCATCTGTTGGCCGTAGGAAGCTAGCATGTACTGTTTCCTTTCTATATATATCAGACATTTTGCCGGATACTCACACACACCATTTATCCTCTGCTCAACTCTTGACGAGCAGTCCGTTCCATTTTTTATTGGTTTGTTCTCTACTATTAGTGGAGCCTTTAGAACTTTGGTTCCCTGGGCTTTTGCTCATGGCATTTTGGTCTGAGAATCTAGTGATCTTGCAAGCAGCAGGAGAACTGCATATGGCTGGTGGGATCTTTTGAGCACATGCCTCTCTCTAACTTTTGTTCTCCTCGCCTACTTGGTCTTTTGCACACAAGTCTCCCTAACCCAGGTAGCGTTCTGCTGCGTCCTCCTCAACTGCAAGTCTCTCCCAGGCACGCTGTTCTGAATTTTCTCTTCTAGTCATAGAACTGTATGATAGTTGATTCAACAATAAGACCAGGCACTAATATTCCGGGCATTAACATTTGGTCAGACAATGGGCTGTGTGAGTAGAATATAGACACCGTTCTTCTTATAGCTTGTTGCTGGTGTAGTTCTGACCACTGGAAAAACTTCCACAGTCTGAAAGGTTGACTGCTGACTTAGAATACTGAATGTATAGAATACTGAATAAGGTTTTGGTCTAGTCATTGGGTTTTTTGTTTGTTTGTTTTTATTTTGTTTTTCAAGACAGAGCTTCTCTGTGGAGCCCTGGCTGTCCTGGGACACTCTGTAGACCAGGCTCCAACTCAGACCCACCTGTCTCTGCCTCCTGAGTACTGTGATTAAAGAACATGTGCCACTATGCCCTACTAAGTATTGGTCTTAATGCTATCACTTTCTGTAGGTATAAACATTACCACATCATCCTATTTGGTTTCTTGGCTTGCTGTACACAGTAAGACTTCTTAGGCTTGTCCTTGTAACTCATGGTCATTTAACATGGCGAAAGCAGAAACATCTTTCAATTTCAAATTACTGTACCCAAGGAAATCGCTCTTACTGCCTTTATGCTTTGAAAATAAGGCTGAACCCCAGGTTCATCCATTCTTGTGGTTTTTGAAGGTGATGCTGGGCTCGTGGGAAGGAGGTCTTGTTGGAATAGACCCTGCCCACACTCTTGTGAGGGCTGTGTGACTAGGATTGCAGCTACACTAAGGTGGGAATTTGGCAAGGAATTAAAAGTTAAAGTGATCACAGGGTCTGAAGTTATGTCTTTCTTTATTTCTCATTAACTAGCTCATAAATGTTTATGGCACAAAAACGTGGTGGGAAAATGCTCAAGTTTGAGACAACAACAAGGCAAGCACAATTCAAATTGAAGAAGAGCAGTTCGCTCAGGGTAGTTTTCTTATCTTTTACTAAAACGCGAAAGTGTTAACTTCTCTGTCACAGGTATAATAAATGGCTCATTTTAACATCGAATGGGGGGGACTACTTGTGAAGTAGTTTATGTTTTTAGCTCTCTGTTTGATGGTGTAACATGTGCATTTAACTTTTTAACTTTTCTGTACTAAATGCCCAGTGGTTTTTGCAGGTACCGTTTCACATTCTTATATCAGATTTATATGCATTTATTTTGATCCAGGTCAAATAGCTGACAGCGAGGGGCTATACTACCAAAGTGGCTTGAGGCTTTTCTACTTCTGTTGCTATTATGTGAAAACTCCCTATACTTGTATAAAAGAAAACCGCTTAAGAGGAAAGTATCTTATCCATTGATTTGCCTCTTTTTTTTGTGCTAATTTCTTGTTATGGACAGTGCCTTATCCTGTCAATTTTGAGTATCAGCTTAGACAACACATCAGAGTATCTTTTCCTCTTTATAAGTTTGTTTTCTTCCTTGACCCAACTTATTTGTATCAAACAACTGAAATGCTAGCAATTAAAAGTTTTAAAAGTTATCAGAACCCTAAATAACACCAACAAGGATTATAGAACCTTGAAAACCATTGCTTGGCCAACGGTAATAGTTTGATGAAAATGAGACATTGCATTTCATCGGATCTCAGTGGGTGCTTCCTCAAGGCTGCATTCGAAGCTTCAATCACGTTTAAATAACAGACGTAAGTTACAGCTACACCTAGGACTATGGATACACATCCTCTTCTGGGCCCAGCAAAAGTACAGCCTGAAGTTTAGAGACCAGATCCCTGGTATGCAAATTCATTTAAGTAGATTTTTAGTAATATTTTGATAATCCCTTTGAAGTTTAAGTAGTAAGATAATGTAATATTGTTGAAAGGAATCTTAGGTAATTTGTAAGTTGTTAAGGCATTTAATTATAGTATTAGCTACTTTAAAGAAGCACAGTGAATGAAACTGAGATGATACAGATGATAATACCCAGTGAATGATTTACACATTGTTCAGTACTTGTTTATTGTTCATCATTAAGTTAGGCTACTTGTCTAGAAGATGTTGTTGTGTTTATATAGAGAAGGCATGTGCATTGAAAAACCAATCAAAGTGTCTATACTGCCATGTAGACAGATACCTTATGCTACTTAGTTTCTTTTAATGGGCTGTCATATTTAATATGGATGTATATTCACAAGTAAGACAATACAGTAGCAGTCACTGGTGAAGGCTTGCTGTGCGAGCCAGACCTGGCTTAGTTTCTTTTCTTTTCAGTGTATATTCCTGCCCCTGAAGATCATTGATCTTTGAAGAATACTCTTGATTTCAAGAAGCCAAATATTCAGGCTAGGTTCTTGTTCAAACTAGGATCAGCTGGGAAGAGGGAACCTCAACTGACAGAAAGCCTCCATTAGATTGGCTTGGAGGCAAGCCTCTTAGGGTGCATTTCCTCGATTAAAGATTAGTGTGAAGGGGCCTGGCTGGCTCACTGTGAGTGGTGCCACCCCCGCACAGGTGGCCCAGGGATGGGTAAGAAAGCAGTGTGAGCAAGCCATGAGGACTACGTCTGCAAAACAGTCTTCCTCTGTGGCTTCTGCTTCAGTTCTTGCCTCAAGTATGTACCTTGCATGTTTCTCCTTCCTCCTATTATAGATCATAACGTGAAAGGCGAAATAAACCCTCTCCTCCCCATGCTGCTTCTGGTCATGGCGTTTATCAGGGGAGTAGAAACGTAACTAAGATACCAAGATATTTTAAAATTGTCTGTTATTGCTAAACGATCGTTGTGGGTCTCTTGGTTGCACTGGTCGTCTATACTCATCTTATGATCTATTTTACTTTTTATTTTATGAGTAGGTGTGTATGTTACCTGAATAAATGCGTGTGTACCGTGTGCGCACATGCCCACAGGCACCAGAAGAGGGAGTTGGGTCCTCTGGATTTTAGGCAGCTGTGGGCCTGGGTCCTGTGTAGAATAGAAATTGTTCTTCACTACTGAGCCATCTCTCCAGCCCCTGTTCTTGGCGGGGGGGTGGGGTGGGTGGGGCAGACAGAGACAGAGAGAGACAGGGATGGAGGGAGGAGGAATTCTTTAATAAGTGGCTGATTGTTTTATTTCCAGTATTTTGCAACTTTTACTTTAGAAAATTTATAATTTCAATATATATGGTCTGTATGAGTCAAAATATCAGGGTTTTCTCCCCCAAAATATAAGGTAGTATATGTACATATATGGAGGTCTTCTGAGGTCAGAAAAGCAACCTAGTGTCTGGGTAGATATGGGTGAGAACATAGTAAGGAGACCAGAGGCTTTTCCTTTTTATATTTCACACGGCTTAGCAGGTTTGTCTTCCTTGGTTGTCTCTGTATTGTAATATAGTGGAGCTTAAGTATTCTTTCCTAATCCCTTCTTTCGGAAAAAAAAAGAGGATATATCTTATGTCCTGATACTTGAAATAGAAATATATTGAAATAAGCAATCTCTTTTTTATTGGTTATTAAACCTTGGGAAAAGCATGTTATAAATAGCTTCCACTCTGGTGTTATATCTGGAAATCACCGTTTTTTTCATAAAAGTATACTTTGAAAGGTTAAAATCTTATACAGATAATTTGAATTTATAAGGTTTTTTTTTTTTGTATCCTAGACCAAATGTTGCCACTTAATATAGTGACCCAGGGTAAAAGCTTGATGCTAGTGTTAAAAGGTTTGAGACCAGGTTAGGCACTGGCATGAGAAAGAAATCCCATGGTGTTTGGCTATTCGACAGCTTCAGCTAGTCAATACAAAACACAGCTATGATTAACGATGAGCCTCGTGACTAGTTCCTGCATTCCATAAGGCAGCATAACGAACACCTCTGGGCCTTGTACACGGAAAATTGAACACATCCAATTCTAGAGCATATTAAGTAGATATTGGACAGTTGGTGAAACCTAGAAAGATAAGAGTAGGTGAGTAGTAAGTATAGTAGGGCTTGAAGGTCATTTGAAGCCCCCTCTTCTCTGCCACCTGTCCTTCTATTTCCTTCTTTGCCTTCAGCGTTTTGATCTGTCTCTATTGCCTCATACTGAATCTCCAGTATTGTCTTTGTTAAATGTTCTACTGTAGCCTGCTATCCCTTTCTTTTTTCAAAGAGTAGAAGTCTCGCCTGGTGGCTTCAGTTGCATGTACAAGTCAAAGATGCTCAGATCTACAGTCACAGGTGTTGAAATTTCTGCTAAACTCCGAGTTCTTATGGCAACACCGTTCTGATATCTCTTTGAGTGGACGTCTTGTAGGCACTTCAAACTCACTATCCCTGTCGTAGATTCCGTAGCCTTTTGCCTACATATGAGGCTTTGAGTTTCATAGGTAGCATCTCTCCTGTACTCCAGGATGAAGCTGAAATTTCGGGCTCCATATACAGCTCATAGAGTCCTTCGCTTTGTCCAGGCTCCCATGGTCTTGGTTGGTTTCCATTGCCCAATCACTACTTGGCAACTGACTCCACTCATGCCTTTCTCTTGATCAGACACTTTTCTTTCCCTTCATCTAAATTTATCCTGGCCTTTAAATGACATCTCATCTGCCACATCTTCCCAACCTTCCCGGGCTGGTTTCAGTACTTGCCTTCTGTGAGCGTATTTTCACAGCGTTTTCTCTCAACATTCTCATCTCTGCACAGAATACACTGCTGAAGGTGGCATCAATATTTTTTTTGTTGTATCCATCATAAACACACATAACAGGTGCCCAGTTCTTTGAAATGGTGTATCTGAATGAACGGGTAGATTCAAAAGACGTGGACTAGAGTCACCTCAGGCTGCTAACGATGTGAGTGGGAGGGGAGAGTGGGATGGTAATTCCAACCATAGAAATGCAGTCAGCAAATTCTGAAAGCAAAGAATGAGCTGTTTGCTTTCAACTATAGGAGAGAAGCAGGTTGACCGGAATGTTGAGGAAATAAATATTTGGCGTTGAACATTACAAGGTAAAACTAAAATATTATTTTTTTGGATGGTCTGTTATGTTCTTGACTTTGCCTTTCATGGCTTTTTGAAAGACAGCATTCTGAAGACATTTGCCTGTCAGTGTGGGAGGATGTAAATAATAGATCTTTAAAGGTAAATCCTCCAGAAAGGCACACTTAATTAGGAATATTTTAATGAGAGCATGACTAACTTCAGTCAGAGTCTAAAGCGTAACACATTTGCTGATTTGATATTTACAGTTGGACCAGATGATCACAATGGATTACATATTGATTTTATTTTTTAATTAAAAATGTGCCTTAAGTCATCCCCTAGTCCTAAAAGCTCCTTCCAAGTAGATGTCTTCTCTTAATTGTCATTGCGTTTGCCATCCCCTTCCTGTGACCAATGCAGAAGAAGATCTCAACAAATGTTTATTGAACAGCATAGTTGATGTCCTAGACACAAAAGCACACATCTTTGTATGTTGAAGACTAGACGCCATTGTTAATCTGTGGGTGGGGATTTGGTGACTGTCGAGTTGTGGGAGGGCAAGTACTCAATTCAGATGTTGATCAAAGAACAGCATCTGTGGTGAGTGTCAGACACCTCAGAACCCTTCTGAACATAGTGCTGGAAGGTATCAATGGAAAGACTTGGCATTGAAATAGCAGTTGACACGTCGGTGACTGAAGATCGACGAAACTCTCTCGGGCTTTCATGGTTAAAGAGGAAAGACCTGTGAGTAAGACGCTGCCACAGCTCTTCTTTGGTCTTCTCCAGTGGCTTCCTTTTGTTTGTTTGTTTTTAATCTTCTTTCTCTGGCATGGATCGTTCACTCCACCTAGTTCCAGCAAATGTAAACAATTTTCTAACAGCTGATTTGATTTGCTTCCTCTGTAGGGTTATATACCCCGTTATAGCAAACTCCAAGGGAATATATCAACTTTGGTTATTTTGAATATTGGCGAATTGCGTGTTATTTAAAGAATAGATTGTGAACAGGGATTATAAAGTAGGGAGCGGTTTCCTTACGCAGCGATATTTGTTCTAGTCGTGCTGTATTGACATCTTGTAATGGTGAGAATTTTATTTGCAAATCTTCATTCTTCCCTGAGAGATATATTTTCAATATAGAGGAATTTGTGCTTCCAAATGGCTTTGTTTATTACTGTTTGGAATCTTTTATATAATCAAATAAAATTTTTCAGACAGGGTTCCTCCTATGTGCCAGGCTGGTTCAGGAGGTTATGAGCTTTCTTTGCCTCCGCGCCCCCACCCCCAGTGCTGGATTACAGACACGTATCACCGTACCTGGCCATTTTTTCTTATTTATGTTGTTTGTTTTACTTGACAAGCGAAAGACCTTTAGGGGAGTTTTGATATATTGTTGGGCAGCCAAGAACAATGAAAGTGGTGTGCATTGTTTCAGGCGTCTCTTTGGACGCCCTGGCCAGAAACTCATAGGGAGCATTTCTGTGCCTGGCATCGAGAATTTCATTTAGTAATACGTGTAACTCATGTCTTTTGGGAGCATCATTGTCCAATTATGCAGGGTATTTCTATTCAAATTCTCTCTCTCTCTCTCTCTCTCTCTCTCTCTCTCTCTCTCTCTTTCTCTCTCTCTCTCTCTCTGTGTGTGTGTGTGTGTGTGTCATATTTTTGAGTAGCTTAAAACGTGTAGACTTCCATAAGATTCTTTATGTATACTTGATTTTGAAATACCTACTCTACTACTCTACCAACTTCTCCTTTCCCCAATCTCCATCTCCACTTTAAACCCTGAGTATTCTCCTCTGCCCTTTTCCGTCATGACATCTGTTTTCTACTGTGTCTTCTAATTGATTTTTTTTCTGGGGGTGGGAGAATAGAGGTTTCCATTTACAAGCTCCCTTCATCCATCTCCTCCCACCCATCATTGCTGTTTGCACTTTCCTGCCCCTTGTATTTCTCTCTGAACTTTCTTTTTGCCTGTTTCTTACCCACCAGTGGCTTGTTTGTAGTTTTCCGGAGTCAATACATACTCCAGCTTAAAGATCCAAAACAGAGAATGTTTTGGTTGACTCCATGTCCTAACTATTGTGAATAGAGCAGCAGTGCATATGCAGTGCAAGTGTCTAAGTAGAAGAATGTACAATCCTTTCAGTATCTAACTGTCTGTCTGTCCGTCCATCCGTCTGTCTGTCTATCTATCTATCCATCCATCCATCCATCCATCCATTTATCCATCTATTTATCCATCTACCCTTCCATCCAGGAGTGATACAGATGTGTCATATCATAGTTCCATTTCCAGATTTCGAGGACCCCTCAGACTGGTTTCTGCAACAGTTGCATTATTTGATCATCTCCCCTTCACTGTGTCCCCTTCTCGATCTCCATGCCAGCATGTGCTGCCATTTGTGATCCTGATCCCATTTTTGTTCTGTTTTGACCTCACAGAGGTAAATTCTTAAAGTAGTTTAATCTGCCTTTCCCTGATAATTGAAGACAATGCACACTTTAAAGAAAGCATCCATTAGTTATTTATATTTCTTGATTGAGGGCTTCTTTGCTTAGCCATATAGTACAGTTTTCATTTTCAGTAAAAATAAAAGTCTTAAAGTTACATATAATTACACCACCCCTTCCATTTTTCCTGTCCAGTCCCACACTTGTTCCCAGGTTTATTTCCTCTCAAATTAATTTTTCCTTTTAATTATTGTTTTTAATGCACATGCGTGTGCACGCACGCGCACACAGAGAACCACACACAACCTGAGTCCATTAGTGTTGCCTGTGTGTACATGACTTCAGAGCTGACTGCTTGGACTAGGATAACCAATTAGAGACTCTCCCTGGGGAAAACTAATGCCCCTCTTTATTATCTGTTTCTCTATAGCCCCCCCTTTCCTTTTTAGTTGTGTCAGAGAAACTCAAATTCATATTGAACAGGATGTTACGATATGCTACGTTTACTTTAGAGGCTGGAAAGATGACTCATTCCGTAAGAGCATTGTCTGTTCTTCCAGAGGACCCAGGTTCAATTTCCAGCACCCGCACGGCAGCTTGCAACTGTCTGTAACACCAGGATCTGACACCCTTAACACAGACATAACACCAATGTGCATAAAATAAAAATGAGTGAATTAATTTTTTAAAAGACTGTCGTTGTTGTTCTCTCTCCTTCATAGAAAAGAAAACAGAGAAAAAAATAATTTCAATCAGGGTTACACAGCAGAGTAGCTAGTGTACCATGGAAACCACACATAAAATCGACGACTATTATGAAAAATACTATCGTGAATATAATGAAAAAGAATGTCCTTACTGTGAATTGTTACCACTCCTCACAGCGATTACTAACAGGGAGAAGTGTACCTGTAGATGTATTTCAGAAATAAAGAAGCCTAGATTTAAGGAAAAAAAATCTCTAATATATTACACTCCCAACCTCAGTTTCCCCTCCCTCCACTCCTCCCAGTACCTTCCCTCCCATCTTCCCTCACTCCAGATCTACTGCTCCTCTATGTCCCTTCAGGAGGGACCAGGCCTCCCAGAGATATCCCCAAACACAGCATAACAAGATGCAATTAGAGAGGGAAAAGAGTTAGAGACACCCCCGCTCTCACTATCACGAGTCCCACAAGAACACCAAACTACACAACAATAACATCTGTGCAAGGACCTAGCTTAGACCCAAACAAGCACCCCGATTGTCAGTTCAGTCTCTGCGAGCCTCATGAACCCTGCTTAGTTGACTCTGTGGGCCGTGTTCCCCTACTTTTCTCGAGCTCCAAAGAGTCCTATACTTTAATCCAGGGCTCTGCCACATACTACTTAATGCTTATGGGAGTAATCTGAGTCTCTGTTTCTTCCATTTTCTTTTCTTTGAAGTAGGGTCAGTAAAGTAGCAATGCTTACGCAACGTTCTTGGCACAACTTCTCATGCCAAGAACGTAAGTTTCAACTGTAATACTATTTTATGTTTTGGATTTAAATAGTACTGTGAACCCTGTATTCACTTTTCTTAGAGTATAATGTAGGTGCTTCTACTGTGAGGGGGCCCTGTTCTAGCTCAAAAGTCCAGAACTTGCAGTTTTGACACTATATAAAGGAATTTTGAATCACAATTAGACCTGTGTTTTATACATTGTGCTATGCCAGAATACTTTATTCATTGTAGTGGTTTTAGCACAGTGTGGGAACACATATTGGAAGCTGGGTGCTTTCTCTCGAGCTAGGGTAATAAGCCTTATTTTAGCATACTGTTAAATAGATTTACCTTGTATTATGCACACACATGCAATCCTTCCCATTTTGTTGTTTTGGCAATGAAGTATTCTGACTCACTTCTTCCATTTATCATCTCAGATGAATGCATGGGAATTTACATACATACCTCATATGGCCTGTATGCATTGGAGCAGTAGGACAGCCTGAGTTTAAACCACGAGAGTATTCCAACTGAGAATACTCAAATTTTCAACGGTCCTGCGTTATGATTTTTCTAATCCACAGTAAATTAAATCCCAGAGTAATGATAACACCTGCTAAGTGAGATATTAGATCTAAAATGCCTTTCATGGGCTGACTTTGCTAGGTGAGTGTGATGACCAGAGTTTGGATGCCCAGAATCCTTGTGAAGCTTTATATGACATCACTTGTCTGTATGTTGGTGATTCTGTGGTGTGATGGCAGCAGGAGACAGAGACCCTGCTATACATGACAGTAAGCAGGAGACCCTGTCCTAGTTAAGACGGAAGGCAGGGATTTCTCGATTTCACATGTACACATACATTAGTACATACAAACACACAAATGAACACATGTGCGCACGCACACACACGCACACACACACGCATGATGTATTAGAAAAGCTGTTGTTTAAAGTTGTGCTCATGCCTGCAGTTTCAGCCACTGGGTCGGCTGAGGCCAAAACCTTGTTGTAAAATTGAGGCCACCCTGAGCTACAGGGTGTGAAACCCTGTCTCAAAAAGAAAAAAATTAAGAAAATTAAAACATTTAAAAATGTGTTACTAAAGTATGTGTCTGCTATAGAATTAGATTAAAGAAGAGTTGGGATTCGTTGATCTTTTAATGCAAAGTTAGGAATGATAAAGTTATAATTTAAAGATTTTAGAGAAATATTTATTACGTCTGCATCTTTGCTGAAATCAAAGGTGTAATAAGAGAAATCAAGAACCATCAAAGGTATGGCAAAAGCATTGACCATTATCACCCTGTTCTAGCTTAGCATATATTCACCCAGTTCTAGCTCAATGTGTATGTATGTGCATATGTATAATAGTGACTATGTACATTATACATTATATATATATGGAAGAAACATAAAATAAGGAAGTTTGATATGTAGTGTGTATGTGTATGATACATATATGATACATAATATATATATATATATGTACACTATATGTCAAACGAGTTCCTTTAACAAGAAAATTAAACGTGTGTAATGGCATTTTGTTTTGCTGATGAAACTGTGATAATTAAAGTGTATTTCTTATGCCAGTGTTTTGAAAATTATCTGAAAGATAATGCATTTTATTTATAATTGGGATGGCAATGGCATAAAACTGAGTAACTCTGGAAGCTCAACCTGACTTTTGTCTTCAGCTATAAATTTAAAGAGACGGCATTTGCCCTTATTATACGAGGTGCAGATAAATCTCCCCATAAAATCGGTAAGAAGGTCTTTGGAATAGGAAAGATGGAGATGTTCCTTTTACTGGTTTTGGACACAGCTAAAGGGAGTCTGGTGCCCCTTTCTCACTGCCTCAATTAAAGAGTACACTCTTTGGCTTTTAGTTTCTTCTTTCTTTTCCTCTCGGGAAGAATTAGTGGGTGATTTGAGAAGCCTTAGGCATTTTTAACCTCTCTCAACCCTCTGCTTTCTGCTCCTCCACATTATAGGCGACAGAAATCGGAGAGAGCCTCTGATGAATTTCCCCAGAAGAGATACACGGGAGCCTCCATGCTCCCATGCCAGTCACTGCTAGAGAGGAGGGTTTTCTCTTTTTCTCCTTTGGCCCTTGGGCTCTCTCACTCCAGCTGAGTGCATCCAACTCTGTGTCATCCCCCTCAGGGCGGCTCCCAGGGAGAGGCACTGCACAGATGTAGGTAGACAAAACTTGGCATGAACTTCTAAGAGAGCTGGCCTCTCAGGGAGCGATCCGCTCTTCTCATTTTACGAGAGTGGCTGTGTGTAGGTTATTTAATTTACTTGTAGGCTCTGAGGAGTTGCAGACCAAACAGAGACTGTGGATGAGGCAGAAGAGCATATTTAGAAAGGTAGAGGATGCTGCGTTGGCTGTGCAGTAACTGGTAAAAGTTTGAGCACCCCCTGTTATTTTCCCTTCAGCACGATGTTACAATATGCTTTGTTCAAGCCTAAATGAACCTTTTCATCTGGTAATTAACATTTTTACAGTGTTTCTCTACCACCATATATTTTTTGTTTAGAAAATTAAGACTCAGAGCCGAAGTCAATGAATTAAATGTTTGTTTTTGCAAAGAGTATATTTAAACCCATAAGAGATGATTAATGGATAAATAACGGGAAGGTTAAAAATCATTTAATTAAAAAATAAATCGTTTAATTCCAGCTTCCTTGATTTCCTCTAGCAGTATTTTCATCCTTTTCTGATATTTTGTTTCATACTTAGTATCCATTTAAAAATGCTTCTGAACTGTCTTTTATTGACAGTAAGTGACAGATAGAGCCATTGAATATTTTGTGGCTCCTGCTGTGGCATAGATGGTTATCTCAGAGTTTGTGAGACCTCAGGCTAGCTGATAATCCTAGCACAAGCTAGATGAGGAATTCCTAGATTCTGCTTCTGGACTCCATTTTCTCTAATTCAACCCTCTAGAGTCTCGGAGTTTTCAAGAATGTTTCATTCACTCTAATTAATTAATTGCTTAATTAAGATAGTGTTTTTGCTCTGGCTTGCACCAGGAAATACAGAGGTGCAGTAAAATTAACTACAATTATATGATTCTGTAAGTTATTGCCAAGTTTATTAAACTCCAAGGAAGCTCCATTTTTTAATGTACATGTCACAGTAGTTTGTAATTTATCTGAAGTGGTTTTTTAATTACTGGTAATACTGATAGTAAAATTTATACTCTTTGGATTAGATAAAAATTAGTATAGACTCAACCATTGATTAAATGCAATTTGGACTCTAAATGGTTCTTGCTAACACTCTGGCATTGTTGATGCCATCCTTTCTGTCTTTGTGTCCCAGAGCACAAAGGCAGCCTGGGTGGGGACCCAGCCCATCTTCCCAATTACAGATGAACTACTATAAGGTGGATGGTCAGAGGATGTCAGCTTGATGGTTCAAAGCTGTCTTTAGAGATCTCAAAGACAATAGAAGAGAGTTAGTTTAGGCAGGCTATGTAGAAGACTGTGAAAATCAGAGAGAGAGAGAGAGAGAGAGAGAGAGAGAGAGAGAGAGAGAGAGAGAGAGAGAGAGAGACTGAGAGAGAAGAGGCAGAAACAAAAGCAGACAGAGACAGACAGAGAAACAGAGACAGAGAGAGACAGACAGAGTTAGAGAGAGAGACAGAGAGAGAGAGAGGAGAGAGGCAGAGACAAAAACAGATAGAGACAGATAGAGAAACAGAGACAGACAGAGAAACAGAGACAGAGAGAGACAGACAGAGAAACATATGAGAGAGACAGACAGAGAGAGACAGAGAGAGAGAGTGAGTGAGTTCTGTGCATACACTTTTACCCTGGTTAAGAGAAAATTAAAAATAACTGTCCACTGACAGAACATTCATTAGCTGGCTGTCCACCTTAGAGAGTGCAAATTCAGTTTTTATTTTAAAGTACACTGTTTAAGGAGAAAGCAAGCAAAGTGAAAATTAAAGGTTTCATTTGCCGGACTCTGGAAGCTGGGAACATAGAGAAATATGGGTTCTTCTTGGACTGGACATATGTCAGTCAAGATGTTGGCTGTGGGATATCTGGACTGTCTGCTGGGTCTGGCACTGTTTATGGTATCCAGTTGGTACACAGTGTTCACTTCAAGGATGCACACTGGGACCCGTTATGCTTACCAATGTCATGGACTACAAGGGTTTTGAAATTGGCCTATGAGGTTTTTTTATGTTTTGTATTGATAACTTGTAATGATCAATGCTGTTTATTTTATGATTTAAATAGTTTTTAAAGGTTACAAAATGATACACACACACACACACACAACTGATTAGGGCCTTGTTGGCAGAATTCATCTGAATACTTGCTATGGGTATGGATACTTGAAAGTGCTGTCCATATCTTATGATTTGAATTATTCTTTACTGATGATGGCATTGACCTTACAGGTGCCTATTGCTCCTGGTGTGTTCAATAGCCATTGTTATCCAGAATTGGTTTTAGAGATACTTGGATGACTTATAGTCCTCAAACCTGGTGACATGTTCAGTGCCTGGGACCCACATGGTTGAAGAAGATAGCTACTTATCTGTTGTATTTTGACACCTACATATGTTGTTATTGTATACAAGCTTACTGTCCCAAATAAATAATGAAGTCAAGTTAATTAAAAACGAAACTAATTTAGAGATACAATGCATTAACTCTTGGTGTATGTGTTAGGAAGAGCATTTGTTTGGGAGGTAAAAACATGTGTGCCCTGAATCTGTGTAGATAGAGCATAAATGCAGGGATACCACATGATAGTTGATGCTACTTCTGTGTGAGGTTGAGTATTCCTAGCTGTGCAAAAGATGCCCCCATAGTTTGATACTTTGCCCTTATTTTAAGATTATTTTTTTTACCATCCTTTAGTTGAGTAAACAACAGCAACAGCACCAACAACAAACAAATCAGGGAAAAACCTACCATCTCCTGATAGTCAGATAATATCTGGTCTTTCTTTAGGAGGGACATGAGATTCAAGGGAGAGGTGGGGATATCAAAATGGTAAATCTTTGAAGTTCTGCTGCTGCAGTGGGGTGGAAGGAGTCAAATATCATTTGGGTTTCAGGCTTCAAAGGCAGGAGGAGATATGGTGAGACTTGAATACCACTGAATTTACCTTTGAAAAATCCCTTTGGCAAGAATCATATTGAAGTCTCCCACAGGAAGTTGACTCTTTACCATTGAATTGGATAAAAATGTATGATCTTTGTGAGACTAAATTCACTGAGGAGCATTACCTCACCCAACTGGGACTGTCTTCTAGGAATGGGAAAAATGGAGGAAGCATCCTGAAGTGTAAGAAGCTCACGAATAAAGAGAGCCCAAGAGTTGGGTGGACCTAGACCTGCCTACGATCTTTAGATGGTGATCTCTCTGTCACGTGACTGTGATTGAATTCTTCTAAATATGAGCTTGTTTGATGATAATAGGTGGTCAGTTATAATGATAAATGCACAAAGCTTCCCCTAGGTCCTTTCATACCGAAGTGTTGGCAGGTTTTAGACCGTATGCTATAAAAGAAATGCATTCAAGAAATGCATTCTTTTTGTGGCGGGAGAGATGTCTTAGCAGTTCAGAGTGCTCACTGCTCTTACAGAACTTCAGGTCCAGCACTCACATCACATAGCTCCCAGTCGCCTGCAGCCTGAGTTCTGGAGGAGCCAATGCATAGGGCTGATCTCTGAAGCCATTGGCGTGTTTGTAGTGTGTTTACATACAATTGGGTACACATGTTTACATATAAAATTTAAAAACAACAACAGCAAATTATAAAAAGAGAAACCAAATCCCTAAAACATCTCTTCTGAGTGGATGATTACTGCATACATGGATTATCTTAAGAAAAAATTCTCTTCATTATTTTGAAGCACAAAATGCTTTGAAATTTACCCTTTTCAATATATGCCCGTTTAAAGATATATATTTTTTTTCATTAAGTAGCACTTATTTACACAAGATTTCAGCACTATACAAAAAGTACAGACAACTATGAAATGCTGAGGATGGGAAAAACGTAGCGAAGAACATACCAGTTGGTTATTCGGTACCAAATAGTCAGGCCTGAAAGCATTCATGCGAATACATACAAGCTACATCATACAAACAGGATTATTTTGTGTATTTGTAATATGTATATATGTATTTATATGTATATGTATATACATATATGTGTGTATATATGCTCATATATACATATATGTATATGTATATATGTATACATATGCATATATATGTAACTAATAAAAAGGAGGTCATGAATTTCAAAGAGAGCAAGGAGGAGTGTAAGGGAGGATTTGGGGGAGGAAGGGAAAAGCGATGTTATTATAGGCTCAAAAATAAAGAAATAATCAAAACTTTAACAAGCCTGCTGGTGCCTACAAAATAAAGACTATCTCTGCGACGGAAGAGTATATATCAAGGAGTTCTTGTTTCTGGCTTTGTGAACTTTGCACTCCAACTCGGTTTTCTTCTGCTGAAGCTGTCTCCTTGGAAACCCAGTGGGCTTCAGTCAGTGTGCTAACATCAAGTCCTTCCTGTATGTGTGCATAAGCCTACATCAGTTCATTAGAATTTGGGGTTTTAGAAAGCATTCTGTTGAATCAAGGAAGGATCCTGGAGTTACAGATTATGGGGGACGCTAGCCTGGTGTGTGTGAGTCCTGAGGCTCCACCTTATGTTCTGCAGCGGGGAGGGAATCGGATTTGGTAGAGAATGCCTTGGAGGAATCAGGCTTCAAACTGATTCACATTGCCTTTTCTGTAACCTGGGAGTTAAGTGGGAATAGAGCAGAGGACTTCACAGCCACGGGCGGTCTGCGCTTGCACACAGGAAAGTCATTTGCCTGTGTCATTGCTGCCAGTCACTTCATACATGTGGCTCGTTTCAAAATGTTTCTGATACTCAAGTTTTCTGTCACTAATCTTCCCCTGGCAGGAGTCTTTACTTCTTGCTGTGTTGTCTTGAGACATAAAGTGGTGGACTATAATCTAAAATATGTATTTTTACTAGTCTCCGAGTCTTGCATTTCATCTTGCTGCAGTAACATTTTTATTTGTAAAGGACGTGAGCATTTAGTGACTCTTTTTACACTGGCTTATTTGTTGAGCAGTCGCAGCGTCCCAGTGGTTCCATAGCTTCTGACAGAAGTGACTTTATGCAGTGAACCTGGGGCCTCTTCCATGGTAAAGAAGATGCTCAAGGGGCCCTCATGAGACACTGGCCAAATATTGGACCTTCGAAAAGAACACAAGTTTAGACATTCAATTTAATTGTATAAATATTTACTGAGCAAGTATTGTATATTAGGTACTGAGTTATATTGCCCAACATAAAATCTATTAGCAAAATAAATTACATATATATATATTTATTTATTTATTTTCAGTCTAAGCTCAGTGGCATGAAAAAGAAGTTGGTGTTTTGGCTTTAATTTGTACACCAGAAAAAGAAAAAGAAAAATTTTTATTTCAAGATGCTAAGGAGGGGAAGCCTGTGATATCTTACATCGTCTCCTTTGTTCTCTAAACAGTTGACTGCCAGTAATACAGGTTTTTGAATGGAAAGGACTTTGGACCTCCTTCTTTATTTATTTATCCAAAGGTTCCTTTGATCTGATCGCCAAATCTACTGTGAGATAATATCTAAAAAAAGAACAAGGATTTTTGAATTCTGTTGTCTGTCCTTTATTTAAAATTTTGTTTTGTTTCTATGAACTGTGTGAACTGTTTGTCAGCTTAGCGATTGGTAATTTAGATTATGAAATATTTGAACCGATATTCTTATTAAGACGTTCCTTGGAAGTGTCATCAGCCCATCAGTCAATGGGCAAGGGACATGGATCTGAGACTTGAAGGTACAGTTTGTTGATGAGCTGCTGAGTGTGTTTTGAAAATGAACACATTTTTGGAGACCATATATTATTATGTGGAAATCAGTCTATTTTCTTAGGTTTTTTTGCTGGGAGTCTCTGGGCCTGGAGAGAGGGTAATATCAGGGTGCACAGAATAGGAGTCTGGTGATAGCTTTAAAGTCTGAGGGTCAGGAAGTTCTAGCTCTCTAACTGTACTGAAATGCTGATTATAGCTTCTAAAGAGTCCTAAAAACTTTCTTGCTCTTTCTGACAGTAAAAGGCAGCTGGCCTTGGGAATCAACACCAGTAGCCTAACAGAAGAGGACTAAGTAATGTGGTCTTTGTTCTATCTCAGCAGGAACTGCTGGGGTCTAACTTTCAGCCTGCTAGTCAGAAGTCCCAGGAAGAAAAAGGGACACTTAGAAAAGTGATTATTACGTTTATTACTAGGTTGTAAAAAGTCTCCTATGAAAGCTATCTAAGGGGAAAAGCAGAAGGAAGGATCCTAAGTGGGGAAAGGGAAAAATTCTTCTAAGTGGGGAAAGGCAAAAGTTCTAGTAAGGGAAAAAAATTCTTCAAGGTGGAGAAAAGGAAAAAAATTCTAATCTCTTCTCCTTTTCCTCAGCACTTACACACCTTTCAGAATACATGATCACATGTTAAAGAGTTCATCACAAAATCACACAAAAAATCAAACCATAATTTGAAATAGAAGTTTACAACAGAGAGTGTTTACATGCATATCCATCAGGAGTAATTATCTGGCTAAACATCCCTCACCTGTCACAGCTCCACAGGCTCACTGAAGGTTTAAAACCATAACTAAGTTATTAGTGAAGTTTTGTATAGGTAAATCCAGTCAATATTTTACCTTCTGTCCTAGCACCAATAATAAACCATTAGTTCCCTTTTTATGACCTTTGGTTAGTTGTTTTACAGGAGTGTGCCCTGAGTAGGAGAAAGTCTGGTTACTATCTAAAAGGCAGTTAACTGGTGACACATGGGAGACTGGAAGAGTTCTCATTGCAGTTTTGATGATCAGAAAAGGACCTAATAGCAATCCCAGTATAAAAGAGCTTAATAATCACTGACATAATTTTAGGAATTCTTATAGGATCATCATTAAAACTAAAGAACTCATCTATTTGTCTATATAGCATCACTACGAGACAGTACATCTTCATAGATCTGCAGAGATCTGCTCTAAAGGGGTGGGCTATTACCTAGTGATTGTTATCTATCTTTAATAATAACAGGAAAAGCATATTAGTAGCAGGAATCTTTCCTAAAATGAATTCTCTTACGGCCTTGCTCCATAGGAGCAAACCTGTCGCAGATTATGTAATAATCTGAAGCAGACGATCTCAGGAAGATCACCTGCTAATTATTAGCTTGTCCCATTATGATTCCTGACATTTTATAAGCTTAACTGTTGTGGCGAAATAGATTTAATATCGCCCACCCCCGACTCCCACCAACCCTCTCATGTTCATAATAAAAATGTCTTGAAAAAAATTGCATCTAATCCTATTTAACATGGTTGCTAAGGAAATGCCTATAGAAGTGAGTCAGGAGCTCCCTTGAATGAGCAAGTAAGGAAATCATCTTTATAAAAAGCACAGGAAGGATGTTGACATGTGGGCTCCTGCCTTGTGGGTTCTATTATCTAGGAATGTAGGATTCTTGCTCAGTCTACAGAGTCCCCACATTCTATGGATTGATGTGCAGTCTCTCTCCTGAGGACTAGCATGGGGAACAGGCACACACAGCAGAGTTAAGGCAGTGCATCCTTCTCTTGCAACTTGGGTCTGGTGGAGAATAACCCTAGGCGTCAGTTGGAACCAGTACTGAAGAGGAGTATGGAAGTGAGATGGGGTTAGGCCACCAGGTAAAAGGCACTAAGTTCTTTACTGCCCGTCTTAGGAGACACACTATCCTGTCCATGGTGCCCTGAATGTAAGATTTCACCTCGCCATGTTTCTGAGTGAATGTATGGAAAGTGTTTTCCCCTTCATGTGTGAGAGTGACTTGTACATTTTTTTAAACAGGAAACATAATATTCCAGTTGATTGTGCTTCCACAATAAACAGTGTTTTCTCGTTCTTTCACAGCTTGCAAACATTCAAACACTTATCCGATGATGTTCTGAATACAAAGCCAGGTATTTCTTATGACAAACAGGAATCTGCACACATTGCAAGAAAGCAGAGAGTCTTGCTTCAGATCAAAACATGGCTGTTTCACTGAGGAATTTTTACTTATAAGTTTAAAAAGGCAAATTAGCTCTCAGAACTAAAGATGAAACTAAGGAGAAATTAAATATCAATGTTAGTAATAAAGATACCAAATTATTCTTGAATGCTCTTGGATATTTCCATGAAGAGGAATTTGTGTATTTTATAATTTGTGTCTAGAATCATGTAGATGTGTCTATACCCATGGGAATGGGTGTTTGTGGATTGTAAAATGCAGATTGCTTTCTCTAAAAATTCTATGACTGCATAACTGTCAAAATCAAGTGGGAAGTTGTTACAGTCTTCACTGAAGTTAGTTAAATAATTTGTGCCCTATCAAAGACACTATGATTTATTATTTACTCTTTGAGGAGGAACTTCAACTTTTAGAGAGAAATGACCTCTGATGGCAGCTTCTCAAATCTAAAAGCAAAAGTCACATGCCAGAAGATGTACAACATGCTAAAAGACACACACGCATGCACATACACACACATACACACACAAACATACACATATACACAGACACACGTACACAGACACAAACATATACATATACACAGACACATGTACACAAACATACACATATACACAGACACATGTACACATACACAAACATGCACATATACACAGACACACGTACACACACACAAACATACACATATACACAGACACATGTACACACACAGACACAGACAGAGACACAGATACACACACACACAACCTTTCCTATCAAGGACTTATTCTTTAGATAATTCCAATCCTGATATTCATGCTTTTTTTACCTTTGCCTTCATTTTCTGTCCAATTATGGTCAAGCTGCTCCGGAACAAATCACTCTATTGGCATACAAGACAATCTGCTTTTTTCTTAAGCAGCATTGCTGAATGTCAGCAGCTGGCATCATGAAACAAACTTGCTCAGTGTAGGCAGCCTAATCTATTTTCCAATTGTTCATAGCCTTCTCTTGAAGTACCTGTGAGCCCTCTTCATTCAGGATAGCCTCTAACTGTTGCACCATGGATTTCCTGCCCCTTGCTCAAATGAGAGCATGGAGGGATGAGAGCCATCCAGGTTTTCTACGCTTCAGCTCCTCGCAGAGGTGTGTGAAGGATGATGCAAGTGAATATTTGCCACACACAGAAACCTGTTAAATGTAAATATGTGATAAGAACTACCACATCATTTGCCAGAAACGTGTGGAGGTCAATGTTAGTAGTGATGATATCTAAACATGTAGGAATATGAGTATTTTTTTTGCTTCTAATGGAAAGATTTTTTTACTAATGTAGGTTGAGTGCTTAGGAAAAGCACTTTTGAGTTCCAGGAATAGCTTTTCATTCTGATAGTTAACATATGACCATAAAAAGCCAGCAAAAGTAACTAGCATGCAGGAATCTCATTTCACAGATTGGAGTGTCCGGGGAGTGTCTAAGCAGTGACTCAGCGATGTCTGAGCATTTTCTAGCAGACCCAGAGCTAAGCCCATTCATTGTCTTTCTCACCAGTCATGAACATTGCCTTTTTATGTTCCTTCAGAAGATTCACTTCCTGTTCTTTTTCTGGTAGGTAATGGGTCATGTAGACCGTTTGATATTTATGTTTCTAGGAATTCATTCTAAGTTTGTGTAATCCCGAGTTGACTTAAAACTTACCTTCGGATTTCTCAGCTTTTGCTTTCTGGATTTATAATATAGTATTAATGTGTTAAAGGTCTTTCCTTTCTAGAATAATGAAGAATCATGATTACTACTTAAAAAAATACCTTGTCAATTCAGAAGTTTTTAAACACAGTTTTCCTAAGATCCTTTGTAGTTTCAGTTAGAACCTCTGATCTACGTAGGCAATGATATTGTGGCCTGAGGGCAGTTGTTAGCCAACTAGGATGGTGAGGTGGGGGCAGGGGTCAGAAAGACACACCTTGACTTTTCTAACCCCATTCACTATTTACTGAGTGTCTGTAGTTTGGGGGACAATACAGTAATGGCAACCAGTGTCCTACCTGCCTGCAACTTAGATTCTGACAAAACAAGTATATAACATGACACATTAGGAGTCATGAGTACAGAACTACATTGTCATTCTGCCACTAGCTGTGTGACCATGGCACATTTTTTGAATCTCTCTGTCATTTCAGGGTCTCTACATGTGATGGGAGACTGATAAAAGTATGGCATAGGGCTGTTGAGTTAATATATGTGAAGTACTCATAGAAGTGCCTGGCACTCGAGTGCTGTGTAAGCACTTACTGCTATCATTGATTAGTTGTATGGCTTCCCCTTGAGTAAGGGCATAAATAGGAAGGAAAGCAGGACAGCAGATTCAAGGAAGATAAAGCTGCAATTTCAGATAGGATAATCAAGATAGCTCTTCCTGAGGAGGGGATAGTTTAAGTAGAGCCCTGAGTGAAAGAGAAAAAGAAATACTTGTAACATTAGGTGGAGGAGACTTTCAGGCAGGGGAACAGTTAGGGACAGTGTCGCAGATTGACACAGTATGCACTTTTTCTGAGTTGCATTTAAATCTATTGGAACTGTGTGCTTATAATGACTCAGAAACTTAATTTATTTATGAATAAATGCCTAGGACCTAAGCTTGGGCTTGTTCCTCGACTAGCTTTTAACTTATTAACCCATCTATTCTAGCCTGAGTTCAGCTACATGGCTAGATTCTTCCCCTCAGTTTCACAGTCTGTGTCCACTGATACCAGGAAGACTCTTCCTGCCTCTGACTAACTCCCAGAATTCCAGTCTCTGCACTAGGACTCCCAC
This sequence comes from Rattus norvegicus, assembly GCF_021556685.1. NCBI lineage: Eukaryota > Metazoa > Chordata > Mammalia > Rodentia > Muridae > Rattus > Rattus norvegicus. The sequence goes on along the minus strand of NC_141542.1, from coordinate 40,330,667 downwards.
CTTCTATTTCCTGTCTTTTGCTAACAGGCCATCAGCTTTTTATTGACCGGTGATGCTTCCACACAGAATGTAAGGGATTCAATCTACAGTCTATGTGATAGCTGTTCAGGGAGCTAGAAAGGGCTGGAGAAAATGGGTGGAGATTATATAGGTCTTCATGACACAAAGCTTTGAGCTGTGGGTTACTAAATGTTGAAAAGTCACTGGGGGAAGGAATCTGGATAACAAATATACATGGAGAGGCGGAGCGGTGGAGCATGGAAAGGAAGAAGCTAGACTGTGAAGAACTCTCTGTAGTTCAGGACACAGGATGTGGTGACACTTAAGCTTTGAACACAAGATATATTTAACATGATCTTCTCAGATTTGATTCGTGTGAATGAAAGGACCCAGGTGTTTTCAGTTAAAAGCCTGAGCAACCTGATGACTTCTGTGCCCTTTGCTGTGATAGTGTGTACTCACAGAGGAGACCCAGTCAGTCTAGGTATTAATTTTGAAGCTTAGTAACTGAGGTGATCATTAGGCGTACAGTTGGGGATACCGATCAGATAATTTAATATTTGTATTTATAATTCAGGAAGTATAGAGGCTAGAGATATAAATTTGAAGTGATGATGAAGTAATCAAATACAAATGTCTTAAGAACTTTCAATTGGATTAGATTAAAAACACGAGATAGGGAAGAGAAAGATGTAGAAGATTGTACTAGGGGATTGTTAGTTTTTATTACTATTATTATTATTGTATGTGATAGATATATGCATGAGTAGATAGGTAGGTAGGTAGGTAGATAGATAGATAGATAGACAGACAGACAGACAGATAGACAGACAGACAGACAGATAGATAGATAGAGACAATAAGCACATGTGCCATGGCATTTATGTGGAAGACATGTTTGGAATTGATTCTCTCCTTATTCCTTTATGTGGAATCAAATACACCTCACCATGCTTGCACAGAGAATCCCTTTCACCTGTTGAGCTATCTTGCTGGTCCAACAGAGATCGTAAGCAGAGAGGAGACAGAAGAACCTGTGCAGCAGACTAAGAAGGAGTAACAAGTGAGCTAGCAGGAACCTATCAATAGGTGGGACATTGATTGCCAATAGGAAAAGCACATTTAAGAAGGAGAATGAGGGGAGCCCTGCTTCAAAGATCAGGGTCATAATGTTAGCTAAGTATCCATCCGTGATTGGTGGGGGAGCCAGTCATGCCCTAATCAAAGACATGCTTCTCAAAAAGTGAAATAAAACAAAACGGCCTGAGTGCTTCAACCAAGAAGGGGTAAATGCAAGGACAGTTTGTCTTTTTAACAGTTTCGATGCAAGTGGAACAAAACAAGGACTGTCACCTATAGACAATGTGGAGTTTTTTAAAACTAAATCGTAAGTTTATGCACTCTCGGGAATAGGGTTATTAAGGGTTTAAGAGAAATATTGTTGACATACAGGACTGAAATACCTGTGTAAGTGAAAGGGGAGAAGCTTCAAGAGAAAGGCAAGGGTGGGCTATGGAGATGTCTGTGTAGTCTGAGAAGTAGGCTGTTTGTGTAGACAGAGAAAGCGATAGATGCAGCGGTTGTGAAATCTGTGGGGATTCTCTTTGATTCCATCTCTCCTCAAAATGTATATAACAATATAACGAGCTGGGGTAAATGAGAACACATGTCTCAGTAGGAAGGGGAAAATATGAACCAGTAGCTCCAGACGACGAATTGATGAATTGAATGTCAGAAAATACTGAGGATTTATTTGAGGCTTGAAACCATTCTTTTAATTTGAGTGCATGTTCATGCCTGTGCATGTGCTGCATATGGTGTGTGTTGTGTCTTATGTGCATACATGTAGGGTATGTGCATGCTTATGCTCGTGTGTGAAGGCCAGAGAAGGATGTGAGGCGACCTGATATGTCACTTTGTCTTATTCTCTTGAGATGGGGGTTCTCTTGTAGAACCTGGAGATGGCCATTTCAGTGAGAAAAGCTATCCTGCAAACTACGGAGGTCGACCTATCTTTACCTTACACACTTCTGGTGTCACAGGCACATGTATGTATTTCACCTTAGGCCCTTAAGGTTGAAGAGCACAAGCCCCTTACCCATTGAGTGGTCTTCCTATCTCCATGTTTTGTTCTGTGAGGTCCAGCAGTTTGAATCTAGGCATAGGACAAGTAGAGCTGGATTTAATCAGAGCTGGAGGACACACTAAAAGGGAAGATGTTTCAAGGACCCATGGGATTCTTGATTCTAGGGAATCACTATCAGGGAATATAAGTGAGAGGGTAGAGTCAGGGAATTATAGATGCTTCTGGGATGAAGGACCATGTGAAATTGACTGTAGTATAAGTGATCAGAATAAACAGAAATGTTTTTGAGCAAATGCAATGTTTACTGTTGGGAATTAAAAACATCGAAATCTGGCAGGTGACTTCCACGAGGCTGTTGTGTTGTTGCCATGGACTAAATTTCTGGAAATAGATATTTGTCCCCACAACCCCAGAATTTCACCCAGACATGTACTCAAAGAACTAGGACTGGTTACAAAGGTAGCTGCAAAGAGAAAGTAAGCAAACATCTCCCCGGTACCGGGTAATTCCAGGAAATGACAAGGTAGGTATATGGCTCTAGCTATCTACTTTGAAACTTTCAAGATTTTCTAGAAAGAAGAGAGTTTAGCATCTATAGTACCCAGTTAACTTCCTTAGGTGTCATAATATGCACCAGACAGCTGTTAGAAACAGATTGAAGTAATTTTGTATGGGAGATGAGAATGCTACAAAGTTAACTTAAGATGGGGTTAAAATGTCATGCGCCACATTTCAGAACTGTAGGTAGAACATGAGGGGTCAGCCAAAGAGTTATTATCAGATGAGGAACCTAGAAGTTGCTCTGTATGGAAGAACTGTCTTCTAGTAGATGCTGAAGGAGGATTGGGATTTGAACATAGAGTGCGACTGCATCCACAGGAAAGAGACCCACGTAAGACAGGAATAAAGTCACGAATAAATAGGAAGGAGTCCATTTTTAATACACAGCACATAGAAGAAAGGGAGAGCTGAGACCAGCCGACTGTGGCCAAGGCAGGAAAACAGTGAGTCAAGAATCAAGAATGTAGCAAAAGATTTGAGAAAAGCAGTGGAATGGTCAAACATGGGCTTTATGAAGATTGACTGCTGCAGCCATGTGTCCAGTGGGGTAGGGGGTGGAGTAACATGGAGGACAGACAGGGATAGCACAGGCTGGGTGTGTGTTGTATTTGTTGCACAGGTTTTTTTTATATTGTTCTACAAGTTGTAAACACCAGTGTGGTTGCTGGCGATAGCGCCAACATATTGAGAAGAGGTGGGTGGGGACGGATTAATGGCATTAACAGATTGGTCCAAGAGTGGTCTGTCAATTCGAAGTGGCTGTAAGGCAAGGCCAGAGCAATGTCAAGGCAGTGACAATGTTTTGACCTCGGCTGGCGCCGAAGAATGTGTCATAAGGATCAATTCAGGACGCAGAAAGACCAGGATCAAATATGTGTGGAAGGATTATCAGTCTGGTTTTTCTGTATTGAGTCTGAGATACCTATTAGCATCCCAGTAAATTTGTCAGAGGTGAGGCAAAGGGAACTAGAGAAGAAAGTAGCGTTAATTATAGCATACTGTGGCATGTTTAACTCTAAGGATCAGAAGTCACAGTTGAGGATAAAGTGGCCAACAGCTAGGTGCAAAGCAAGCCAGGAGACAGCAGTGGTAGTCAATCTAAGAAAAATTAAGTCTGAAACTGATGTAAGGTACTGTCAAAAGACTCATATAAGAACACAAACTACCAATATGCTGTTGGATCTTGTAACTAGAAAACTACAGTTGATAAAAGCTAGCAGAGCTACAAGAATGAGAGAACCACAGTAGCGTCACCCTGATCATTGACCAGCACCCAGCATCAGAATAGCCATTTGCCACCACCAGGAAGGATGCACATAGCATGCCATGATGCAGACAAGTGCACTCGTATTTATAACTCTACTTATAATAGTTATCATGGCATTCAAGACTACAACTCATTCAAACAAGCCTTGATGGAAGCAGGAAACCATGGCTTAATATAATGGATATTTGTAATACTGAAACAGGAGTCCTTAAGACAAGATCAGTTCGCATTAAAATATACTTGATTTACACGTCATTGTGTGGAATGCGGGGTTCTGAATTGGTCCTGAAATAGTAAAAGGATTATTAATAGAGATGTTGGTGAAATACGTGTGAATTTATAGTTACACAGTAAAATTAACTCCTCACTATGATGATGTATATATAAAATTATTATGACGAATGATAACACGAAATGCAATGAGCATGCCAAATGATTTTGCAACGTGTTTGCAAGCAATCTCCCAATTTTAAAATAAGTTTATTTTTCAGAAAAAAAAATAAAACCCTCCTCAAACCCCATGTTACATGTACTGTGGAAAAAAAAATCCTAACCACGTAATTAAACAGAAAACTCTTGGTCTCACATAGATGGAGTTCAGATCACAGAAGATTTTAATTGTGAGAGCTAGCATATTTCAAAGGTACTTGTACACAAATGAGGCCGTATTAGTCAGAGTTCTCCAGAGGAAGGACTTATAGAATTCATTTATACCTAATAAAGGGGGATTTATTAGATTAGCTCACATCACACGATCTGGATTAGTCCAATAATGTTTGTCTTTATCCTGGAGTGGCTGTGAAACTAGTAGCCACTTGGGTCTTGAGACCGTGGGCCTCAGCAGGCCCACCTGGTGCTGAAGACCCAGTGGATTACTGGAAAGAACTGGTCTCTGGTTCACATTGGAAGCCTCAAAATTCGGGGTTCTTACATCAGTGGAGGAGGCAGCAGCAGCAGGGTTAGATACACTTGTGAATGTGGTTGGTTCCCTCACTAAGGAGAAGCAACAGCAATGAAGCAAGAAGCACAGAGCCCAGCCCCCAGCTTTTTTTATATGGCTGCCACCAGAGAAGTACTGCCCACATTTAGAGAGGGTCTTCCCTCTTCAAGTGACCTGATCAAGAAAATCTCATTGTCGTGCTATGTAACTTACCTGTTAGTTGATTCCCAATCCATCCAGATTGACAACCAGGGCTAAACTTCACATCTTATTGTGAGAGCAGTCTCTTTTACATATCTGTTTTCTCCCTTTGTTTTCTGGATGTATAGCTTCAGTAGCCAATATCAAATGATCCTGAATGCAATTGGCACTTTTCTTTTTTGTATTTTATATTTGTATTTGGCCTTAAAAGCACTTCGGTCATAGTTAACATTTTCCTTCACAGTGATATCAAAAGGTGGACTGGTGCCCATCGTTTAAACAAAAACTGAGGTATCTCAACCCAGAAATAATAATTACTTATTATTTTCTGGAAATTTATTCCAGCTATAGAGGATAAGGTTTTGCAGAGATAATTCCCATTGTAAAAAGCTAACTCATGTTTCTGGAAGTCCTGGATATGAAGATGCTTATGTAGCTCGCACAGGAGCTTCCTTCTCTAGCCTCATCTCTCTGGTCTTGTATCTCATCCCTCCAAGGTTGGATGATGCAGAGCCTGCTAGTACGGAGTATTCCTCTGTCTTGATACACTTTCTGTGTAGGCAAGGGAAACTGATTTTTGTCTTCTGTTCTTTTTTTTTTTAAATCAGTTAATCATCTGCATGTGTTCACCATAAAAGACCTTCCTTAATGGCCTCCTTCTTCTACCATGATTCTTTGATTACCTCCTATTTTATGCTTAAGTGTTTTTATCAGACTATAATTTTGTCATCTTAAATGCATCTCATAATTTACGTGGTTGACTTTGTGACTGGATGAACTAGGAAACATGAGGAAGGGCAGGAAACATATCTAGTATTGTTTTAGCTTTCTACAAACCACTTGGTAGACTTTGGTTGAAGGGATGTTGATCACCACCTCTTTGCCTCCATAGGAAGTAGATCTTATGGACCCAAGAACCAGTTCAGTCATGTCATCTGCACAGCTTCATTCCTGGGCTAGTTTCTTTAAAGGAATTTAGACCTATCAAGGATATAGCACCAAGGGGCCCATTGAGCACACCAGTAAAGCATAGAGACCATTACTGGGCTTTACACACATAAATGTATTGCTGCCAGTCTTTAAGAATGTTGCCTTTACCAGTAACATACCTCTTCTTTTCATAGCGTTGTGTGACCAAGTCTGAGGTCCCCCCAGTGAGGTACTGCCTAATGTTGTCTTGTTGTGTGAAATGCTTTCTCTCTGGTAGACACTTAACAAATGCTCTTGGGAGGGAGCTATGACAGAGTGTGAATAATTATTACTGAAGACTGAAATACAGCATTTTCTTCTTATAACTGTAAGATTACCACATTTTTCTTTGGCTTTTTCCTTGCTGTCTTTTATTTGAGGATGGTCGTGCTTTTCAGCAATCGGGAGCCTAGAATGGCAGTGCATAACTAGAGTTCCAGTACTTGGGAAGCATTCAGGTTTGATGTCAACCAATAACCTGCCTCCCATCTAATCTCTTAAAGATGGGATCAATTTGAATAATTAAAGAGGTATCTGTTTGAGCTTATCCACCTGTTGCTCTGCTGCCTGTCTATAAATGTGGTAAAATCAATGTGCTAACATTTGGGTCAGAGCCCTACCTATTACTTGTAAAAAAAAAAAAAAGCAGGTATAAAATAGTATTTATAGGGAAAAAGAAAACAACAGGAGAGGGTAAGAAATGAGTACTGTTTTCCTATTTTGAAAATTTGGATTAGAAGTTGTAGGAGAATTCCAGTGGGACAAATAGTCATTAAAGGTCTGCAAAGCAGGTGGTTAAATGTAACTGCAATGGAGAAATAGCACCGTAATAGATAATCAGTGTTCTACTGAGCCGGGCTATTTGTTTCGTGTGGTCTGTAAGACTTGGTTGGCTATGCAGAGAAAAATATCGTACGGCAGTCTTGTTCACACAAAGCCCCCAACGTCGTGGTAAACACGTTGTGAGAGATGCAGAGGTCTAAGTGAACGCCTGGGTTACTGCATGATGCAACCTGAAGAAACTGCGAATGTTAGAAGGAAAGCAGAGTCAGCCAGACTTAGTCAAAGCCTTGAACATGAGGAGTGTCATGGGTCTGTGGGTCTCTGAGTGTGGGTATTACACATTTTGTTGTCTTGAGTACCAAATTAGTTTATGTGTGTTTGTCTAGCTTTGAGGCCGTCTACATAGCACTATTTTATAGAACCCACAGATTCTGTTGTTTGTTTATTAAAGTTAGGTGGAGGATTCGTCGTATCCAACGAATTCAGTTAACTTAGATATGAACTCTATGTGATTAAAATCTAAACAGCTTTCCCCTTTACAAAACATTTTATATTTGGCTATGCAAATATCTGCCACCACAATTTTATATAAATAACGTAGGTGCAGATTTAAAGTCCCAATATTATCAAGTATAAATGCTGCACCACAGTTAAAACACAGCTTTAAAAGTCACATGCATAATGTGATCTTTAAAAACACATTTGTAGTAATTCTTTATTTCATTGTGTTTTGACCATATTTACCCCCAAATTCTCCCCTAAACCCCTTACAGGTCTACCTCCCTCTCTCTACAACCAAACTTCCACCCCTCTTTTTAAAATTAACCTATTGAACCCAATCTGTGATCATAGACTTCTGCATGTGGAGCCATTCCAGGGAGCACAGCCTACTACAAGGAACAGCACTGTTAAAACCGACTCTCCTTTCTTGACTGTCCATAGCTTCTCAGGGATGGGGATTCATGAACCTCTACTCTCTATGCTGGGATTTTGACTCCTTGGATCTTGTGCCCATAACAGCTGCTGTGTCCTTAAGTGCAGCAGGCATGTTACCTCCAGAAAACACTTTTTGCAATCTTCCCTGACCTGTGGCTCTCACAGTCCTTCTACATCCTTGTCTGTGATGGTCCTTTACTGTTGGGAAGGAGTTGTGATACAGATGTACTGTTGAAGGCTGAGCAACCCATGGGCATGCATTCTCTGTAGTTTAACTAGCTGTATCTGCATCAATCACAAAGGAACTTTCCTGATGACTTATGAGGACTGTACTAATGTACCGTTAGAGAATTTTCAGCCTTCCTGATGTCCATAGCTTTTGCTGCAACACCTTTTACTAATAGACAACGAATCACGCTCTGACTTCCTCACCAAAATCAAAGACCAAGTACTCACTCCAAGGATGTGGTTGATATGCCTCAAATAATTTAATGAACACTCTTCATAGAATTCAAGATGCGGTAGCCACCTAAATGTTTTTAATTAAATAGATATCAGCCTGGTTACTTTTATATCAACCACGATGTGATTCATATTATCACTTTTTGAGAACAAGATATCGTGTGGAACACCATTTTAATAACTCCTGCTCATGGGCATTGTTATTGACATATGAAACAGTTGGATTATTATTATTAAATTCACTTCAAACAGCAAAAATATTAAATTCTTTAAACACCAAACTAATTGACCAACAATATATATATATAAATATATGTGTGTGTATATCTCTATCTATCTATCTATCTATCTATCTATCTATCTATCTATCTATCTATCTATCTATCTATATTCTAAGTCAGTTTAGATCCAAAGCAATGCCCATTACACTGGGCCATATTGTCTTGCCAAGATGACATCGTTAAAAATGAGCTGTATGTGAAATAGAGGTGAAAGAAGGAGACAGAATAAATGTTTAAGTGAATACATGGGAATCATAATTTGCTTTTTCTACACAGTTTTTTCAAGTTGGTGAGAAGCTGATAATGGTATTCCTTGACATTGTGCACCACCTTACCCCGTGTACAGGTTCTGTTTTGTTTTGAACCATCACAGTACTACTACATAGATATAAACCTAACAGAGTTACTCTGAGCGATAAAGACATTTAGACCTGACTGATTCACAGTTTTTTTCCCCCTTGTTACTGCCACAATGTTGTGCAATGGTTTGTAAAATTATTACAGCTAACTGCATAACATAATGAAACTCAATGTTGAATATGTATTCGTGTATCCGTGAAGAATAAAGCATCATAGTGAATTAGAAGCGAAAGGGTAGTTTTCCATAAATGAAAGCAGATCACATTAATTGGTGGCTTAGGCAACATCCATTGAATTTCTTAAGGATGTGCGGTATCACGCTGTAAACTGGGGCTTGTGAGTATCTGCTGGATTATTTTAAATTACCTAGCAGGAAGAAATACATCATTGAATGGTACTAAAGGTTAGTGTTTAATTGTAATTAGAGAAATTTACATTCCCTAGCATTCTGACTGTATGCCAAATAGTGGGCTTTTTTTTTTTTTTGAGATTGCCAACCATTTTAATCAGAAAACTTAAGTATGAGAATAAAACTTAGAGATCAGCATTCAACATTTTAAAAAAAATAGCATTAAATGGCCAGGTAAACAGAATGTGGTTATAATTACCTCTTGCACAAGTTTTGTATCTAAAACCACATAGTGTTTTACAAAATCCCACACTTTGTTCACTGTTGAAGTAATAGGACAGTATTCTTTTTTTTTAAATAAGGATATTTAATTGGGGCTCCTTATAGGTTCAGAGGTTCAACCCATTATCATCAAAGCAGGAGCTGGACAGCATCCAGGAAGGCATGGTGCAGGCAGAGCTGAGAGTTCAACATTTTCATCTGAAGGCCACTAGGAAAAGACTGGCTCTCACATGTTTCAGAGGAGGATCTCACTGTCCACCCCTACAATGACACACTTCCTCCAACAAGGCCACACCTCCTAATAGTGCCATTCCCAGGGTCAAGCATATTCAATCCACCACATTCCATTCTTTGGCCTCCATAGGATTGTTCTAACACACGAGTTATTGGAGCCATACCTAGCCATAGCATAATAAAAAAATACATTTAGACCAACTTTCAAAGTCTCAAAAAATGGCCATTTTGCCAAGAGCAAACTACAGATTCAATGCAATCCCCATCAAAATTCCATCTCAATTCTTCATAGAGATAGAAAGAGCAATTTGCAAATTCATTTGGAATAACAGAAAGCCAAGGATAGGACAGTATTCTTGATCTTAACTTTTAGTCACTTAAAAGTTAGCATGTTCCATTGAAACTGTAGAAGTAAGTTCCTAAGTTTTTCAAATAAGGAATTTGTTCCTTTGGAGCACCTAATCAATATGTAAGAATATGTGAGCTAAAATTTGCTTTCCGCAACCCAACACATCCTGTACAAATGTAATGGTTTCCGAATAAATGGCCCTCTCTGCATACATAAGCAAATTTGCAAGTATTTATACCTATGTACATCTTTGTAAATACATGCCAGCACATGAGAAAAAGCATTTTGTTCAAACAGGTAAGGAGTCTGATCTATTTACTGTTTTGCAATATATCCTGATACTCTTCTGTCCAGAGCGTAGGGAATAGCATCATTGTTTATAATGCTGTCCCATTTTATGCATATACAATGTTTGGTTAACCAATTTTCTGTTGGCATTTTCTCCTTTCTCACTATCTGAGACAATGCTCGAAGGCCATCTTTCTTCATATACACTCTAAAGTGATTAAATTCAGATAGATTCTCTCCAGCTTTATTTCATTATCATTCATATATATATGTATATATATGCCAATGTGGTATACTGAATTATGGAAAATTAGGAGCAAGAACATGTATAAATTAAAAGCCACCCACGAATAATGCATAGCTATTCACATTCTTTATTAGTCTGTCTTATATACTCCAACCCAGTGAGCCTGCTTATTTCATTATGCAGTCCTGGCATTTCTAGAGAGCACTGCAGAGAACAGAACTTCTCAACCACAGTAGCATGTTAGGGTTATACAATTTTGATTCCACATTGCAACAATAAAATGAAAACCTCTAAGGGTGGAGCCCAGCCTTAGCCAGCCACACTAAATGATTCCAGATGCAGGCCAGCCACACTAGATGATTCCCGATGCAGTAGATGCTAAAGATGACTGGTTCTGAGAATAACTTTTTTCCTGGAGTAAAACAGATGAATGAGAAAAAAAAGTCTCATGAATCTCAGTGGAAAAATTCCAGTAACTGTCATCACAATTGAGACACGGGATGGACATATCTATATAGCAGTTTTCTTAGTAAGAAACTTCAGGTGTATGTTTTTAGTCCTAATGCGGTTGGTGGAAATGTGAAGCACATTGTTAGTCCTTTTGTCTGCTATTGTAGCTTACGGCACCACTTTGAAGCAGTTGTCTTAACTGCATTTTGTGTGTTCTTCGAATGCACATCACTCTTCAAACTGTGTTTCTCTCCCCCTGATAGGGGACAGCCTTCTTGACAGCACAGCTTTAGGCTACTTTCATTTATATTCTATCCCTAGGGTTAGGTGCAGTCCTGACATGGTTGGCACTGGGTCAGTGCTGGCCCTGTGAATTGATGATTAGCACCTTGGGAACTATATGTTGTATCTGAAGAAATAACAAACTGTATTTTGCTTATATTTAGATTTTACACAGGGAAACACTTTGGGAAGAATGTGAATTTGCTTTGTGTGTGTATGTAGGTATGAGAAAGTAATAGAAAAAAAAAGATTATTGCAAAGGAAAAAGACATTAAATAAAAGAAGGGGTACATTTATTAATCAGGCAGACAATCACACTCTTCTGTTTTCTTTCAAAAGCTGACCAGATATTTATTTATAAGAAATAATTCAAAAGAGACCTGGTTCTCATGGAGTCCACTTATCAGAAGGATGATAAGAGAGATGATTGTACAGGATCCAGGTCAACCCAGCACTGGATATAAGAAACTGTTCTAAAGATGTAAAAGTTATAGTTTTCAACATCTAAAACTAACACTAGCAGGTGTGGCATGTCATGAGAAAGAATAAGAAATTTTTAAAAGTGGATTCTAATTCTGTGACCTGGAAACTATTGTAAAATAGTTATTGCAATTATAACATAGAGCATAGAATATTTTAGTCTCTCTCTGCAGGTGTTAATTTTGTGTTTGAGGACATCAAACACTCTCTGATATTTCGATGGCCCGTGACATTTGCAGGTAGTAGCAACTGCTGTCAGATTAAGCAGGTTAGGATGTCTATGAGCCATTGGCCAGCACAGAATTAACTCAAAGTTATTTTTGTTGACATCTTTTTCCTTCCTTTGCTTTTTCTTCTTTCTTTCTTTATTTTGCATTGTTTTTGCTCTATTGGTCTTTTGTTTGTATATTTTGGTTTTTGTTTCTGTGGAACTTGTGTTTCGTGTTTGTGTTTTGTTTGTTGGTTTAAAGAGAAAGAAAAAGAAGTTGGGTGCATGGGGAGGATCTGGAAGAAATTGGGGATGGGAAAACATGGTCACATATATATTGAACGAAAAAGATTTTCTTTTCAATAAATGAAAAGTAAACCTTTCCTTCCAGGTTTCTCATCCCCTTTCCCCTGAACCTTCATTTTATTTTTCTTCCTTTTGCATAACAGCCTCAGCTGTTCTGTAACTCATTTTATAGAACAAGCTAGCCTTGGACTCAGAGAACTGTCTGTTCCTGCCTTGCAAGTGCTGGGATTCAAGGTGTGTTCCACCACATGTGGCTCATTTTTCTTTCTTCCCTCGTGGTACTTCACATTGAACCAAGGCATCTTGTTCATGCTACATAAGCCTTTATTCTAACACAAAGAGAAGTGCCTACCCTTTTCAGTTTTAGCTTTAGAAAGGATCTCAAAATTTCCCTGCTTGGCTAAATTCCTCATGTCGCTCAGGCAGGCCTTGATCTTTGGTCCTTCTGCCTCAGCCTCCCATTAGCCGCAGATTATATTCGGCAAGATAGATTTCATTGGACAATTCCAGAAATAGAGAAATCTAAATTTAGAGAGCTGGAATGTGAACAAATTGTAATATTGAACATGTAAAAAAAAACCTAAAAGTTTTGGTTCTCGTGTTAATAATTGTTAATAAGCAACGTATCCCATATAATTAGTGTTCATACTTCCAGGAAATACTTCTAAATTAATTACAATTTTTCATGAGCAGAAGTCCAACCATGAAAAGACCTCATAAGGTCATTTTTATATGACAACCCCAAAATAAGAATGAGGCCATCTCTGTGCAGGTAAACTTTATCCTTCATCTCATGAGTTATTGCTTGAGATTTTCGATTGTCCATATGTTGTCATTTTTTTCTATGCTGACAACCAATTCTACAAAGGTCTCACTAAGAAAGTCTTTGCTCCAGACGAAGAAAGGTGATATTTGTGGTGTCCAATGGCCTCTAAACAGAATGTATATGCAACACTGGTTTCTTAAAACAACACAAGCTAAATAGCCTATTGAAACACACACACACACACACACACACACACACACACACACACACACTGCAATTTCACATTCTGTTAGGTTTAGTTACTTTGTCATGGCTTACAGAACTTGTTTCCTCTAAAGATTCAGGTATGGAAGACATATTCCCTAATGCAATGTGCCATGTATAGAGGTGGGGCCCTTGCAAAATAATTGGATCATGGTAGCTCTGACTTAGCCATTGGCCTTATCAGTGACTGGTTTCATAATTGGATCTACTGCAAGGAGATGGTGGAAACAAGGGGCAGTCTTACTGTCTGGAGGTTGTGTTCTGTTCCACACCTCCTCACCTCACACTCCCTGTTGTCATGAAATGAGCACATTTTTCTGTATTGCCCCATGATACCACTTGTCTGCATCAGCCCAGCCTCATGGAGTCATGCGACCTTGGACTGACACCTTGAAAGCTGTGAACCAAAATAAGATATCCTTTAACTTATACTTTCTCAGCTAATTTTTCACAGGATTGAGAGAAGCTAACGCATATGTCACTACTTTTTAGCATGTGTTCTAATAATACCACTTCTCACTCTTTGACAACAGCGGAATAGAGTCATGGAGCCAAATGCTCATCACTTAGAGATGTAGTTTATCACTACATACCTAAGGAATCTTCTATCTTAATTTTTGAGTGTTTTCATGAGTTGACAAATAGAGGACTAATAAATAGTATTTTCCTAATGATTTTTAAATCCTGTGAAAGATGGTATCATTTTATAAGGTCAGTCTCACAGATCTTAGAAGGTTTGAAAATTTCATTAAACTAGAATTCTGTTGCTGGTGAACTACCCTTGAGTCTAGTCTGTCCTTTCTCCTGTTTTACAGAAAACGTTGGCTCTTCAAAGCTAAAAGAGCCATAAACCATGTACAGACTCCATGACCCCCTTTATTCTGTGTTCACCATTCTTTCCTGTCATATTTCGTTGAGTTTTTAGTTAATCAGGGACAAATATTTGCTGTCTATGTTTTCCCTTTCATTTAGAGAAGTCCTCAAAATTTAATTTTTCTTCGCGAAAGCCAAAATTAACCTCTTCTTGTGCTCCGGAGCTGACCTGGGGATTTAGAGATGGAAATGAATTGGAGGATACCTGGTCCAAGTATTTAGATTATATTAAGGTAAAGGTCAGGGCTGGAGATGTCAGATGAGACTGAAAGCAGAACCACTGCAAGTACAAAGATAGCATCCACCAAACACAAAGATGGGCCCAGACTGACCTCCTAAGGATCCATTCAAAGCATAGAAAGGCCTGTGTAACTTAATTGCAAACTTTTGTTGTCTTATTAATTTAGTTATTAATTTGTGTGTGTGTGTGTGTGTGTGTGTGTGTGTGTGTGTATGCATGTGCATGCGCATGTGTGAGACATTACATGTGGAGGTCAGAGGATTACTCCCAGGAATCAGTTGCCTCCCTCCACTGTGTAGGATTTAGGGATTGAACTCAGTCCCTCAGGCTTGGCAGCACGTGACTTTATCTTAATCAAGCCATTTTGCTAGACCTAAAATATTTACTCTCGATGCTACTATTTTTTATCTCTAAGAGTAGATATGTGTAATTATCGTTTCATGTATTTGTATGTAACTGCTTTTCAAGAACCCAAATACATTGACCCCAAGGAAGTTAATTTCTTACAGTTCGAAAATAGGGAGACCTGGGTAATTTCATTGAAAGGTTAGTGTGCCTGCATTTAAAAGGGTCATGGAAGACCTCAGGAGAAATATTTGCTTAATGTCATGTACAGGACATTTATATCAAGACTCTAATTTACATATGCTTATATAATGTAAAAGAGAGAATAAGAAGAAAAACTTATGGGAATACTTTAATAAATTACCCAAACAAACACAGCGCTGTGCAGTGAGAAGGCTCTGTAAAGGAGTTTAAGAACAGACTTCAAGGTAAAATTTGACAATGTCATCTTCTAATAATAGTAAGTTCATTATTGCTAGTGACTAATGGGTATCATTTTAGGGCGCATGTCTTGACATTGAAGTGTTTCAT
This sequence comes from Rattus norvegicus, assembly GCF_021556685.1. NCBI lineage: Eukaryota > Metazoa > Chordata > Mammalia > Rodentia > Muridae > Rattus > Rattus norvegicus. The sequence continues at coordinate 40,315,326 of NC_141542.1, read as the reverse complement.
GGCATGGTATTTTTTTTCATCCTCTATAAATGGGAAGATCCCTGATAAAAATGGACAGTGTGAGTTTGGGAAGTGTGTTACAGTTTGAGGTGAGACATTGTATTTGAATGAAGTACTGCAAAGGAGACAGGGTTCTCTACTTTCCTTTTTAAACAAACACTCATCAAATATGCCCCTGTGAGATAGGCATCATCCTTGCCCTTGTAGGATCTAACAATGATCCAAACAGGCAGTGTTCCCTGCCTCCCTGAACCTTGCGTCTTAATGTTCTGTAGAGTGTTAAGGGCACCTCATCAGAACGGGATGGAGGGGAGGAGGAGGACGTGGAAAAGGGGGTGGACAAGAAGTGTGAAGGGCAGAAAGATTCCCAAAGACATACGTCTATTACAGAAGCTTCTGGAGCTCCACTTCTAGCATAAGCTGTCCGCCAGGTCCTTCTGCTGGTTGGCAGGTGGGCGTGGCTTTATGTCTGCAGTGTCAGCTCACTGGGGTCTCTCACAGGTGATATTTCTTTTTTCCTTTTCTCCCTAGTTGACTGTGATCTCCTTGGGTGAGTGACCTTTGTATCTCAGAGCTCACTACGGTGCTTGACCTGCAGAACGCTCTTTCAATGAAGGGGCATCACACTTTTCTGGCAGACTTATCAGCTATTGAGCGTCTTGGTATTGACCATTGTTACTACATTGGAAACAGAAACAGAAGCCTGGAGTTAATGCAGGCTTGCCCCCTGAAAGCATATTTCCCGATAGTAGAGTAGGAAGAAGGTTTGCAGAGGGAAGAGTTATTAACCCTCCCACTTCCCAAATAATGTCTCTCAGGTCTGCTCTCTGCCTTATATAAATACTTCAAATACTTCACTGTCAAGATCTGAGCTCTCTTCATAAGTCTGTCTTCTAATACCTTCATCCCAATGAAGTAATTGCACAGATGTGATCAGATTAATAGCTATCTCAGAACACTTTTAAGTCTTAAGAGAGAGCGTGTTAAGAGAGAGTTATTTAAAACTTTATAAGAAAACATAATCTGCATCATCACAGAAGCTCATCAAAAATAAAGTGTCTATCTTTGTGGGTCTCCCTGGACATTTAAGGGAAATTCCTACACTTGACGTCTAGGAGTAAAAATATTCTTGAGCCAGTGCCTGGAGAACTCCCCCAGATCCTCAAGTTTCCATGACAAGTACTGCTTCAAGTCCTTTCAGTTCTCTGCAGCTCTGTAGTGTAGGAGTAGGAGGGTAAGCACCGTGTGTGCTTTTGTTCAAACAGCTGAAATTAAATTCCACGAGTTCCTCAGAGCAGCCTTGCCTCTACTTGACCCAATGTCACCTCTGGGACTCACTTCAGCAAATCTCTTAAAGCCTGTAAGTGTTTTCTTTATTTAACAATTATAACCAGAGTAGTTTGAGCAGTATTGGCACCTACAGCAAGAGCCAGAGATAACAATGGAGCAATCTAACCCTGAATATGAGCTCTGATAAATCATAGCATGTCAGCTGGCAACTATGATAATTCTCTACCTAAAGACACCCATCTGTACTGTCCCCTTCCCAAGTTATTGCCACTCCTCAGAATGTTTTACTAGCAATCATTTTAATTACCATATGGCCTTCTTCTGAGATAAATATAATAGTGCACTATTCACACTGCTGTGGGTCAGAGTCGATAACATCACCAAGACATATAACTGAGTCCCTATGGGCAGCCATACTGTCCATGTTTGTTTCTGTTGGGTTATGTTAGTGCTGGATAACTGAGGAGATAAAAAGTAATAATGTAGATGTCGACTCTGAGTCCTAGAAGGACTGTCAGCATAAATTTCTGCCGGTTATCATTAAACATTTCAGTGACAGCACTGTCTCAATGCCACACATGCCTTAGTGTTCGAGATCGAAATAGTGATGCTGCTGTCACACTTTCCCACAATGCCCTGCAACTATATTTGCAGAATAAACATTATTGCTTTCATGATCATGCAAGAGAAGGGGTGAGGGGATGTGTGTTTGTCTCTAATAAAAGGGATGAAACAGAATTCAGAATTTAATCTTAGGAACCTTAGACGACTGTTAACATTTAACTAATAATAAAGTACGAGTGTTGAATAAAAAGACAGGGTCCATGACGTTAGTGCAGAAGAGATAGGTGTAGCGGGAAAGAGCTGAAGATGGTGAGGCAGGTTGCTTTCTGTGAGGTTTTCCTTACAGTCTGAGTAAAATGAGAAACTGACAGAAAGAAATAACCCTTGTCCTTCAGTTCTTGGATAAACATCCAGTTTGGTATTACGCTGATAACTCCCAAATTCAAACAACAATGTGGAATGAATATTTTATGGAGCCATATGAGTTTACTGGTCTAATAAATTCGATTTCCATGGGCTCTCTAATTTATTCTGCAAATCAGAAGAGAATAACTTATGTTCCAATTAACAGTGTGTCAGAGAACAATCTTACCCGATTTAAGGATTATGGATTATTTGTCTAAAATCATATATTTCATATATGCACTGCCTTGCCTGTGATAAGGGAAAAAAATCCAGGGACCATGTATAATCATATAATTAATCTCTGGATAAATGTGTTGGAAAGCATATAAATTTCATAACAAAACAATGCTTTGACTTGCACGTTATATTGTTTCTTAATAAAGTAGCACTGTGAATTTGGTGTGATTGCTGGAAAACAAAGCCCTAGAACCACTCTTGCTGGAGGGAGAAAGGAGCTGGTCAGGGAATGCATGCTTCCCTTTGAGCCTGCTTGCTGTTTGCTGCTCCCCAGGTTAACTGTGTTCATCCTGTCTGGGTTGAGACAGCCTAAAATGCCTCTAGAATTCTGAACAAGAGACAGCCATGAACTGCGGCTGTGGGACTTGGCGGGACTTATGCCGTGTTAAAGCCATGGTGATTGCAAACGTTTAAGATAGAGTGTAGACACAAATATGAATGTCGTTTCAGAGTGTCTTTTCCTCAAACCCTAGGTCTTAGCTTGTTACCAAAACAGAACCTCCTTGAGGTCATCCTTCATTTTTGAGTGTCGCAGAATCAAAACTGAATACACAAACTATTTCAAGGTGGTTATGATTATTTATGCAAGAGACTCACAGGGTCATTTCTCCAGTTCATCTCTCAGGGAGAAAACACAGAGAAGACCCAGGGAAGATATGCTTTAGGTTCTGCTGAAACACAGCCCTAAGTTTTAAGGAGAGGGAATAGTGAGAGTGGAGTAAAGGTCTGGTTACTACAGATGGGAGTACATGAGTTTGGTGCTTGTAGATCTGTTAACCAACAGTCTAACACTAATCACATCTTAAACACTGATCAGGAAGGAAGGAAGGAAAGAAGGAAGGAAGGAAGGAAGGAAGGAAGAAAATAAAGCATCCATATACAATAAGACATTCAGCTCCGCCCGCCTTTTCTGAGTAAACTAGACCAGTGAAGACTTACCCTGAGAAAGAGGAGAGGTTCCTCTGTGGAACTTGTCCTAGGCGTTTTTGTGGTTGGAATTCAGCTAGTAAGCAGCTTGGGGTAAAGACCCAGTAGATCAGAGACATACTGGAATAGCCTCTGGCTTCGGGGAATACGGGAAAGGGGATAACATTTGAAATGGAAATAAATAAAATGTCCAATAAAAAACAGTCAGCATGTGACTGGGACTCTGATCATCTCTACATCAGTTTCTTAAGAGTTGGACCAGTAAGCTTGTTTAGTTAATCCGTTTTGCAGAGGTTTTAGTGGAAGGTACAGCTTCTCTCCAAGAACTTTTGTTCAAAGCCCTCATCGCTGCTTCTTTTCTCAGCTCCTGACTGAAATGCATGTGTGAGTAGCAAGATGGCTCCGTGGGCAAAAGATGCTTGCTTTATGACCTTCCTGGTTGAGGGAGAGAACTGATTCTTTCAAGCTATCTTCTTACTTGCAGATATGTGCTGTGTATGTATGTACACCACATACATGCACATACACACCACACACATACACCACAAATATCCACACACAGCTCATACACAAACATACACACAACACATACACACACACTCACACACACACACGGACACCACACACACACACACATACACACCACAAATAGACACACACCACAAATACACACACACAGAACATACACAAACATATACACAACACATACACAAGCACACACACACACACACGCATGCACGCACACCACACACACCACAAATACACACACACAGCTCATACACAAACATACACATAAGACATACACACACACACACACACATGGACATCACACACACATACATACCACAAATACACACACACCACAAATACACACACAGAGAACATACACAAACATATACACAACACATACACAAGCACACACACACAAGCACGCACGCACACCACACACACACACACCACAAATACACACACACAGCACATACACATACAGACAACATATACACAAGCACACACACACACACACACAGAGACACCACAAATACACACACAGCACATACACAAACATACACACAACAAATACACAAGCACACACACAAACACATGCACAACACACACAGCACATACACAAATATACACATTCACACAAACACATAAACAGTGCACATACATATAAACACGCAAGAACAAACAAACCAGCAAATGACTTAATATTAGTCAAAACGGTTTGGCGTGTATGCTTACTTCTTGAAAGACCTTCCACAGTCTTTTGCATCTCATGCTTTGAAGCCTTTGACTCTGTATATTCCAGTCCTAGGCACACCTGGGCTTCCCATCCTGAACCCGGATCTCTCTGCACACAGGAGATTAGTTACTGCTGTCATAACTACCTTTCTTAGTGTGACTTTAGGTCCTCAAGACTCTTTTTCCAGTCACCATCCTTCTCTTGAAATAATCAGTTCATGGTAGCTCTCTGTGAGGCCTCTGGTTGGATCTTTAAGGATTCATGGGCTACGATTCAGATGCATAGGAGGGAGTAGACATCACAGTGCCAGGGTGAACTTAGCATTGATTTTACCATACAGAGACATCCTAGCACGGGAGAGTCATTTGCTGTGCCTGTCTATATGGAAGACACAGGTCACTTTGGTCTACTCAGAGCTCAGCCAGATTTGCAGCCAGTTCTGTGTTTATTGCTCTGTTATTAATGTTAGTATTAAAAATAAACTGTAAAGTCCTTCCTTTACTAGGCTCTATAAAGCGACTGTAAATGCCACCTAAAATTAACCACACCAGATTTAGTTAATACTGTTCTTTCCATACATTGTATATATATCCTAGCAATTGGAATTTTTTATTTGGCAATTTACTTTTTTCTGTAACTTTTTATGTGTTTGGGATATATTGTGATAATTTATGTTACATTTAATTGTAATATCTGTTAAGCAACAGTCATATCAAGATGATGAAGAATCATTGAGATTTTTTTTACTTCTTTAAAAGTGTAGTCTGTTGGGGCTGGGGATTTAGCTCAGTGGTAGAGCGCTTACCTAGGAAGCGCAAGGCCCTGGGTTCGGTCCCCAGCTCCGAAAAAAAGAACCAAAAAAAAAAAGTGTAGTCTGTTGCTATGTTGTGAAATACTATCTGATATTTTGTCAAGAGATGTTAAAAATGGTAAGAAGTAACCTGGAGTCAGAGGTAAAAGGAGAATGTCACATACAAAGGTGAGATGCTTATGAGTTCTGATTTGCTCAGAACCTTTCGCAATTTTATCGTCATACTTACAGTTATTTAGAGTGCCCACTAATGTCAGATTTGCACTAAATTAATATGAGTTTATATCTTAAGACTAAGCATGGGTAAAGATGGTGAGGTAGCACGGTGTGTATGTGCTTGTCAGTCTGTCATACAGTTGTGTGGATCTGTGACTCTCATGCTGTGAACAGAGGACAGGCAAGGTTCTAGAGCTTGGTGTCTGGCCAGGTCAGACATGGAGTCATTCCCAGGTTCAGTGAGAGATCCTGTGTCAAGAGATGAAGTGTGGAGTAATCCAGGGAGACACCTAGTCTCTAACCTCTGTATGCAAGGGCACACATGTGCAGGTGTGACCCGTGCACATGTGTACACACATGTATTATCATACACATATATACATTTGAATAAAACGAATTATATACAGTTACAATGGATATTTAATGACTTGTGTATTGAAAGGAGAATGTAGTTTAAAGGAAGAGTGTATGCAGTAAGATCAGGTGTGAGTCAAACATAACCAGAGGTAGCTTTGGAGAGATCCATAGATCAGGTTCCTGGGGTTTTGTTTGCATGTTTTCCCAATCCCACAGTAAGAGTGGCATCCACTTTGTTCAAAGAAAATAAAATATTCCTGGATTGTAAATGCTTCATTTTCACTTCTGCCTTCAGCTATTTACGGGTGGCACTGTTTCTTCAGTTCTAAGCTATGAACATTGAGCTTTCTTATGGGTGTCTGCTGACTATGCTTACTGATATGCAGCCTGTGGTATGAGAAGCAAATGGCAACCTTCAGCAGGAACCACGCTGGTTGCTGTTCAGCTTAAGGTACTAAATAAAGGATGCAGGACAGATAACGTGCTGCCTTGCCACTGGGTCGCTCCAGGTACGGTTTCCCCCCATGGCACTTTTGAAGGAGTTAGTTTGCAATTTCCTTGTAAACACAACACAGTTAAAGAGTGAAGACCAGGGAGTCTTGAAAAGAAAAAAGAATCTTTGCACCGTAGTATGTTGTGTTTTACATGTGCTCGCAGTGCTGTTCAAATAGCCAGTGGTTTTATTTATATCAGTAATTATGTGCACATCAAAGGGCTGCATTGCCTCCCCTCCTGTATGTGCGCACACATGAGCATTTGTGCATATGTCTACTTGTACGTATGACTCTGGGTGTATGTTTGAGGAGGCCAGAGGATGTCACCCAGCATCTTCCACCTTGCTCTACCTTATTCTCTCTCCCTCTCTCTCTCTTTCTCTCTCTGGAACTTCCCCGTTTTTGACTAAGTTGATAACCAGTAAGCCCAGCTACCCTCATGCCTTCTCCCCTCCCCTGAGTGCTTTGGTTCTAGGTGCATGGCCAGACCTGGCTTTCTACGTGGGCACTGGGGATCAGGTCTCCATCCTTGCAAGTGCTCTTACCCTCTGATCTATCTCTGCAGCTTCAAGACCAGGCTCCTGGCGAGAAAGCGGGGTTATTCGAGCTGGTTATTTCAGAGCAGTGAGACTTGTCTGGTAGGTGCCGTCTAAGTAAGAGGAGACACTTTTCCTCTTAAAAGTAGTGGGTACACATGTCACAGGCGTAGCTGTCGCAGTTGTTGGAATCTCCTGTTGTCTGAGCTGTTAGTCTTCTGATGGAGTAGCTAAGCACCAGAGCTGTGCTATGTAAAACTGGAGAGCCAAAGTCTTGACTAAGTAAGGGATTACATAGCAGGCGTCACCATTGATAGACGGAAATTGTCATCTACTGCTCCACCCTCGAACCCAGACAGGAGCTTCGGTTACAATATAGGGAGGTGTTTTAAAACTTGATTATTTCCAATCACAAGTAAAGGGCATAAAAATGAAACCTTTCACCTTCTTAATTATTATACAGAACCCTTATCATTAATAATTATAAACTCTTACAATTAATACAAATGGGAGGAAGTACTGAGGCTTTCTTTTGATATTTCCAGGCATCTGAGTACAAAAGCTGAAGTAATAAGGTGATTAATATTATTTTCTTGAGACAATGAATATAATATGCCTTTTTATAGTCTCCAGGAATTCTAAGTTAATTATTACGGACGCATTTTACAAAATAAAAAAAAAAACGGTAGTTAAATTTACTGATAGGCACACAGTCAAAATCTGGTCACATTCAGAAAAGTCTAACACTTAAAACAACAAACGAAAACTTTATCTTATGTTCATGCATGCTTTTCCTGAGAGTATGCCTGCTCTCCATGTGTGTGCAGTGCCAGTAGAGGCCAGCAGAGGGCGATAGCTCCCCAAGACCTGGAGTTAAAGGATTTGTGAGCTGCTGTGTTGGTGCTGGGGATCAGCCTGGATCTTCTGAAAGAGCAGCAAGGGTCTAAACGACTGAACCATATCTCTAGCCCAGGAATGTCTAACTTCTAAAAATATATATCTGGGTATGCTAAGTAGTATTCTTAATAGGAATCAACTGGCATGATAAAATGGATAATTTAGAAAGATTTTTAACAAGAAGACGAGCTCAAAAGATGAGGGCTGGGCTTAGTGTAGGCAACAAATGAGGAAATAACCTAGAGCTAGTGATAGAGAAAGACTATGGCTGTTTAAGCACGAGGGATGGGAGAAAGAACACCCTTGAAAGGCAGAGAACAAAGGAGCTACTCAAAGAGAGCCAGAAGTCGAGAGACTGTTACATTTTGAACGTGAAGTTCCTCCCACTAGGTTCATGTGTTTGAAAACCTAGTCCCCAGTGAGTGGTGCTATTTTGGTGAGATTTTGGGGAAATTAATTAATTAATTAATTAATACTTGGGCCTCACTGGCAGTTGTAGCCCAAGGGATGGTATTTCAGCCGAGCAGTCGGCTTCCAGGTGGGCACCATGTGACAAACAGCTGCTTCTACAGACCAAAACCCTCTTCTTGCCAGGTTGAGCTGTATCCTAAGAACCCTGAGTCAGCATTCGTCCTTCCTCCCTTGAGTTGCATCTGCAAGGTGCATAGCACCTCTGGTCACACAGCACAGAGGAAAGGAAACCTGGGGGCAGAGTGATGGAGGGACAAGGGATGATATTGTGGAGTCAAATTATCTCATCCGTGGTCAACCTCAGCCTCCCAGCTTTCCTGTAGAGGCTGAGAATTGGCAAGACAAACCCAGAGTTGGAGGGAAGTGATCTCATTGGTGAAGTGCTGACAGAACCGCCTGCTAGGCCCAGAGTATTGTGAGCAGGAGTGGAGACTTGGTCTCTCAAGATTCAGTCTCTAATCTCACTCACTAGATGCCAAGCGCACCTCTTACTCACCAACCACAAAGCCCCGTGTTGGTATATCTTATGCTAAGTATTCCCTAGAGTTATTTACGTCATTATATAGCCTGATTGTCTCCTTTTTTGGGGCAGGATCTCCTCAAACATGCCCACACCCATTGCTAGCTCTGTGAACCCAGGGTATCAACACATGATACCCCAGAATGTGGTAACAGGAAAAGGGGATGATTTATTAGACAAATACAAATTTAGAAAGACAAATTAAGCTGAAAGTTAGCAGAAGGGAGGGGTAGTAAATGAGGGGAAACCCTGCTAATTAAGGTCAAAGCCTACCATGTTCTGATAGCTTCTCCAAGCTTGGAGCAAAGAGCTTCTCCTTCTCCGATCCTGTCTGGGTAGCCTGACCTCCCACACCCTCTACCTGGGGAAGGTCACATAGTCTTCTGCAAATCTACTAGTTCAACTTCTTCTTTCCTGATAAGAACCTGCCCAGCAAGTACTTGGGCTTCCTGGAATGCCTCTCTATACAAAGGAAGCATTCACAGTACTTTGAACTCTAGGAGATGATGATTTTACAATACCCTGAAAACTTATTCCCCCTCTGGAAGGTTCACGTATAGCCCTCATCAACTCTGACTAAAGTGTATTCAGCCCACGAGAATAAAGGTATATACCCAAGCTAAGATGGTTCATTTAAATCCTCAGAGAAGGCCTGCGCCTCCACAAGCCCCACTGCCCCAGCATTCACCCCCATCCTGACCAGCATCCTGCGGACCCCCCCTGTTTGGGACTCTGCTTCATCCTCCTAGCCCTGCGTGCTGTGTGCAGCGACCTCTGACTATCCTGAGGTAGGAAGGGCACACACACACCGCAGTAAAGAACAGAGGTTTTACAAAATGAAACAGAGAGCAGAAGAACAAAACTTAGTGGTTTATTTTATTTTATTTTATTTTAATTTTATTTGGACAGAATTTTTAACTAGGGTAAGAAGAAAAGTAAAAATATGTAAATAAAATCAATAATAAAACCGGCAAAACTGGTGGGGTAGCATAGGTTAAATGCCTGGGTCTAGAAATGACCACGGTATGTCCCAAAATACCATGCTGTAGAACGTAAATCATAAATATGTAATATTTTGTCAATTAAAAAATTAGAATATACACTTTTACAAATGCATCGGATTGTGACACACATATCTATAATAGCTATGTCTGTACAAAACTTAAGTTTTTAGTAGGCCAGCATTATATTTTGTAATTAATTTAGCATACTTTATAGCAAACATGCTAAATGTATGATAACTGCCCCTCATTAAATATGTTTTGCAGAACTGTATGTCAGTATGTACAAGATGGAAACAGTGAGAAGTTACACAATGGTGTTGTAAATAATGAGATTATTGTAAATAATGAAATTAATTTCCTATTACATCAGCTGCAGCCAATACTAGAAAATCACTACAGTGAAGTCCACTTGTTCATCATCCTTAAATAGGCTTCACGAGTGTTGCTATAGTCAGGGTACATTAAGTAAGGCAGCCATTAGAACTGTTCTCTGTCTTTTCTTCCTCTGGACACTTGCTAAGATTATAATTCTCTTAGGCTTTAATTATGTATGGTCATGTTAATCAACCAGATAGGAAGAGAAGTGATACTTAGCATTTCTGACGACCAGCACTTAGGAGCTTACTTAGTCTGCCATGTGTCCCCAGCAGGGCAGTTTGTACCCCGGTAGTGGTAGGGGCGTCATGGAATGAAGAAGGTGTGGGACAGAGTCCCTGCCTACCTAAGATGAACTATAAAATATGAGACGTACTGAAGCCTCTAAGACTCAGTTGGCAATTTCTCTTACCTCTGAGGCATGACTGTCATAGCCATTGTAAAGTGACCCAGGATGGGTGTGGCTAGATTGGGTCTCAGATATCTCAGTGGCTTGATACTGTAATGAAAGAGATAACTGTTTATTTCTGTCTGTCTGTCTATCTGCCCAACCACCCATTCATCCATCTTTCCTTCCTTTCTTCTTTCATCCAACCATCCGTCCATCCGTCCATCCATCTGTCCATCCATCCATCCATCCATCCATCCATCCATCCATCCATCCATCCATCTATCTGTTCTACTCATCCGCTGAAAACTGGCCAGTGTAAACCAGCCACCTAAAGCAGCTGTGGAGATGGTGGGGCATGAAAATTTTTATGGTGTAACAAAGTGCTTTTCATATAAGATGTGATCTCATTATGCACAAAACGTGGGTCTCACCTTACCACCACTAAAATTATATATAGGTCATAATAACTCTACTGACAGATGAGGAAAGCTTGTGCAGGAGGGACGAACAGAACCTACCTAGAGGAGAAGGAATTTATCAACACTTTGACCTGGGAAGGGCTCTAAGCCGTCAGAGCCGGGATGCCCTGGGGGTTAGAAAGATTCTAGAACACAGCTTATGAAATGATAGCCAACCAGAATCCCCTTACGCTTTTTCTTCTTCCTTTTACAGTAAGGACAATCTAATTTTACTCTTAAGACTATAAATAAAGGGATTGCTTAAGCGAATTCAGTTCCCCAGAGCAGAAGAAAGGGACAATTACAGGGCCCCAAGTATACCCGTCACACACAGAGGCCTGTCATGTCCTGGGCTATCAGACAGATGCATTTCAGTCTCTGCTGAATGCATTCTTGTACATCTAAGTGCTTATTGGTGTATTTTTATGCCTTTCAGTGCAATATCTTAATGCAGACTCAGGGCATAAACAAGATAGGGATGGGAGAAGGAACGTGACTTGCAGCTTTGAACTCTGTGCCATCCAGTAAGGTATGCTCTGCTTTGGATTCACCGTCTTCATCTCTGGGCCTAAGCACAGCAAATAACAAAGAAGACCTTGAAGTGGGTAATTATCTACTCTTCTATGTCCAAAGACCAGGAGTGAGCCCAGTGGGAGAACAGTTCTGAGCACTGTTTACCAGGTACCACTAACCACATACTTTTGTAGGCAGTTGACAGTTTTGCCTACACGCTGCAGTGGGCTTTGGAATCGGTGCTTCAGAATAACAGCGGGAAACTTTCACTTGCGTTATAAGGGACATAGCTTTTCTCATCTTCAGTTTTCCCACCTAAAAATAAGGGTCGTGAAGCATAACCCCCTCGAGGAGACGCTTGAGGATGGCATGACTAGGCAAGCCCACAATCTCCCCATAGTCTTAAGCTGACTTGAGTGTGTGCTTTGTCAAAGACATAAATAGAGTCACATATTGGTTGTGAGAGTCTCCTCCCCAGAAGACGTAAACAATGTCTGTCCCCTCCTTTTAAGGTCCCAGAGACAAACTAGAAGTAGGATTCCACCAGGATGAACCCTGGGGAACCAATACATGGGTCAGACTTACTCGTAGAGCGCTGAGTTGTTGGCAGAAACATAGGTGACCTTAATGCAAACAATATGACCATAAAGCATGCACTGGAAAAATCTCCTCTCTGCCTAGATGGTGGCTCTTCTCATGGCCAAAGGACCTTCTTTGTTGGCCTTCCTCAGCTTTATCCTCGAGTACTTCCCTGAGTCACATGAAATTTGGGCTCAGTTGCATGTAAATGTCTGGATGCTGAGGTGAGGGTCTTACTGTGGAGTCGTGTGCCCCTTCTCACCCACTAAGCAGTGTCAGCGGCTTACAAACAAATCATAATGGATACTCACGAGTAGGCACAGATGAAGATGGCAGCTGTCTGGCCAGAAGAAAAGGACACAGAGACATTCTACTCCTGCATCTGGGTCTTAACCTTCTTCTTGACCTCCCTTTTCTGAAATGGGCCCTGAGCCTTAGAGGTGATGACGTAGATGCCCACTCTCGTCTAACACTCATGGGGATACTGAGCCTTTAACCCTTTCAGTCTCCATGTCTCTGGAATGTGCCTGTTGGTGAGTCTTGGAGAGTGTCCCTTTGCTATAAAACACAAGTGATTTAAAGGGTTAGAATGGGAGGCAGAAAAATATCCAAACCGACACTGACAACAGAAATATCCTCTTCGTACACATAAATGTTGGGGTATCACTGTTCCCCGTATGCCAGTCATTTCACTTGATAAAATGGCAGACACTTCTCCACTGGGGCTCATGACTTCCCCAGCTGCAGGACTTTGCTCTAGATGTGAGTTCCCTCTGTTGATTAGATAGTATATCCAAACAGAAAATGGGTTTTATCTACAACCCTTCACGCTGCTATTGGAGTAGCTGGCCTATCTTGCTTGGTCTTTCCATCTCATAGCATGAGGGATCCACAGATGACTAGTATGTGGGTGATAATCCCAGCAACCTTCATAGCACCTTCTAGCACTACGAAGGCTAGCCACAGGGAATTCCTGGCTCAATCCTCGCAGTATTTCTCCAAGTCCTGCAGTTTTGCTCATAGAGCTCCTAGGAATTACACGGTTATATCTGGCCCCTGTATCATTAGCAAACTCTTCACTGCTACTTCTTCAAGCGTACTCATTCATCTCTCAAAGGGGTTTCCAAATCCATAGAATCATGTAGAGGCTAGTATTGTGCCATTTATACTATGAAACAAAAATCACAATATCCTGGACCACCATCCCATTACAGGTGGTGTTATGAAGATAGTCTTGGTGAAGCACACTTCTTTTTTCTAAATTCCTTTTATTTTTTAAATTAACTAATTATTATTTATTTACATCCCAAATATTGCCCTTCTCCCAGTCCACACTCGCAGAATTCCTACCCAATTCTCCTTCCCTTTCACCTCTGAGAGGGCAGCACCGTCCATACTGCCAGGAAGGATGGGGGTAAATCCTTCCTGGTGCGTCAAGTCTCTTCAGGATTAGGCACATCCTCTCCCACTGAAGTCAGATGTGCAGACCTCTGCTACATATGTCTCGACCAGCCGGTGTATACTCTTTGGCTTAGTCTCTGGGAGCTCTGAGGGGCCCAGTTAGTTGACACCGTTGGTCTTCCTGTGGGGTTCCCATCTCCTTGAGGACCTTCACTCCTTCCCCTAACTCTTCCACAAATACCCCTAACCTCCATCCAATGTTTGACTGTAGGTATCTGCATCTGTCTCAGTCAGCTGCTGGGTAGAGCCTCTCAAAGGGCTGCTGTGCTAGGCTCTGGTCTGCAAGCACAACATAGCCTCATTAATAGCGTGAGGGATTGGTGCCTGCCCATGGGATGGGTCTCAAAATGGACTGCTCACTGGTCAGTCATTTCTTCGGTCTCTGCTCCATTTTGTCCCTGTGTTTCTTTTGGACAGGACCAATTTTGGTTCAAAAGTATTGTAGGTGGGTTGATGTAGCCAGCCCTCCACTAGGGGTCCTGTCTGGCTACTGGAGGTAGTCTCTTTAGAGTCCATATCCCAACTGTTGGGCATTTCTGATGAGGTCGCCTACATTGACTCCTGGGAGCCTCCTTTATCCTCTGTCTCTGGGACTTCCTAGAGAATCCGCCCATCCATGACCCCTGGCTGCTGCATATTTCCATTCGTTCTCCTGGCCCTCTGGGACTCTCCTGTCTCTCCCCATGACCTCCCCACCCATTCGCCTAGCTGTCCCCTCATCTATGCAGGTCCCTCCCTCCGCCTCCCATGACTATTTTGTTCCCCTTTCTAAGTGGGATTCAAATATTTTCACTTGGGCCTTCCTCCTTGTTTAACTTCCTTGAAGTACTCTTAGAGTCTCTTGTCATCTGATCCAAGGAAGCGATTTCAGAAGCTGGTGACTAAGGAGATACTAAGGTCAAACACACGCAAGGTCCAATACAGCATGAGGAGATTCCATACTCTCGCACCAGTGGTTTCCTCAGCAGATTAATGTTTGCTGCAGCAGCGGCATGGATCTGAGGCACTCGGCGCTCCACAGTTCACAGTCAATCACCACACTCTTTATTGCCATGAACCATGGTTTTATATAAAATTCACACACGCTTCCCATATGAGCAGCAGCTGACCGGGAGTAATGAAAGTAAATATTTTTCACAAAGACCCTTCCTCAATATCCATACCAACGTTCTTCATAATAGGCAAACCTGGAGAACACAGGATGATTGCCGCTTGGTCAGTCAGTGTGCAGCTTCTTCTCCATTCCATAGATGAGCAGTAATGAGAAACCAGCTACCTGACGCATAGAACAGTATTAAGAATGTTATACATGTAAGATGCCAAATGCAAACATCTACGCATGTAACAATTACATTTATCTAGATGTGTATGAAGTGGGCATTGTAGAAATAAGGCAGATATTCCTGGCTATCATGGCGTCTAACAGGGAATTGGTAAGACTAATAATTACAAGGGCAGGGGCAAGAACTTCTTGAATAGCAGCACAAGTATGGGACACATGTATGTCCCATGCACACACACACACACACACACACACATTAAAGAACTCTTCAACCCTAAAAATAATCCTACACAGAAGAAATCATGAACTTAGGTTTTTAAATATTTAGCTTTCTTAACAGTACACATGTATGCTTTGGAGTCTTCCATGGGAATTTGGTGATATTGAACTAAATCAAATTGTGAACTAAATGCACACGAGCCCTTAAGAAGACCACATATGCAGGTTTACAAGGCCTTTTTTGTGCGAAGTCCTTCTGCAATATTTTCCTGTATCTGTGAGCTAACATTTGTCCAAGCATTTTTCTGATTTATTTTTTGAATAGCTTGCTATTTTAGTATCCCTTCAGAAACGTTTTTCTCCCTTAGATTCCACCTTTACAGCTGTGTTTTAAGTGCTACACTCCAGTGCACCTTTGTCAGAGGTGACAAAACCATATACATTTCATCCTAAAGAAAAGGGGGCTAGAGAGATGAGCACCTTAGCCCGCCCTTGCTGGGTTGCTGTCTTGTCCCGTAATGTACGTATTCCATACGGCTGTTTCTGAGAGAAGATAGCATTTAAGATGAGGAATCATACAAGAAGGATCCACAAAACTTGACATTTTATTTTATTTTTTTGTAATGAGGATAAAAAAAAATCAAATGATGTATTGGCGAGCATGTCATGGGACACGGGAAGGCATAAGAAATTAAAATTAGATATGTGAAGGTCAGAACACTTTTTATAACTTTTTCCATGTTGTGTCTGTGAGGCCTGTTTGGGTTGTGTGGCCTTTGGTGGGTGAATCACATGGTAGGGACTTTTTCCTTCCTTGTACAGGGAGACTCGTTTTGGCTACAGCTTGTTTAGCTGTTTATCTCATGATGTTCTGTTTGGGCTGGAGGGATGGCTCCGTGTTCTAAGTGTACTTTCTGTTCTTTCAGACCAGGTGAGTTTAGTTTCCAGCATCCGTATCAGGAAGCTGAGAACTGCCTATACCTCTGGCCTCAAGGAGATCCAATACCTCTGCTCTACTAAGGCACTTACCCTTGTGGGTGTACACACACACACACACACACACACACACACACACACACACACACACACACAGGTGGGAGTGGGAGGGACGGGGAGAGAGAGAGAGAGAGGCAGAGAGAGACAGAGAGAGACAGAGAGAGACAGAGAAAGACACAGAGACAGAGACTGAAAGTGAAGGAGGGAAGGCAGGAGAGGGGAGACAGAGAGAAAGAGGTGGAGGGGAGGGAGACAGAGAGAGAGGGGAGTGGGGGTTAAGAGAATCAATTTGAGGTAGAGAGCTTTTGCTTGTCTTTGTCTCAAAATTATTGCAGATGTCACCGTCACCAAGTTGGTAATGATAATATTTGTTACATTTTCAGGTTCAATGACCATGGGTGTCTTCCCCCACCCCCAACCTTAATATAATATTTCAAGTCCAGTGAAAGGCTGCCTTGAGAAAACAATACAACTATATGCACGATGCTTGTGTGTGCACAGTGCCTGCTGTGCACAGTAGAGTTCATTGGTTGCTAAGAATTTTCTAGAATGGAGTCCAGAAATGCACTATGCCTACTCTGATGAAAAATGATGTAAAATGGTTTACTGAAGAGTTTCTATCCAGGGGTGTTGGTAAATTCTCCCTGAGACTCAAGTTTTCTGATTTTACCCTAATACCATAATAAGGTATTCTTCCTTCCCTAAAAAATGCCAATGGAACCTTGAGTTCCACTTCCTGATTTGCATGGGCTGGGGTCATTCTGTGTTAAAAGAGAAGTATGGAGTGGTGGCTGCATGGAAACCCACCGTGGCAGACTAAAGAATTCGTGTTTTGAGAAGTGGATGATTTATGTAATTCCGGGAGAACTAGTTTTCCACCCTTACTCCAACTCAAGTCCAAATTTCTTCAACTGTCATGTTTATGAATACATTAAAGACTGCTAGGCTGGACAGATGGCTCAGTGGTTAGGAGCACTGACTGCTCTTCCAGAGGTCCTGAGTTCGATTCCCAGCAACCACATGGTGGCTCACAACCATCTGTAATGGGATCTGATGCCCTCTTCTGGTGTGTCTGAAGACAGCTACAGTGTACTCGTGCATATAAAATAAATAAATACTTCTTTTTTTTTTAAAAAGGCTGCTATAAAATGTGGGTTTTATATGAGACGCCAGTATATTTGCCCATTTAATCAACACTTAAATATTGAGTATCTATAAAGGGCTAGGTGATAGCTGAGTAGCTAGAGATGAATAAAGTGAGAAACAAAAGTCTGGCCCTTTATAAAGGTTTTGATCTTTCTTATTGATAATTGTTATAAATTAGCTTCTGCCTAAAGCAGTGAATTTTAAGAGGACCTTGAAGGTCAGTAATTAATAGGAAAGATGTGTCCTATACTCAGAGAATCTGGGAATTGCATATCATGAGGAGAACATGCTAGGAAGAGTTTGTATCTGCTGCAGTGAGAAGAGAAGAAGCATCCACGTATAGCTGTGCACAGGACACATTCCCATGGGTCAGCCTATGGCTCTGGAGGAGAGAGGAGAAATGAACCCTGCAAATATCAGGCATAGTATTTATTTCCCCAGTGCCTGTGGGAGGCTGAAGTGTCCCTGCTGACTGCAGCTGGGCTTTGTTCATGCATCTTAGGCTTGGCGAGGTGATGTGATTTATTTAGGGTTCTGCAAGAGCCTAACTCCTGGCTGCTTCAGGTTGGGTCCCTGTTTGGTTGGTAGCTCTCAGGTTTGATTCACGGTGACAGCAGTTCAGGAGGGCAAGCTGTAGCAGAGGAACAGCTCTGCGGCTTTGTCTTGTGTGGTGCCTGCTACTGTGCCATCATCCAAAGCAGGTGTCATGGCCCTGCTCCAAATCAAGGGTCAGCAGGTACTTTAGCCTCCATGAGAGGCTGCAACAAATGGCATAGTTAACCCAGTAAGAAGCGGGGTAGTCAGGTGGGTGGGAAAGGGTAAGTATTTAAACAACCATTTAATCAAAACAAATGGGAGAACAGGACCTTAAGGATTATACTGTTGGACATAAATTGCTTATGAAAGCGTGTTAACATCCTGGCCTTTTTCTCATTATTTGATCCATTATTTTCTATTCCCCTGTTTCTGCTATTTTCTCCCCTTCCGGACTTAGTTTCCTAGCGTAATATAAGCCCACATTTCTTAGACAAATGGGACAATTGAAATAAGCTTAATTTAGTGGCTTCCAGCTGACTCTCCAGGATTCCTAAGCCGGTTAGGGCTGACGTTCCATCAGGGAAGCGGGCCAACACAAGCGCACCTGTTCTTCTGTTGAGACCATTAGGCTGCAGCAGCTCAAAGGACACCACAATTATAGTTCTGGGGACATCTTTATGCCTCTCCCCAGCTGAACAGACTGGAGATACAGAAGTGTTTTTCCGCATTAAAGCCTTTAAAGTCCTGTTAATGTCTTTGCAAAAAGTACATAAAAAATAGTGATGACTATTACGTATAGAATTTTAAATGTTAGGTGTGTGTGTGCGCGTGTGTACATGTATGTGCATGCGTGAGTGTACTACATAGGCCAAAGCAAGAATGTGCAGGTCAGAGGAGTTTGAAGGGTCTGGTTCTCTCCTTCCACCTTGTATCTTACGGGACTTGAACTCCGGTCGTGAGATTTGACTGCAAGCACCCTTACCCACTGAGCCATCTCATTGGCTACTATTTATGGGATTTTCATAATAACACATTAGTTGAGACTTTTCATGACATTGTTCCTTTCTAGTGTGCGTCTAGTAAAACTATAGCCGTAAGACATTTTGGTAGGAGCTCCTGATCTTAAAAACAACTGAGGTAAGTATTTGGTACAATCAATAGCCTTTGCATGTGTCATAAGCTATCTTTTCAGTTCTACGGAGATTGTGTATTGAGTCTTTCAAATACCTCTCCAAACAGGTATTTCAAATACATATATTTTAGTATATTCCCAGAAATATATGGTAGTAAAGCTATACTTTTTAAAAAGGTTTTATTTTATTTTCTGTGCACGAGTACCTGGCCCAAATGTGTATCTGTTCACTACATGGGTGCCTGGTGCCAGAGGTCAGTAGAGAGCTTTGGACCCCCAGTGGGAGCTCTGAAGGGTTGGGAGGCCAGGGTCAGCTGCCTGGTGTGGGCTCTGGGAAGCAAGTCAATTCCTATGCGAGCGTAAGTGCTCTTAACCACCAAGGCATCTCTCTCCAGCCCCAATAGTCTAATTCTTAAGAAATATTTTCTGGGGATGACTGTATGCAAATTCACCATTTAAATAATCTGCATCTATTTTGCAAGAGGGAAAGCTTTTTAGTATGTCACGCCACAGTTTGCCCTCTTCCTGAACTCTACTTAAAAAGCTCCTTGAAGATTTTCATGTGTATTTAATAATTCATCCTGATGAAAAAAAATCCTCCCACGCAAAATACTTTCTGAGCTTTAAGTCTATTTACGTTTACCTGCTGCAGACTGTAGGAAGGAATTCGTTGTGAATTTTGAACAAGTATATTAATTGTTTGACTTCCATATTTGTTCTCTGTTATGATTGTTTCCCGATGAACATTAAATTATGTTCTACTGTTGGGGAAATGTTATATTCTTGTATTACGGGCACCAGTCATTTCCTTTATTTTCTACCTTAAGGACACGTGACTTACGAACAATGCATTTCCAGATCTGAAGTGCTCAGGCTAATGAGTGTTGGCAGCTGGACACATCAACATTCACACAAGACATACACGATGCAAAGGTCCCCTTACCTCCCTGAGGAGTACAGAGAGTATTTTTAACAGCCCATAATTGTTCGTTTATAACATTAATAATGTCTCTTCCATGGAATTTGACTTTTTAAAAACTTAAGCCGGATCTCATTCTCCTGCTCACAAACTCACTGAGTGGCCAGGGCTGGCCTCAGCCTATACAATGAGGTATTCTGAGTTACATAGCAAGTGAACTATGCATGGGCAGTGTAGATAATGCTAGGCACATTCATCTTTTCTTGTTAAGGTTCCCGTTCTTTAGTTTATTTACTGTTTAATTTTACATGTAAGAAAAAAAATGGAAACCGTATAAAATATGGCAGTTATGTAATTTCAGAGAAAATGTCTCTGTGTCCTTAGAAATTTCTCTATAGAAAATTTATGACACATAAATATCAGAAACATTCCATTTGGGATATTTACTTTTTGCTAATGTCATGACTGATTTCTGTAAATACTTCATTTTTTATTGCCATATTTCTCATTTAGGAACTGCAAATAAACACATTAAAATTTGTCTTAGGGTTTCCATTGCTATGTAGAAACATTGTGACCATGGTATCTCTTATAAAGGAAAACATTTAATTAGGGACTGGCTTAGAGTTCAGAAGTATTCCACTATTGTCATGGTGGGCAGCATGACAGAGTGCAGGCAGTCTCAGAGAAGGGGCTGAGACTTCTATATCTGGATCCCCAGGCAGAAGGAAGGGCAATCCCTTGGGCAGAGGTTGAGCTTCTGAAACCTCAAACCCCACCCCAGTGACACACTTCCTCCAACAAGGCCACACCCCCTATTAGTGTCACTCCCTAAGAGCCTATGTGGGCCATTTTCATTCAAATCACCACAATCTTTCTCTTATAGTCCTAAAACTTATATAAGTATATTGTTTACTTGTGCGGAAACAGAAACTCTGCACTTTATGTAAAACATTCATTTAGGTCATGGTCCGTGTCGTTGGTGAATTGATATTTACTGGTTAGACTTTAAGAATATTCATGGAGTAGCTTGAGCGCTACTTCTGTGTGAATTTAATGAATAACCTCGGAGGAAAACATGCACTTTCAAATGGTATTTTCTGAGGAGTACATTTCCTATGTGCCGAGCAATGTACTTATATTCTAGATGCAGAGCGAAGGCAAATGCAGCAAGACCTGAGACCAAGACACAGAGGGGCGAATGGGCAAATCGCCATGGTTGTGTTTAGTTGTTTGTTTACAGACAGAGACTCCTTACGTACTAGCCTCACCTTAATGTGAGGACTCCCCATATGTATTAGCACTCCCTGCTACTGTAGAGCACTGTGTGTCAGAATTTACCAAGCCCTGAAGTTGAAGAGTATCTCAGGAACAGGCAATGTCCCGCCGTCATCCCCACGGAGGGAAGACCATTCTCTAGAAACTGCTACATACCACACCTGCTTATTGACCTGTTGAACATCCTTTCCCATGCTGGACCATAAAACCATTTTCTGTGACGATGCTTATTTTAATTATAGGGCATGTTTCCATGGCTTAATCCTTCAAAAGTGCTAACTCTGTCTTCAACTTACTGATTGTGCTTGTCGTCCTCCAAATGGATGTCATTTAATGTAGCTCTACTAAGTTCCAGGGACATAATGACATCCTTAAGAAAAACTGAGTTTTCAGGGTTTTTTTTTCCTTTTAAAAAATATAAGTTCCTAATGCTCTTCTAAGATGAACAGTTGTGCGTGTGTGTGTGTGTGTGTGTGTGTGTGTGTGTTTCTTTGTATTGTTCTACTTTTCTTCGAAGTATTTCACATAACAAGATAAAAGACATGGACACCCATTGCTTGTTACATAAATATGAGGACATGAGAGCTGATCCCTAGCCACCACGCATATAAGAAAAGAAAAACCAAACGAAGAGCAAAAGGAATTAACACCTATGACTAAGAAAAACGTGAAAATTTAAAACATGCTCTCTGTGTCAACAAGGTTGACATAAACTTGAGTTTTGCTCTTGAGTTTCCTGGTCCTGACCAAAAACATGTATGTTCTCCCCAGAATAATGACATTCCCTTAGTGCTACATAAAGCAATAAATACAGAGTCCAGTGGAAACCGAAAAGGACTGTCTCACACTTGGTGACCTCACCACTCTTTTGCAGTGAAGGCAGAAAGTGGTGTCACAGCGATTTCTTATAGTCACCGTCATAAAAACTGAGTGTGCAACATTAAAATGCGATCGAGAGAAAGCTGCTCTACGAGAGACCATGATATGTGATCCATGCTACAGAGATTTCTGGTGGCTTCGTTCCCTCTAAGGACTCATATGTTCTAGTGTAAAGAAGGAAGGGCTCACATGTCACCAGCTGTTCCCAAACACCTAAATGACACATTATAATCAAATGTGCGCTAATAGGATTAAAATTCCTAAGTCCAAATTCCAGCTCCTTAAATCTAGGTCAAGACAAAGAGGTATTCCACTTGAGAAGGCCTTCACAACATTCTAATGTATAACAGTCACCGGAAGCAACCGGGCTTCTCTTAGTCTTGCTTTTGTCTGTTAGTCTTTATGTGATCTGCTATTACAGAGTATTATAAAATTTGTGTTTGTATTCCTCCCAGTGGAGCGAGAGTGACAGTAATGTTTAAGAAAGGGTCCAACTTTTAAGAGAAATTGTTGTTAAAAGAACTGTACCAAGACTTAGGTAGGTTTCTGTGGCACCTGCAAAGTGAGATATAGTCAAGGGGCTGATCAATAAGACAGAAAGAACCAGTAGAGGGGAACAAAGACCTCTGAACTCAAATGTGTTCAGAATAGTGTTTGATGAAGGCAGCAGAGTTGCTCTATAGAGCTATTCATGTAGTATTCCTGCAGTTGGACAATCAATGCATTCAAGTTACATAGTATAGTCTTCAGCAAACATCGGAGAAGGAATAATCCAGCAGTTAGAATATTTAACTATAGAATTAACTCTGTCAAGGCAAATTCTCTTTGGCCTTTGGTTTGCTTGGAGAGAAGGGAAGACAGACTCCTGCTGTACGGTTTTATAATCTTCAATGTTTTTCTCTACATGTAGATCTATAACAGGAGGTGAGCACAAAATGAGCCCTAGAGCTAGTTAAAATTCCAGAAGGAACGCCAAAAAGAAAGGTGAACATTGGCTATATATACAATAGTAGAATTGAAATTGTCACCTCAGAGCACACTGAATCACTTGACAGGGTACAGGCATTTTAAAAGTGCGAGAAACTGGAATTTGATTTAATAGAACAAATATACTTCATAGTCAACGGCTCAGTGATAAAAGAGGTGGTCTTGATCCCAGTATTGATTTTATGCTTACTTATTTTGTGGATATAGTGAACTTCGTTGATGGTATTCAAGAAATTGGGGTTCCCTAAGTCCCTGCCTATCTTCTGGGTAGTCTGGGATGGAAACTGTGAGCTGAGATGTTGGAGGCTACGTTGGGGCAGGCCCTGCCTTCAGGAACCTGCAACTGGGACAGGTGTGTGCTGCATATAAAAAGAACCTGTCTGTACTCAGGAGCCCTCTCTGTCCTCGTCAGGTGCCCCCACGCCCACTCCCTTTCTGTGCCCTCATGGCTTTGCCTGCCTAATGTCCACTTGTATGCCTTCATCCTTTCCTCAGGCCTTCACTCCTCTCCCCTCCCCAATAGACCTCTTTTATACCAGCCCTTTTGCATGGCATGATTTCTCCAGGGCACACCTTGGCACAGGCCAGCCAAGGATACTGCCTCACTGAATTATATTTCATAACAACAGGGACTCTTCAGCAGCTGAAGGCCTCGCTATTCCTCTATGTTCTTGTCGAGGTGGGTGGCCCAGGATTCCTACTCCTTAGAGGCCATGTAGGCCATAAGGTTCACCACCTTGTTGCTATAGCTACATTTATTGTCTTACCAAGAAATGAACTTCATGAAGTTAACATTGAGAACAATGGCGGGTTCAGCATCGAAGGTGGAAGAGTGGGCATCACTTCTGGTCTTGGAAGACAACTTGGTCCTCAGAGTAGCCCAGATTGTTCTTTAGTGGGCCCTCCAGGATATGCTTTACAACCTTTGTGATGCCATCGTAGGTGGCAGGTTTCTCTAGAAGGTGTGTCAGATCAATGACGGACACATGGGGGATAAGAACAGTGAAAGCCATGTCAGTGAGCCTCAGTTTTGGGATGACCTGACCCACAGCCTTGGCAGCGCAAGTGGGTGCAGAATAATAATAACGGGTGTGGGGCAGCCCCGTGGCTATCATGTCATAGCTTTTGAAAGGGACCATCTACAGTCTTCTGAGTGGCAGTGATGATATGTCCAGAGCTCTAAGTAGTTGGTTATGTAGGAAGCATTGTTGACAGTCTTGAGTTATTTGTCATACTTCTGATGGTTCGTACCCACCCCAAGCATGGGGTCATCCATAGAAGACAGGATGATCCTTTTGACCTCTCCCACTCAAGTGGTCCCCTGCCTTCTACTTCATGTTGAAAACACAAGCAGACTGTACAACATAACCTGCACCAGCATCACCCCACCCCATTTGTTGTTGGTGGGATCTCTTAGAAAATGGAGCTAGTCTTCCTATTAATGACAAGTCTCCCATTCTCAGCCATGGCTGTGCTGTAGCATTTGTCATAGGTAGAATCATACTGGAACCTGTAGACCATGGAGTTGAAGTCAGGGAAGGGGTCATTGATTGCAGCAGTCTCCACCTTGCCAGACTGGAGGAGGTGAACAGGATGCCTCAGATCCATTCACTCTGATCCTCACCCATTATGTCACTGAGACAAGTACGCTGCTGTCTCTGGACTCCGGAGAAGCAGAACAAACCTTAATACTATTTTAACTGTAATCGAAACTAGCTTTTAAGTTAAGACTAACTTAAACAACCTCAAGGAAACAAGATGTTATAGCAATATGATAAGGTTCAGCTTGTTCACGTAACACCGTGACAGATCTACAAAGCCGGTCTTCATAAGTGCAATGCCAAGGAGTGGTTGCCTGTCTAATTATCATACATAGTTGGTGTCATTGTCAAAGGAGTTAATGAATGCGAAGTGAATTAAGGGGTTTGTATTGCAGGCACTGGGGGAAGGTGAGTTATCATGGTCATGGATGTAACTGATGGGCAGACTAACTTGCTTGCAGGTTGTGATCTCAGCAATTGGCCTGGAGCTTGGCAGGGACCAGGTGTCTCTAAGCATTTGTTCATCCATTAATCAGCTTTTCGTAACAACTCAGACGTTATTATCACTAGGGCATCCGGGTGGGACTTCAAAATACACTACTGCTTTGTATCCTGCTTTCAAGTAAACTTTTTTTTTTGTGCTTCTTCCCAATATTTAGGCTGCTACTATGAAATAAAAACCTCCTATGCCCGTATACGGTCTGCATTTTTTAGAAGATGCTGGAAAAGGATTAATCAGAGCGCTATGGGCTGGAAGTCTTTGGACATTTGAGTTGAGTTTTGAGAAGACGGAAAATTAAGAGAGAAGGTGACAGACAATTTAGTGGAAGGAGAGTAGGATATAGGAAGGAGAGAAAGTGTCAAAAGGATGCTCTAAAGATGTGAAACTGACTTACCTGGGTTGGCAAATGATCCGTGTAGGGAATTGGGAAGAGCTGGAGAATAAGGGACATGTATGAATGAAGAATACCAGAGCAAGATAGCTGTGAATGCGTCGTTCGTGAGAGAGGATGCGAAACATTTTCCTGGACTCAGTGAACAGAGAAAATGTTTGAAGGAAACACTCCAAACCTTCATTTAAGGAAAAAAAAAACGAGTTTGGAAGAAGGAAAGGGCAACTTTAAGAGATCTTTTAATGGTGAGATCTCTTATGGTGTTGGAGCCCCCTTTAGAGAGGTAGAAAGATAACATCACAGCAGCACTGGGGTGAACATAAGCTGTTTGTCACTCGGGTTGGCAATGGGAATCGGCAGAATGGACCCGATAAATGAGATGGACTGAAGTCTCACGCAATAGCCAACTTTATTCAGAGCCTCAGACAGCTTACACACTGAAGATTAAGAGTAGTCACACTCTTAAAGTGTACAACCGTAGGGCAAGCCATACTTGTCAGATAAGCCACATTTCACACAATCATGTTTTTCCACAGAGGCATATAAAGCAGTAACAATAGCCAGTTGTAATGACAAACCTGAAGTGAACTCACTCCTAACCACTAGGCCTGGGAGGGACACAGAAACACATTCCAAGAACAATTCTCTGTTTTGAAGAAACTGAGGTCACAAGACTCTTGTCTTGTTTTCAGAGTCTTCTCACGGGCACTAAGAAATCTCCTTGCAGGACTCCATTCTTGGACTGTGTTCTGATAACCAGTGACTCCATGGAGTGACCTGAAGAACTTGGGAGGTGTAGGAGAGGGTCAGACGGGGATAGCTAAGATAAACAGTTATTTCCTTTCATCTTTTTGAGGTTATGATATGATTACATCATTTCTCCCTTCCCTTTTGTCCCTCCAAATGCCTGTGTAGCCCTCCTTGATTTCCTTTAAATTCACAACCTTTCCCCCACATCAGTTTTTGCTACATGCATATTCATATACACATGCATATGCCTAAACATATGAATGCAAAGGGCTCAGTCTGTAAAATGTTTGCTTGTGTTTTGTTTTCAGGGCTGACCATTTGGCATTAGGTAACCCAATGGCAGGGAGACCATTTCCCCCACTCTCAGCATTCCTTAGTTGCCTGTGGTTCTTTGTGCAGAGTTGAGACCTCCTGCTCTTTCCCCTATCCACACTGCCTTGCCTCTGGTCTTTGTTTAGCTCATGCTCAGGCAGTCATGTTAATGAGGCTTTATGGGGGGAACTTCTGACTTTCCAAGAGGACACAGTTTCATAGCAAACCCTCGGATCCTGTGGTTCTTACCTCTTGGTGCCCTTTGTTCCATTTTGATTGGTCATGCTTCATTCCTAGTCAAGTTCTGGGTAGATGCCGGTTTGATACCTGAGAGATGAGGGGTAACCTCTGCAACTCAGCTGACATGATGGTCCCGCTAGATCAAGGAAGAGCAGAGAGCCTGGAGGCTGTGCCTCCGTCCCCGTGGGTTTGAGAAATCTTATTTCCTAGGCATTTCATCACCCTTAGGAATGATAATGGATATTTCCTAAGTGACTAGTTACAACTTCATCAGTGCGGATGGAAAGGGTGGCAAAAATATTGCAATATTTATTTGCCTTTCTTCTAAGCACAAAAACATAACACAAAAAAGCAATTATATTCAAGTATTGGAGTTGCTACCAAAGTGTCAAATTGAATTGTTTTGTCCTTTTATCATATTTCAGGTAAAAGAGGCATTATGGTCTCTTGACATATTAAATTATCATTTATTTACAACAAATGAATACTGTCTATTTCTTTCAAGGCACTAATGCATTTACACACAGTACACAGTACAACACACATTCTTATTTGATGGGCTCCATTAACTCTTTAATTCTCAAGGCAGGTGAATTCTGTTGGAAAATTACTTAGCATTAATTGAAAGTAATGACTGAAATATTTTATTAATGCCTTTGTAAATTTCATTTTCCCAGCTCACTTTATCTATTTAAAACACCCAGAAACCCCACCAAGGAACCATTGTGGACTCTCTCAGTAGCTGTTTATTAGTTTTGTGGCTCCCAGATGAGAGAACGAATGCCTACTAGAGAAAAGGCTCAGATCCATAGACCTACCCTAACATCGTTATCTAAAAAGCAGAAAAGTTGGGGTTGGGGGTTTAGCTCAGTGGTAGAGCGCTTGCCTAGCAAGCGCAAGGCCCTGGGTTCGGTCCCCAGCTCCAAAAAAAAAAAAAAAAGAAAAGAAAAAAAAAAGCAGAAAAATTGTGAAATAACGCCAGAGCTTTCCTTTACTGCTACCCGTTTTTGTTGTTTCTACTATTGGACTATATAGTTTTAGCATAAGCACCGAGACTGTTGTAAACCATTGTACAACTACTGCCTTGTGTTCTTGCATTTAGACATGGCAAGCAACGTCTACCAAACATTAGTGCCTGTAACTTGAAATTCTCGGCTATAATTATAGCTATTGATTTTCGAGTGTAACTCAGTCGGGAGCGTACTAGCCTAGCATGTCTGAGGCACTAGGTTCAATCCCCAGCACTGTTCCAAACAAGTGCAGTTATGTGCATCTATATATAATTCTATAGGATATAATTGCTATAGGATTGGAAGTTTAAGTCCTAGTGATCTTGAGGCCAGCCTAGACTCAATGTGACTCTCTGTGAAACAAACACCCCCCATCAAAACAACAGACAAACAAAAACCAAAAAAAAAAAACCAAGTAAAACAGCAAAACCCCAAATAAATTTAGTGGCAATTCCTAAAACCTAATTGACAATGGAAAACATGTCACAGGTATCGTGTCGTTTCAAACAGTTGTCCTCCTAGGGAGGAGTTGTAGCATTTCACAAGCCGATTTGTAACTTGAATATCATTGTCATTTTTTTTTAAACTCACAAAACACCCAACACGTCTGATTAGATTATTTGGCTGAAGAGATGAGTGTTATGCCCTACAGCTTCACTGGAAACCCTCAAGAATGTCGCTAGTATTATTAACTTTTTCTGATTATACTCTTGTTCAGCTTTCAAGCCTAAATTCCTCTCAGGTGGCTGGGTTTTCTTTTTCAAATAATCGAAGACAATTTTAAGAAGTACAGCTCTTTTTGAGAGTGTTGGTACTGCAGAGAAAGCTGCATTTCTAGCCTCACATTTTCAGCTCAGTGGGGGTCGCTTAAGAGCGATAGGCCATCAGTATAGACCATGGATTCTCATTGGGACCACAAGGCAAGTCAATTGTCCCTGAGTGAGGTTAGAACTCTGTACAGATTGAGTTAAACTACTAATGGCTGTCAACAACTTTTTCCTCAAAGATAACTGCTGTTAGTCCTAAGACTGTTGCAATATCTGTCTGATTTTTATACCAGTATACTTTCTTTTATTCAATAAAAAGTGAAAAATCTATGTGGTTTTCTTTGAGAAGAGATTCTCTGGAACTGTAGGCATGACAGGTTGTGGTTCCCGTACTGCGGGTTTCAGGGGAAAAGGAATGGGAGGGTCTTGGGTTTTGTGCCGCTGGAGTCTAATGTGCTTCAAACAGAAGCATGCTGTTCCATGGCTTCTGGAGGAACAAAGCAAATCCAGTCGCCAGGTACAGAGTGTTTCCTAGATTGCCAGAGAAAATCTGGGCTGTTTTCTTAAAAAACATAGATTGTGACTTTGAGCTGATTTTTTTTCTTCTTGACAAAACAACCATGCAGACAAACAAAAAAACTCAACGACTTCCTTCTGTCTGTAAAAGACCAGAAAGCCTCCTAAGAAGGGTCTAGGTAGACTTACCTCAATAGCTACAATTGGTTCTTGAGGAAGACATAGTTAATGAGAAGTAACAGTAACATTAGCTACTGTTGAATGTGGCTATGCAATCATGTGGAGGGAGAGAACCTGCCATCGGGAAATACAGAGGTTTCGAGGATACAAGTTATTTTTCTTATGTCGAACAAAGGAGGAAATGGCTTAATTCTTCCTGCTTTCCAGAGTTGGGTGCTGCAAATTAAACTTTTTGGATGGAGCATAACTGGAAGAAGAGTGTGTGTACCCACAGAACAGAGAGCCTGTAACTGTCTTCCTTAGCCTCTGGAACACGGAGAGGTTCTACCTCTAGGTAATGAGAGTTATGAGGGCCAACGGGGAGATGATTGTACCCTCGAGTACCTTTCTGAAGTGAATCTCACCAAGTGTTGTCCTTTGGGGATTGTTTTGGAAGCTCTAGTCCAATCCAAGGGTCACATTTGCAAAAATGATTACCTGATTCTGCCGTGAGGTCCCTGCCTCCCATGTCAGCAACATGGCTTCCCCTTCAAGTCTTTTCTCACTTTCTTTATCGGGCCCAGTACTTAGCCTTCTCCATTTTCTACCTTGAGTTTCTTCCTTTCCTGTGATACCTCATCTAGACATGTGTCTTAAATATTTCAAAAAAGCAAAGCCTCCCTTCTTTAACTTCCTCTTTCTCAGTGCAGATTCCCCACAAATTATCAACATTCACCATCTCCATTATTATATTGTAATTTTTTTTCTTATGAACCCCCTGATATTAAATTGGCACTCCATCCTTCTCTATTCTCTGCTCAAAACCTGACTTGGGGCCTCACCTTATTTGATGCTTCCCTCGGTTTAGTTGATTCTAATGCCTTTGCACTAGAAAGAACATGTAAATGAGATGATAGGACATAAGTGTGAATGACACCGGATAACATTTGTCCAAGGCTATAATATTTCAAGAACATTGAGTGGGGAAATAAATTGATTTTGTTAAGATAATAAATTGGATAAAATAGCAGATTGGATACAAATAGGCTCACTGTTTCAGAGACTTGGATGCTCTTTCATTGGACCAGAGTTCAGTTTCCAACACACAGCTTCAGGGAATTGTGATGGCTGTGAAATCGCGGAGCATAGGAGAGACTTGGTTTCTTGATCTTTTCTTCTCTCAACTGTCTTTGAAAACAGGTTTTACTCTTGAAGATTTTAAATATTATATTAATCTCAATAGTGAATCACCTTTACAGGAGTCTTTTGTCTACTTTTCTGAATATCAATTTCTTGGCCTTTGCAGAGCAAGGCCAGCACTCTGGAGCGCTCATTGTGAAAGATGCCCAGCTGTTTTTTTTTTTTTCCTTTCTGATGGTTGAAAAACCAGCTTCACCTGTCTTTGTGCCTTTCTTAAGATAAAAATCCCCCTGACCTAGCTTTTGAGAGTTCCCAGAATACACACTGGTGGCAGAAGGGGTCCTGATGGTTTGTGGTTAATACATCTGGCTTTTCAAAACCCAGCATTCACATTCTTTTCCTGCTGGAGAATTTTCTCAGCTCTATCTCTTATGGGTAAAAGTCACATTCATTTGTTCACAGTGGAACCGACATCATTATGCAAATCTTAATATAAAATGAGTTTTACGACAGCGTTTTTGAAGCTTTTCCTCTCAGGTTTTGTGAATGGAAATGAGATCATTTCTGAAGACTCCTTTGTAAAGAGTATTTGAAGTCATTTTTATCAATTGCATCCTTCCTTAAAGTGACTGAACTTCATCTTTTTTGATGCATTTTTGTAAACATCTTTAAGTCAGATAGGCTGCACGACATACTACATTTTACATTTCCCATTGTATTAAGGTCATTCTGTATTTCTACTTCAGCTAATAACCTTTTGCTCTCAACACTGCTATGATATTTGAAGAGCTTTTAACAGTACACCTGTATCCCATACTACTGGTACTGGAAGGGCTTTGAAATCATTGCACACCTTTTAAACAAACCCTTAGCATCAAAGGACTGCAGACTTACAGGACAGGACAGTGACTTGATCTAGATCCTGGTCTTCATAGAGTATCAACACTTGCCATTTATCATCATCTTAGACATTGTTATTTGTTAGTTCACTTATATGTGTGCAAGAGGGAATGTGGGTATAATGTGCCCTACAAGCAGAAGTCAGAGAAGCACTTGAAGGCAACAATTCTCTTCTACTTTTCAGGTCTTCAGTCTTGGTAGTGAGTGCTTACCCTCTGAACCACCTTCCCAGGCCTAGAAATATAATTTTATTTCTCAGATATTTACTTCTTTTTCTAAGCCTCATTTCCTATCAAGTAGCACCTCTATATACCCATAGGAAGATGAAACACATATAGTTTTATATGTGATGATGTTAAACATGAAATTCAGCTCCCGGAGTAGGAAAACCAGGAGACAAGAAATTATTATTATTCTTTGCTTCGCTAAAAGATATTTTAAAATCGTATATGCAGTTTTAAGGTTTCATTTCATAAAACGTTATTGTATAAATATTTAAAGTGGTAAAAGAGTTTTTTTTTTCTCTCCTCATGGGCTGAAGAGATGGCTGTGTTGGTTCAATGCATGACATGCAAGCATGAAGACCTAATTTCTACCTCCTAAATCCACATTAAAAGAAAAAAACAATGGGCATGGCAGTTTGAGCCTCTAATTCCAAGGCTGGGGCATTAAGATAGGAAGATCCCTGGGGATTGCCACCTGGCCAGGGTAACTGAATATCACTGAGAGACACCTCAAACACTAGAGTGGAGAGTGATTGCAGAAGATAAGTGATACTAATCACTTGACTATATACTGTAAGACTCACCAACACGCCCCCCTCCTGCCCCTACCAAGTGAGACCTGAGAACGGAGTTCGATGCAAATGCAAGAGGTTTATTTTCCAGGGCATCGGGGTCAATCCTCCATCAGCTCCTTGTGTCGAGTGACTAGAAGGCAATCTCAAATGGTTATAAAAAGCAGTTTTTATACTTTTTAGCAATACAGGTTACATTAGCAATGTTATAGTTTAAACTTACTGACTAAACATACTGACCTTGGAATCTATTGGCTAGCAAGCATATGACAAGCATCCGTACTCTATCTGGGACCAGAGGGTCAGGTGACTATCAGTCAGTATATTCTGCAGTTCTTTAAGAATGTCCCTACTCCTCCTGAGAACTGTGAGTGGAGAATGAACTTGGCTTAGCCTTGACCGGAGGCGGAAAGCTGGACTTGGCCTAATCTTGACCTCAGGCAGTGGGTGTAAGGCTGGTGAAAGCCCCTAGAATCCTTTAATACCCCACTCTACCACACACTTAAAGAGAGGAGAGAGATGGAGAGAGAGAAAGAAGAGGGAGATTTCCATTCATGAAATCATCTACTGAGAAATACATACCTTTTTATTAAGAAAAAGAACCATATAGATAAAACAAAGAGTGGTGTTAAATTCAAATCACGATGCTATTCACTATACATTATACATTGAAGGTGTTTTGCGGAAAGGTGGTATAATTTAAAAATATATGTTATCTATTGTGTTTTCTGAATCATGTCTTTTACCATGTTAAATTAGTTTTGTAAGCCTGAAGACTATAGCTTTTAATTTTTTATCAAATGTGTGGCAGTTGACTGGTGTATATCCGGAAAATTCTAGGCTCTTGGTATGTATTAATAAAGTTCTCTACTATGGACCAACTCTTATTTTAAGCAGTGGGAAGCATGTGTGGATTCTGTAGAGTTAGGGAATGCAGTGGATATTTGGGAATGTGTGACGATCCTCCCTGTAGAACATTGTAGAGGTGAGAAGACTTAGTATGGTGGAAGACTTCAAAGACCAACATTTGAATGAAGTCATGATAGGTTAGTCATACAAGTTTGGGAGAGAGTACTCCAAGCAGAGTTAAAGACTTCCACACAGACGCTAACATGAGCATTGGAGACATGGCCACATGGGAAGAAACAGGAGAGGGTGAACTCCCAGAGTTACCGGATGCTGGAAGACATCAGAGAGAGACTGCATTTTACCATAAAAAAGGCTGGGAAGCCACTGTAGAATTGTAGATAGTGGTGTGTCTTATCTGATTTATCTTTCATAAGATTCTCTTGGCTGCTGGGCTGAGAATAAACTCAAAGACCAGAACAAGAGGAAAGACTGAGCAATCTACCAGAAGTCCATGGTTAGAGTCCGAGAGAGGGCTCCATGTGGAGAGGTGCTTGCTTCCAAGCCTGATGACCTAAGTTAAATGTTCGGGACCTACCCAACATGCATGGTAGAAGAAAAGAACTGACTCCAGTAAGTTTTCCTGTGACCTCCAGATAAACACCATGTGCTCAGAATTAAACTGAAAACAGTTTCTGTAGAGGGGGGATGAGACACAGTCTCAAAACGGACTGGAGACCTGTTTTGAAAACACAGTCAGTGTGGTAGATTAGACACAGAGTGTAGGGAAAAGAGGAGTCAAGTTCAGTGTTTAGACCAAGCAGCTAGAGATAGATTTTCACTTTGAACAGAGATAGAGATGCCCACCAGGGAGTCGGGTTTGGAAGGATGAAGGTTCATTTAGGAGGTGTTGCCGTGTAGAAGCCTGTAGGGTGTTCCGTGATAGAGAGGCAATTACATGTATGACTGGGGTTAAGGAGGGAGCACTGGCCTGGGGACAGGAAATTTGCATATATTTTATGTACTTAGTGGCAAATGACGTGGTTGAGAACAACTTGAAATATTTCGAGGGTGAGAAGGAGAGCAATGCAGTAAAAAAAAAATGCCTCTCACGTTGCTTTTCACTGGCCAGCAAATCAGATGACTGTGCGTTTGAAATATTTCATTTTCTCATCCTTAGGCTAGTTTAACTATCCTTATGCCTTTAAGGCGAGTATGGGTAACACCCAGGAAGCTGGCACATGCACAATCATTTCTCCTGTGCTGTTTAACTGCAGCTGTCTTCACTAATGATAAGAAGAAACCCATGAGACTAAAGGCAAACATGTCAACAGCTACAGCCTATTAGCAACAGCTTAGAGCATGGTGCGTAGCTGCCCCAATGTTAGCTATGAAACGTGGAATGACTTAAAGTTTAAATTTGGATAAAGTTTTATAAAGTAGTGATGGAGTTTTTATGTAGAGGCCCTGATAGAGGGGAGTGATTGCTGACCTCCAAATGGAAAGTCTCAAAAGAAGGGGAGGGAGAAGGGGCGGGGGAAGAGGGAGAGGATGGGGGAGGGGTAGGTGCAGATAAATAGGAGGGAAAGGGGGGAAGGGAGAAACAGATTATGTAAATTGTGTTTCTTGAAGGCATCCAGAATTTTTAATTCACATATGCTAGTATCTGGAAGCACATTCCCTTCCTGTTTGGAGAGGCGAAAGCCTTTCTGTAGTCTCATCCGCATGCTTGTGGCAATGTGAATTTCTCTCCCTGTGTATGTGCATGGACAGATAGAAGTGGTTGAGTGGGCAGTTGGCAGCCACTCACTGAATTGATTGCAATCGTTCTAAAACCAAGGGTGGGGTCAAGAGGAGCATTCCCCTGAGGTAGCTTCAGAATGCCTCATTTGCATAAGACTTCAGTGATGCTTGAGAGATAAGGGAATACTTACATGCAAGTACAAGACTGTAAGAGTCCAGCTGTGATTTTTATATCCAGGAATTGAAGACATCACAGAGGACTTGAACTCTTGCTCAGACTGTAAAGGTCCCTGGAAGTGAACATCATACAGAATTTCAGTGGAAGTGAATCCTGGAGAGACCTTTAACACAGTGAAATACTATTGTGTTTCTTAAAGGATGCAGGGCTCTTAATCACTAGCATGTACCTAATGGGTAGGGAATAATGTAAATTTCTTGAGCTAAACAAATTTTATACATTATAACTGTCAAAAATATTAAGATTATAACTCTACAAACAGAGACATTTCAATTATAATTGTAAACAAATGTTAATCTGTATAGGCTAACAGAAACCTCTGAGAAAATTATGTATTCAGTTTGACTTCTTTGGAATATAGAGCATATTTTTTTTATTTTGTTATGAGTAGCCCACCAGAGATGGTCACTCAATCACAGTTCATTGATAATTTTCATTACAGTTAGCTGGGACTATACCCAAGTGCTCATGAGGTAGGTATAGTACAGGGTTTTTGCAGGGAAAATCCATATCTGGCATCTCACTGGAAGCTGCAGGGAACTTTGCAGAAGCAAGCAGTTTAACAGAAGCTAAGGTAAGGGGTTAGCTAGCAGGAGTTACTACATAAACAGGCAGTTTAACTGAAGCTAAGATAAGTTAGCTAGAATATCCAGACGTTGGGTTCCTAGAATAGAGTTTGGTGATTTTCCATGGGATTAACCATCAAGTAGGTCAAATTCTAGTTAAACCCAAAATGGCCTCAGCAAGAATACAAGAGGGAGTAGCCTCCGTACTCTTTTGCCCTGTCACACGCTTTTGTCTTTAGAAGATGTTTTTATCTGAAATAATTCAGATTAGAAAATGTAGGGATATATGCTACCATGACTAAGAATCCCTTTAAACTGGATAAATAATGAGCAACCTAAAGCTAATTGTTTCTTCCCTCAAAACTCAGTTTCGGTAGCTATCTATAGCCACTGAAGGAACATATATCCTCGGGATAAAGATCGGTATGGGGAATGTGGTGGTGTTGTCTGGTTTTCGTTTTTGTTTTTTTTTGAATTATGTCTAAATAAAACTTGTTTAGTAATCCAGGGTTTTAATCCCTGCCACGTACGAAGTTGAGACATTAAGGTAACGAACAGGTCTGAGACCTGGTTTACAGAGTACAGAGTGAGCTCAAGACTAGCTTGGGCAAGTTAGTGAAAAGGGGAGGCTGGAATGCAGCAGTAGTGGAATGCTTGCCTAAATTCAATCTCCAATATCAAATATAAACAAGGAAGTAATTTAAAATGTATATATCTATATTTAAATCAATCCTAAGCGGACTGTATTTGAGGGGCAGGGTGCTTATTTCTTATGATTTAAGATTCAAAGTTCAGAAATTCAGATCAAGGGTGGTTTTTCTGTTTGTTTTATTTCGTTTCATTTTGTTGGTAAGTTTGTATAGCAAGTGCAAATGGAAGAAATATAGAAATATGCCAACTGGTATAAAACCAAACCACAGGGTCTTGAGATTAGATAATAGCTTTCTTCCAAAGACATGGCTTACAGTTACAAAAAAAAAAAAAAAAGTTTGGCCTATCTGCAATTCTTAGAAGATAGTCACTTCAAAGAACAAAATGATCTTTATGTGGTAGATTAATTTCCAAGCTTTGTACAAATACTTGATCCTTAAGAGAGGAAAAAAAGCAGAATTTTCATTCTCAAATTCTTGAAAAAATTTCCAACTCGGTGGTATTTTCAGAAGCCAACCCATGTAGCTCAACCAGGCTGTGTGTGCTATTTTGGGCTGAGTGAGAATTGTCAGCAAATTTTTTCCCCCAGTGCTCTGAAATTTCAGATGCTGGGCACTACACCTTGTAAAAGTGAGACTGAAGTCTCGAGCCTGAGAAATCCTCATGGGTGGCTTCGAACAGCTACCTTCCTGCAAGTCGTCTTAGTACTGATACATGAACAGCTTCTTCATGAGGCTGTGACAGTAGCATGAGGCTTCATTGCCCTCACCTGCCTGACCATCTATTGGCCATCGGCAACAGCAGATTTAGCCTTTATCCCAGGAGGAGGGACATGGAGAGTTTGGAATGGCTCCCTCTCTTTCCTCTCGTCATGTTGACATAATGATTTCCGAGTGGACTTGCTGGTGGAATGAACAGTGTGTGTCTGTGTGTGCACATTTCTGTGCCCGTGTCTGTGTCTACCTGTGTGATTTCTTTCAGAAGTGGAGAACTTTGCCTTGCAGCTTTTCCTCTCACCAAACAGTTTATTACCACTGCCTCACCTGAGATCTTCTGGAATAACATTAATTGGCTTTAATTTTGAGCAGTGTAAGCCAAATCTCCAAGAAAGTTCTTAAGAGCCAGGCTCATGCGTACAGGCCCAAGAACCTTAGGCCATTTACATCTAATAAGTCTATAATGCCCTGCTTCTTCTATACTATAACCAAGCCTCTCCATTTAGAGCTGTATTTGCTTTGAAGCTTTATGAAGTATATGAGTCATTCAAGTAGAGCCAAATGGAGGTGTTTTCCTGATTTTGGACGGTGGATATGTTTGGTACCCTAAGCCCCATTAAGACAGTAGTAAGAATGTCAACTCCCATTTCCCTTTGGAGCACTGGCGCTTGACTACCTTCTGCACTGACTTTATCATGGAGGACTTAAAAGAAAGAGGCTTTTAAGAATCATTACACATGTGAAAATACACACTTCCCATGTGAACCTGTTCTTTACCTCTTTCTCCTCCTCAGCTTAGAGAGCATTGGTAGCATGGAGGAACATCTACCCCAGATCTCTTTCAGCATAGGCAGGAAGACCTGTGTGGTAGGTTAATGATGGGCAGTAAGAGTCCGTATCTTTTAGAGAGACAGTCAAAGCCACAGAAAATTCTGCTTGATTTTTAACCTGTCAACACAGCAGCTGTTCCTATTTTTAAGCTCTCAGAAGTCTTCACATGGGGAGGCCAAGGCTTTCAAATAGCTTTTCTGCTATGGGAAAAGTTGCTGACAATCATTTTACTGATGTTAAAAGGAAAATCAAATATCGAGGCCAGCATAAAATGTATATGGGTATAGTTGAGCCTGTGGAAACGCAAGTCAAAGAATACCAACGTCCAGGGCCCTTTTAGGCCCAAGGTTAATGGGCTCTCCAAGACTTGCCTTTAGATTGTGTTTTCAGTACGGTGTTTAATGTCCAGATATGCTCTACCCTTTTATAATTAATAGTGCATTGTGCTGTCTATCATGCGCCCCAGGTGTGTTGTCAGGGACATGGCGAAGCCTGCTGCCTGCAAAACACCAAGAAATGCTGAAAGCCAGCCCCATCAACCACCACTGTAAGTATGGCATTGGTTTCATTGACTGAAAATGTCACCTCTTACCCAGATTATTGGTTATAGATTTATTAATCACTTTGCATGTGGGAGTAGACATACTAGTGTCTCTGTTGTATGTGTTATGGAACAGCTGCTACCAGTCAGTTAGATAAAATTACCTGTAAACAGGAGCTCTGGAGTAAGGTGTCTTTGTTAAGTGATGTTTCTACTGCCATATTGCAGGAAGCCGACCAGAGGAGAGGGAAATGCTTTTACAGTATCACAAACTCTGAATTTGGTTTTAAGTTATTATTGCCATTGGTTTGGGGATGCACAGGACATGGATCCTTAGACTCTCAGAAGTGAGAAATCAATCATGAGTGTGCAGATGGGGTATCAAGCAGAGGCTAGAGGAAATGAACAGGTAGTCTATCTCCTAACCCTCATATTATCATGTTTAAAGGCAATAACGATCTTAAGAGATTGGATTGTTTTCATATTTTCCACATGAAATTGGGTTTTCTACCTACTTTCATAATTATTTTTGTTTCTTAGGTGTAGGTAAAAGGATAATTAAATGTGACCAACCAAAGGTTAACAATCAAGGGTGGGAGAAGACACCGAATATATATATATATATATATATATATATATATATATATATATATATAACTTTTAGTTTCCCACATGGCATTTAAGGAGATTAAATAATGTTAGAATTCTGCACGCCACAGATGATGCAGTCAATCTTCAGAGTATAAGCATTCTCCTAAAGACAAGATGAAATTTTCCTAAAAAATGCATACTCAGCAGCAACTTCCTTAGCAGAAGAAGCATTACTGTGAACCACTCACTCCTGGGAAATGTCTCTTTCCAAAGTTTACAGGAGAAACCTTTGAAGAAATGTGTCTTTAGATGAATTTTCTTAACATCTCTTCAGCTATCTGATAAATGTTTTTATGCAAAGCCAAAGTGAAGCGACGAAGCAGAAAAGAGAAAGCTCTAAAGAGAGAATTAAATTTCTCTGACTAGCCAATTTCTATGGCAAGTTTTTATTAGCAATGACAAAAATTAAACAAAATTTAAAGGAACTAATGTTTTCTTAGGGTGATATAAATCTTCTATGAGCATCACATAAGCCGTCACACTCTACGGAATTTTAAACCTCTATACATCTTACCTAATCAAAATCCACATTGAAAATTAGATTTTGTGTTTTCGATGTTATCTCTACTTGCTGCTTTCTCCTAAGGTTTGGCCATGGAAATGCTTATGTTTGGCATGTTATATATGAGAACAAAGAGTTGTAAATATTTTAAACATTAGTATATAACATTTTATACCAAAGTTTGGGACATTTACTGGATGTGTTAAAGATTTGATTTCAATAATAGACTTGAATAACAATTTCTGCATAATCTGTATTTTCTAAGGAACAAATTTGATTTTGCCATAGTATAAATGATTTATAATTACTTCAATGAATGCAAAAATTCATAAAGACCCTAGGTGGTTATATCACATAATTCCTTTATGTATTACTGTTTATGCATATTATATAGTATTTTATTTCATATTTGATATGGGAATCTCACTGTTATTCAGGCTTGTCTAAAAATCCCAGGCTTAAGGTATCCTCCTGCCTCAGCTTCCTCAGTAGAGGGACAGGCATGTGTCACCATGTACAGATTTTTTTGAAAAATTAAATCCCCTTATTGTATGGAACATTTGCTTATGATGAAATTAGTCTGGATAATTCCCAGAAAGCTTCTGATCTACTCTGATGTCTTAAGAAGTATCTGATTTCTTAAAATTAATATTGATTTATAATATTTTGGCTCCCCACCATTGAAATAGCTTTATTTTATTTTATGTGTATAACTTCCAGTGTCCATGTTGTACATGTGTGTGTGTGTGTGTGTATAGATATTTAACTGCGTCAGAGTTTAATGTCACTAGTGCTCTCTACCTTATCTTTCTGTCTCTTTGTGGTGTGTGTGTGTGTGTGTGTGTGTGTGTGTGTGTGTGTGTGCATACATGCACATTTGAGTGAGTACAAGTGTGTCTGTGTGTGTATGTATGTGTGCACAAGAAGATGCCAAGGGAGACAGTGGTGTTCCCTGCTCTATCTCAGCTCTATCCACTTGACACTAGGTGTCTCAAAAAATAGATGCCAGGTTGGCAAGCCAGGAAATCTATCATCTTCCTGTCTCTCTCCTTTAATGCTGGTGTTACATGGTGGCCATGCCAGGCATTTTTATGTAGGAGTCAAGGATCTGAACTCAGGTTTTCATGCTTGTGCGGTAGGCACACCTACCCACTGTGTCATTTTCTCAGGCCATGTCCATCTTCTGGATTTTTTTTTCATCTGAGTCAAGGTCTCTTACTGAACCAGACTAGCTAGACTTTCTGGACAAGGAGCTCAGAGCATCCTGCCTCTGCCTTCTATCACTGGAGTGACAGAAACCCACAGCTGACTCTGTTTTATGTAGATGCTAGAGATCAGAACTCAGATCCCTGTTATCATAGCAAGCAGTTGACACACTGAGCCATCCGGGGTCACTCTATTCATTGTGGTGCTGGGGGGGTTGGGTCCTAGGTGTGAACAGGTAAAGCAGTCACTATATTATGAGCTTCCTCTCAGCAGTGCACAATTCCATTTCAATGGGATTCACTGGGTGCAAGTTACACATTCACTTGGATGTTAGTTACAAAGTAGCAAATATTGTTATCTCTAATTAAGACTTTAGACTTTTTCCCCCTTCCCTACACTGCTCCCATCTTTATTATTGAGACAAGGATAGTATAGCCCTGGTTGTCCTGAATGACACTATGTGTCAAGCCCACAGCAATGGGTTTGCCTCTAAAACTTCCCAGTGCTAAGATTCAAGGTCACTATAGTAAGTGAAAGCATGATTCGTCACTATTTTTCTTTATCATCTTTTTTAATGTTAATTAAATTTATTTATACTCCTATAGTTGGAAATCAGTCATAACTTAAGTAGAACCTAATAACATGTTATCAGTGGTGTCTCTGGCTTTGTTGGATATGAAGCAACAGTTACAGGCTCCTTGAAACCTACTTTCTAATCGTCTATTTCCTCTCACTGTAATTCTCTGATGAAGAAAGTAGACTTCTCCTTAGGTAAATGGAAGAATTTAAAGACCAGGTTTCTTATTCCTTTTTACCTTTCATAGAGGGCAATATTTGTGAATTAAGCACTCCATATGTGGAATGGATGAAAGGACGTTAGGAGGGAATTTTCGAGGACAGTTTTGGCCATAAATGAGTTGAAAAAAAGTTGAATCACTCTGTTCATAGGTCAGAAAAAAAATTGACAAATATCAGTGAAGAAAACTTCTTCTGAAGGTTTGAATGGAATAGAGTAGAATATGATCAGAATCCACTCCAGATTAGGATCTTAGGACAGGGTTATTACTCAAGGTAAATGAGTAGAGCTATGCATTTTAATATCCATCACATGTAGTTATGAGGCTTTTACTGATGGAGTTTAATTAGATCAGCATAATCAAATGCATATATATGTATATACGAAATTGCATTTCTCTGGTTGGCTATGGAGAAAAATGGAATTTGAATATGACATAAATAGAAACAATGGCAAATCTCTCCATAGACTTTGTATAGGCACTGGAGAGGTGCGGAGGCCTTAGAGGAGAAGGGCAGACCCTGGAAGTAGTCTTTTGAGAGCTAGAAGCTAGTGCATGGGGATCGAGCTTTCTGGCCACCCGAACGTATTTATTCATTCATTATGAGGTGCCATATTCATGCTTGGATGATAGATGGACACAATGATCAGGAAACTGAGGTAAGGAGATAAACCAAATCTAGGAGAGATGGCCAGTGTGATGGTGAGTGTAGACATTTGGGTTAGTGCTTTTTGTGGTGTCTGTATGCTATCCAGCTTTATAAATTTAACGTACAGTTGAGGCTGTCTGATGCACTTGGTTAGGTATGGAAATAGGTGGCATCAGGAAGGTTCTTTGGGTGAAAAAAAACAGCAGAGAGAGAGAGAAAGAGAGAGGAAGGGAGGGAGGGAGGGAGGGAGGGAGAGAGAGAGAGAGAGAGAGAGAGAGAGAGAGAGAGAGAGAGAGAGAGAGAGATTTGGATAAAGCAGTCCTTAAAAAGATAGGACAAGGAAGAATATTTTGAGCTTATCTGAGAAGTCATGGAATAACTAAAATATATGGTCAGAAGCAAGGCAGTGCAAAGATTCATGAGGGGAGTTCAACATTTCCCATGAACTACAAAAATCAGGAAAGAACAGCATGGATTGGAAATGGACCATGACTTTGGCCACACAGAGGTGATGGATAGCAATGGTGTAGCAGTTCTAAGTGACTAGCAATGGCATAGCGGTTCTAAGTGATGAGCAGGTGGAAATGCTGTGGTTGCTTGGGGTCTGAGAAGGAAATGAGAAGCCAGGATCATAAGATGATGCTTGAGGCTGACTTTTCCCAGACACTCTCCTGAGTGCTGAATGTGCTGGGGAGAGTCAGTGTGTTCGGTAGGTACACGGGAAGCAGACTGCTGAGCATGCTTCATGCATCCTAGAAGTCATGATCCACAGAGGTGCATATTGACACGATTGGTATTTCTGAATGCTTTGTAAACTATTCAAAAATCCCTTCGCTATATTATCGAAACATCGCCAAATCATATTTTAAGCATGCTCCATGAGTTATCATTTACTCAAATCAGCAAACACATCAAAATACTAGTAGGATTCAACAAATTAAATCATATGTCCACTACCCCTCAGGATGAAGATATGTAGGTATAATTAATATGAATATTTTGTTTCTTGGGTTACTTCACAAGTTGAAGAGGAGGAAATTATATAGTCTAATAAAGTATGGTACCTCACGGTAACTGCTACTCTACAGTTCTGTTGAAGAGAGGAAGAGGTCTGTTTATTTTGCTTTAGTCTGGCAAGGGAAGGACTTAAAGAGCTTGCGATAGTTAATATGAACTCCGAGTTTAGTAGTTAGGTGAATTTGGGATATAGTTTCTAGGACAGAGTAGCTGGTCACAACATCAAGCTGTATTGGGATAATTTAAAACATGCTCTCATTGCCAGAGCCTGTGACTAAGTGCTACATTTTTCTCTAATTTGGTATTGAGGTCACTCTTAGGAGTGAGTGTAAGCTTTAATCTGGCCTGATATACCCTTTTATTGGATGTTTCTTATCCTAGATGTATGATCTGAGATGAAGTATTCCCCATTTATGTGGTCTTAGAATCTCCCATGGTCATCCACTGTCCTTTCTGCCACCTCTCTTCAAGAAACCACCCTGTGCGTAAGGACAATCTGTATCCTCCCCTTGATCTTCCTAGGTGCCATCTGCATTGATGCGAGCATGTGTGCCACACACATCATTCTTTC
The DNA here is from genome assembly GCF_021556685.1 of Rattus norvegicus. Lineage (NCBI taxonomy): Eukaryota > Metazoa > Chordata > Mammalia > Rodentia > Muridae > Rattus > Rattus norvegicus. Next base: position 40,271,653 of record NC_141542.1, on the reverse strand, counting down.
TCCAACACGTCAGATGAGTCAGCCTTGAAGTGAGGAGAAGGCTGCCATCACTGTTCTCTCTCTCTCTTTTTTTTTTTTTTTACTGTTCTCTTTTAACAGGCTTACTTCTGCAGATCTCAAGGGCATGGCATTTTCGGCAACTTTTGTGCAGACTCAATCATAACATAGAGACTTCTGAGGACCAATGTACATGGTTCTAGAACCAATTTAATCATTTAGATTAAATTGTGGTAGTATACATTTAACCTACTTTTAAAATAGCCAACCCCATGAACTAAAAATAAACACCAGGTAATCTCTCTCTCTCTCTCTCTCTCTCTCTCTCTCTCTCTCTCTCTCTCTGTATGTATGTATGTATTATGGTTATACATTTGTATCTATCACCACAGTTACATCTCTCTGACTCTAAACCAAAGTGTGTTTCTAATAGTGTAGGCAGATATTCTTGTCACTATGTCACTGTGTATTTAAACTCTGCACATCACACATGCACATGACCTTTAGTTTATGTGGCCAGATGCTTACAGCTAAGCCTTGCTCTAACAGCAGACAGAGTATCTGGTATCACGCACAAGAACAGATAATCCACTGGCCTATCCTCATCATGTCGCCTCCCAGTCTTAAATGCAGTGACTCCTTCCAAAGTCCGAGAATGACCCTTTCAGCTCCGAATCTCACTCGTCCCTATTTTTAGAGCTTTACTCCCTCTGTCCCCTCTGAGCTGTGTCATTTTTCCTGCCCGTGAAGTTACTTGAAATTTTCTGCTGTCTTTTTCTAAACACTTTTGATTTTTAAATCTCAGCACAGATGTGGTCCACCCCTTCAGCGGAATCGTGTTAAGTCAGCGTTGATGCAAAGGAGGCATTGAGAGAAAGGGGAGTGGATGGCTTCAGCTGGTGGTAGCGCATGTAGTAGGATAAGCAATTCATTGCTTCTTCAGCTATGAGTTGGCCTAGTCATTCTCCTCTCAGGAAATACCAGTCCTCACTAGTTGCATAGAATAATATACAGTCCTAGGTATTGTCCAGATCACTGCGGAGGTTAAAGGGTAGGATGAAACCTGTGTCATTGAAAGAATGTCAAGGACCTGAAGATTCTAAGAATTGGTAGATGTTGGAGGAGAAGCTTGGAAAAATACAAGTCAACCTTGTGAAGAACCAGAGTAAGTGAACTGGAGGCAGAGCAGAGGGGATGCACAACAGTCCTCATAGGGTTCATGTATATGTTTAGAAACCGAAGGAAATCCAAGGAAAGCAAGCAAGACAGCAGGGGATTAGACAATCAAATCATGTAGTTTCCAGGCCTGCAGGCCTTTGAGTGTGTGGAAAGCTTTCTCAGAGAAGTCATTTCCAGAGAAGAAAGAATCATGATGCAGTGTAAGTTGCAAGTGAGCTAGCAGACATTAGGGTAGTTTTGGCTGCTCAGTAGTGGTGGGTGTGGCCAGGGAGATAAACTGAAGCAAAAGGATGTAGTCAATGAATTGTTCAAGTGATGCAATAGAAACAGATTATTCAGTTGGTTTTTTTTCCTTCTGCTGTTGTAAATACCATGACCAAAAGCTTCTTGAAGAGGCAAGGGTTTATTTGACTCATGTCGTAATCTATCATTACTATGGGAAGTCAGAGCAGGTGCTCAAGGACAGGAACCTGGAGGCAGAAACTGTGGAGGATGACTACTCACTGGCTTGACCACTGGCTCATGTTCAGCTTCTCTTCTCATACAGACAAGGAGTACCTTCCCAGGGAAGGCACCACCCGGAGTCCCACATAAATAACCAATCAAGACTGTTCTTTGATGACATGGTCACAAGCCACTGTGGTAGAATCAACTTCCAATTGAAGTTCACTCTCCCCAGAGGACACTGGCTTGTGTCAAATCTATAATAAAGACTAGCCAGGACCCAGGGAGTAGAATTTTTTAGGGCATGTATGACCTCTAGCATGCCTTGTGTTTTCTGAGTCAGGATTGCACCGATACATTTCCTCATATGGTTGTAAACAGGTGCATAAATGAAAAACACACGTGAAAACTAATTTAGAGATCTAATTTATGTTACTTTAGTAATTTAGTGTGAAATTTCAGTGTTGAAGATGAAAAAAATACCTATGGATAGAGAAATTGAATAGAAATTGAACTATTAGATTTTTCTGTCTTTAGCAAATTCATTTTGTGTGCTCGCCCCTACTGCAATGATCTATTGAGACAGAAGATTTAATAATTCTGTTAGTGAACACTCCTAAGAAAATAAATATTTAGTAATGCATACCAGATAAAGTATTTCTACTCGGAACAGATATACTTCTTACTAAGTAAAATCTAGTTAAGAAGGACTAGAACATGTTTGTAGACTTTTTTTTTGTCATTTAGAATGAAATTAGAACAGCCAGTAACTTGAAAACAGAGAATCTGAGGAACACTGACATTTCCAATTCATGGTTATAATTAGAGAGTGACAGAATTTTTTTTTAAAAAAAATGTGTGCCTTTCATAGTCTTCCTTGTCTTTCTGTGGTTTGCAGGCTAATGCACATCATTCTGTGCCAGTGTCCCAAGTCTCCCAGAGCCCCTCTTTTCTGCTGTAATCCCATTTATAGCGTTAGTGGAAGATAACTCATTCAATTTCCTGGGTATTAAATCTTCAGTTCTATAAAAAGTGGTTATGTGTTGTTATGAGCTGCCTGGCCCTTGGTTACATTCACTGGTTTAGCATAGTTGACAGCACTGCTCCAAACTAACTCTTTAAAAAATGTATTCTTCTCTCTTATAGTACCTCTTGATGTTAGTTTCCTCTCTCTCTTTCCCTCCTAGTCCTTTCTCCCTCCCACCCTCTACCTCCATTCAGTCCTCCATTATCCTTCAGAAACCAAACATAGCGTATCAAGTTGCAGTAAGACTAGGCACCTCCCCTCACATTAAGCTGAATGAGGCAACCCAGTAGGAGGAAAAGGGTCCCAAAAGCATGCAAAATCTTAATCAGAGAGGCTTCAGCCAACAATTGATGGAAACAGAGGTAGAGACCCATAGCCAAACATTAGGTGGAGTCCTCCCAACCAGGAAGAGGAGAAAGGATTTTAGGAATCAGAGGAGTCAAGGACACCACAAGAAAACCTACAGAATCAACCAACCTGGACTCATAGGGGCTCACAGAAACTGAATTGACAATCAGGGAGTCTGCATGGTCTGACCTAGGTCCTCTGCATATGTGTTATAGTTCTGTAGCTTGGTCTTCTTGTGGGACTCCTAACAGTGGGAGCAGGGGCTGTCTCTGAACTTGGGTCCCTCCTAATGAGCCTGTGTTAATCTTGTGTTGGTTACCCTCATGTTAGAGGGCTTGTTGAGCTTCTTGTCTTCCTCTTTCTTGTGGTTCCCTCTCTTCTTCACTCTATCTTTTTGTCTCCATGTCTATCTGTCTCCCTGTCTGTCTCTGTGTCTGTTTGTCTCTGTCTCTTACTCCCTTTTTATGTGTATAGAGAATGCTTGAGCCAAAATGCGTCTGTTTTTCTGTCCAGGCTGTCTTTTCTTCCTCCTGCTCATTTTTCTTTTTGATTGTATCAGTGAATGGGTTGTTTGGTTGCAAGTCCTCCTGTGGGTGCTGGGAACCATACCTGGGTCCTCTGCAAAAGCAATAAACGCTATTAACGCCTGAGCCATTATCTACCCCCAAAGCATGCATTTTAAATGTTTGCTGTGAAACTATTTTACTGGTGTGCTGATTCATTTTTACTGTCAACGTACACAATTTAGAGTCACTTGGAAGCAGGAACCTGAACTGAGCCATTTCCCAGATTGGATTGGCCTATGGCCATGTCTGTGGAAGTTCATCTTGATTTATGTTGTGAGAGGACCTAGCCCACTGTGGGTGGCAGGTGGACTTGGGCTATACAGGAAAGCTATCTGAGCATAAGCCAGTAGACAAGCAAGGACGCAGAATTCCTCCCTCGTGTCATCTTGACTTCTTGTTTAAGGTTTCTGCCTTGACTTACCTCACGTCACAATACTGTGATGTATTGTGACCTAGATGTATAGATGTATAAGATGTATAAGATGACCAAACCCTTTCCTCCCCTAAACTGGTTTTGGTCACCTTATGTGTATAAATGTTTTGCCTACATGCATGTATATGCACCATGTGCAAGCCTGGTACCCTCAGAAGGCAGAAGAGGGAGGGTGTTGGAGTCTGTTGAACTGCAGTTATGGGTGGTTGTGAACTCAGGTCTTCTGCAGAAGCACTCAGTGCTTTGAGGATATGTATTTTATTACAAGAAAAGACAGCAAAGGAGGCTACTGAGTAACTTGAGCCCAGTTCTTTCATTTTCTCAAAGTCCTTCTTTTATCTCCTGGATAGCCAGAAGAAAATTAATGTCATCGCATTTAAAGTTTTGTGGATGAAATTTAAATGAATATCCAGAGAAGAAGTTGAGTTGTATACTGTGTAAAGCCCTGTATAAATATCAACCTATTTTTCTAGAGCATCAGTGGATAATCTCTAGTTGTTTGTCATTTCATTCATTCATTCATTCATCAAATCTTTATCTAGATCCTAAGTATCCTCATATGGGGATATTGAGAATAATATTTAGCCAGTGCAGAACAGTGTGGGTTTCATCTTTTCATCTCTACATATTTATGGGAGTGAAGTGCAAAGTATGGGGGCAGTGACTCCCATACTGTAGGGTATAAAATTCCCCCTAAGATGCATATGTAGAAGGGGTGGGAAATAGGTATTGGGGAATTTCCCTCAAATGATGCAGACCTTCCTCCTTGATCCAGCATTACTGATATGTACCATGCATACTCAGGAAGATTGATGACTAACTGAGATGGGGTGATAATTTCTGGAGTAGAAAGTAATGTGAACACCACTCAACTGAACTTCATTTTTAAGACTCATGAACAGGAACCACAAAGAGAACTTGATACTGGCAGCATTATTATTAGAGAGTTCCTGAGCCTCAGGGCCCAGCCTCGTTGCCCTGTGAATCACTGCTAATTCCTCTGCAGCTCTACAGAGTCATTTGTTCAAATGCGAATGGCCTGCCTATGCCAAGAAAATAGATGGTTGTTGTACAAAAACAGGAAGAATCTGTACTCGCATTGAGGGGAAGTGCTAAGGAAAGAGAAAAGACGGAGGAAAAGACCATAGGCAAAGTGTGCAGAACATTCATGATAATAGATAAACAAATATATTTACCCACTATATAGTGTATATATATATATGTATATATGTATATATGTATATATGTATTGCAGATATATCTAAACTCTTTACTAACTTTAGATACCATATATATGTATATCTTTATTTGTATGTATCTGTATATGTAACTATATCTGTGTATATATGGATATAGATGATATGTAACATATAGGTTTATATAATGTGTATATATGTGTGTATGTATATATGTGATGTGTATATACACACACACACACACATTTACACACACATATGCAAGAGATAGAATGCCAAAGATTTCTTAGATCTTTCTTAACTTCTAGTATCATTAATTCCCACTGTTTTCCAGTAACCTGTATTTGTGGGATGTATTTTGACATTCATTAATTTTTACTCACACAATATTAGAAAAATAACGAGCTACATAGGTGTGCCTTACAGGTAGAAAGACCATTTAAAACTACCACAACAAGACTAGGAAACAGCCTACAGGTTCTCAAGAATACAAAGAGAAATAACCTCTATCCTAAGATTCACAGATCAGGGAAATTAGTTAGGGCTGAGAACACTCGATATTTTACTTCATGCATTGTATGATATATACTGTCTGAAGCTTTTCCCTAATTATATGAAATATAAATTTTCCACATAACCTGCGTTCCTGCACTAAATCAGAGGGTGAGGAAATGAGGCCTCATAAACTAATATAAAATACTTGATCTGCCATTGTAATTTATCATCTAATTGTATAAGATAAAAGATAAAATCAGTGGAACAATGAGTGGCTAAGTCCACGACTAAGTAGTTAAGTAAGGTGGAAATTATATTTGTAAATATTATAGATAAATACATAATATCATGTGAGTGTATATATATATATATATATTGACAACCTACTTGAAAAATGAGTTGTAGTCACATAAGAAGGAAAAGATAATGGAACCATTGGCTGAGAAAATAGTTTGAGCACAAATTCTGAATTGTGAATGAAGCCTCAGGCAAGTGCAGTCCTGGTATATGGTCTCACTTACGAACCTGGAGAAGGCAACTGGGACTAGTTTATTCGTGTCCTTAAAATCCATCCTCTAGAAACTCGTTTCGTTCAGGGCCTGTGGATTTGGAGCCATCCACTTGAAAGATGTGCTTCTGGATAATGAGTCTGTAGAAAGTATCCATAATGGATGAGGATAGGGTATTCCTGGAGAGGAAGGGGCCAATTAGCAGATGATTAAAATAGACCAGACATGGTTATTAATAGGAAAGATAATGACGGTGCTTATGGAGAAGATGGATGAGTGAGCTCTGAAAGGAGAGGGGATCAGCCCCCGGTAACTAGGGAAAGGAGCCACGAAGAAAACGGGAGTAAAAAGCTCAGGTTTTTATTTTTTTATTTTTCCTGAGGATGGAATCAGTTATCATAGGAAAGACACTGAAAAATAATCATGTCCAGAAAGCCCTGCAGACAGTTACGTTCTCTCAAGTGTACACTTCTTTTCTGTTCTTTGGAGCCATCCACTAGGGGAGAAGACCCTCCATACAGAAGAGGAGAATGGCACACACCTCGGCTGGCGAAGCTTCACACCAGGAGAGCATCTAGCCTTAGCCCTTAGCCATTGACTCCGTTAGTGAGAGCGTTATCTGTAAATTACTCTGATTCAGACACTTGTTGGGCATGTAACCCTAACAGGCTCTTACTATCAGCAACCACTCTTTCTGCTTTACATAGAAGGAAACTGAAACACAATGGTGTGAATCACCTGTCTGGGTGCCCGCATCCTTTAGTGGTGAAGGCGGAATCTGACTCAAGGCGGGCTGGTTCCAGAGCCCTTGCTAATATGTCAGACATATTCCTACCGGTAGTCAAGTTTACTTGACTTTCCTGAGTGAGGATCCACAGAAGACTTCTGTTTCCTTTAGTCCATGGAGAAGGACTAGTCGGTTAGAAAAATAGGTCTGCATGCAAGGGAACATTCTTTTAAGAAATTATTCTTTTGAGGGCTTTGAGTTTTGGAAATGTTTTGATCATATTCAACCCCTTCCACCATCTCTTCCCATATCTACCTCCCTTCCCTACCCTAGCCTTGTGTTAAGAAAAATAGAAGAGGAGGAGGGGGAGGAGGAGAAGAAGAAGGAGGAGGGGGAGGAGGAGGGGAAGAGGAAGAGGAGGAGGAGGAGCCTCTCAGAGTAATTATGCTACCCAAAAAGTCCCTGTGTATGTGGTCTCTCATCTGGGAATGTTAGTTTTAGCATGGGTGTTTCACTTGGAATACACACAGAAGTCAGGAAATGACTAAGGGGTTTTGGAAAAGAACTATAAAGACAGTGGAGTTTCAATGCACTCATATAAAGGGGCAGAGGGGACTAAAGAGAAAAGGAAGAGTGAACCTAGGGTTGGAGAGTAGAGATTAGTAGGAGGAGGGAGTATGGGGAGAGACAACACTAAAGATATATTTGAAAAGAACATGTGAGAACCAATTGCTGTAAAGTTTTAAGTGTGTGTATGTGTGTGTGTGTGTGTGTGTGTGTGTAATATATATATATATATATATATATTATAGATGGATGGATAGATAGATAGATAGATAGATAGAAAGAAAGAATTAAAGTATGAAGTAAGGTTATCCCATACCACAGCAGCCATGCCTCTACTAGATAGCAGAGGCTACTAACTAAAAAGCCTACTACCAGGAATGGGTAACAACTGTTGGAGTTATTGGCTAATGAGTTCCCACACACCAATAGGCTATTGCTGTTGCATTTATTGTCCTCCTGACTGTGTTGGTAAGATCCTTCTGCTATGGACAGCACATACAAAGTCATAGATGACCTCACCACACTGGCTGATCCATCCCTGGAAGCTTCCTCCCTACTGCTTAGCTTTAATAGTTCTGGAAGGCTCCATGCTATGCATGAATGCTACCTGTGGAGAAAAGTTACCATCAGTCATGCTCTGGGATGAACTCTGCACTCTGAAACAGGGACTGGCCTGGAGAGAGATCCCCACAGACACAAAAACCCACTTCTAACACTAAGATCAGCGAGGAAGCCTCTGTCTCTGCAGCCTTCAGCCCAAGGCGAATGAACTCATTGAAGATGCGCCATTGGAGGGATGGAGAGATAGGCAGTGTTTTAGCTGGCGACATATCCTAGGGAACTTGTGTGTGTGTGAAGTGATCAGGCTTTTTGTTTGGTTTCCTAGCAGAAAGGGGGATTGTTCTTTAATTCTGAAAATATTTACACTAGTTATTTGTGAAAATCTGCTGTGCCACCTTGGGATATATATCACCTATTTCTCTAAGAGGATTTGCTGAAAAAATAATTCATTTCCTCTCTTGTGTGTCTTCTCTCTGCCTGTAGTTCTTCTAACAATGGTTTGTGTTGTATGGAAATCTTTAATGTATTGGAATATGTGCATAAGATACATTACATCATCGGATGTTGACATAAATTGTTGTTCAAGTTTTGAACCATGATGTGATTAATGAGTACCAATGGGCAATTGATTCCTAGATAGATTCTTTTCTTTCCCATATTAATAACAGCAAACTGAGCTAATGCACACCAAGTCATAGAGAATAGCAGGGTCAGAAAGGAATGAAAGCCTCTTTCATTTTCTTTCTTTGATTTAGAAATAAAAAATAATTGCCTGCGCATCCAGTGAGGAAGAGGTGTTCTTACCAACTGTTATTCTGTGAGGTGATAGGGACCGTAGAATACACATAGGAGGGTTTGGAGGAAAGGTCATAGCGGGGGTTAGAGTTGAAAGGGAGAGGAAAGAGTAATGTCATTTTAATTAAAATAAAAGATGTGTGGAGTGGACTTTGAGTTCCTTGGGTCACATATGCACATGTGCATAAATGTACACATATGCACATATATTCATACATATATACATATATGTATACATACACACATACACCCGTACACATACACCTACACTATTTGTACGTATCTCTGTATGAGTTGTCTGAATGATGATAGAACATGAGATGTTTGCACTTAGAGTATAGATTGGTTACCTGATTTTTTTCAATTTTAATTTTCTTGGATATTTTATGTATTTATATTTCAAATGTTATCCCCTTTCCTCCCTCTCACATGCCCTCTCCACCTGCTTCTATGAGAATGCTTCCACTCCCACCCACCCACTCCCTCCTCAATGCCTTGGCATTCCTCTACATTGGGGAGACGAGCCTTCACAGAACCAAGGGCTTTTCCTCCTATGGATGTTAGACAATGTCACCCTCTGCTACATATGTGGCTGGAGTCATGCGTCCCTCCATGTATACTCATTGGTTGGTGGTTTAGTCCCTTGGAGCTCTAGTGTGTTCTGTTTGGTTGATACTGTTGTTCTTCCTATGGTGTTGCAAAGCCTTTCAACTCCTTCAGTGTTTTCTCTAACTCCTCCATGGGAGGATTCCTTTGTTCATTCCGTTGGTTGGCTGCAAGCATCCTCATCTGTATCAATAGGGCTGTGGCAGAGCCTCTCAGGAGTCACCCATATCTGGCTCCTGTCAGCAAGCACTTCTTGGCATCAGCAATAGTGACTGGGTTTGGTGGCTGCACGTGAGATGGATCCCCAGGTGGGGCAGTCTCTGGATGGCCTTTTCTTCTGTCCCTGCTCCACCCTTTGTCCCTGTATTTCCTCCCGTGAATATTTTGTTCTCCTTTCTAAGAACCGGCACAGTGAAAGCTCTCAGGCACCACCCTACTCAGCACCTTGTGTATCTGAGTGCAGAAATACCTGGTCCAATCCACACGAAACAGAACAGAACACAGCATCTCCTTGCACATCACACCCTGCAGACAGACGCTCAGTCACACACACATCCTTCTGCACCTCCTGTCTCCCATTTGTGACATTTCCCTTCTCTAGTCACTCAGACGGAAAACCCCTGAGTCATGCCAACCTCTCACTCCCTTAAATCAGTCACTACGTCCTGTCAGTTCTAATTCTGAATAGTCAGTCACATCTGTGCCTTCTGTCAAATCTGTCCACCCTATTCCACACTGCATTGCTTTTGCGAATGCAGTCGGAGCCTAATTGGCCTCTTTTCTCCAATTCTTTTGCCGAATACCCATCTCCCCTCAACAGGTTTCAGAGAAATTCCTCAATCAGAGGCTTTAGGCTGAAGAGCCTGCCATACAGATTCGAACCCTGTGATGTCCAGCTCCTACTACCTCTTCCCAATAAGGCTTTCTTACTCATAACCTGCCTATAACCACATGATTCAGGAAAAGTCATGCCTGACACTTCTTGTAAAATTAAGTTTAAAATAATTATTTCAGGCTAATGAGTGTTTTGCCTGCACCTGTGGATAGGCACCATGTGCTATGCCACGTACCCTTGGAAACTGGAAGAGGGGGTTGAGTTTCTAGGATTTGAGTTAGGGATAGTCGTGAACCATCATGGGGGTGCTGGAAACCAAACCGTTGTCCTCTGTGAGAGCAATCAGTGCTTAACGGCTGAGCCGTCTTTTCAATCCCCGCCACCCCTTTTATATTTTGAATTCTGGTCTATAATCATTTTCATTGTTCTTAGTCCGGCTTCTCTACCAGCAATAATTATATCTGCAGTTCAAATCTAGGCTCAAATATTATTTTCTCGAAAACTCATCTGGCTTAACGCCCTACCAGAATTCCTCCCTCCTTGACCTTTGTGTACACCATGTTACCTAATGCACATGTGATATTCAACTTCTTAGTACTGTTGGTCTTGCCTGTGAATTTACAAACCCTACTTTCTTTCTCATTGCCATCCTAATTTGGGCGGGTGGGAGACATTCACAAGTTATGACATGGAATTGCACACGGAAATCAAACCAACCTCAGCATTCTCTTTCCTCCCACGTTACGGCATGAAGCCTATCTGTTTTAGATATTGCATATCAAGATTAAGGGTGTCCGTGGAAGACACAGCCCATGCAGTGTGATTAGAACAAAAGAACTTCTACTTTTTATTGATAGGAGCTCGATTTTGTTTTTTCTCTTCTTTCCGTACCGGCATAGAAGTTAACATTTGAGTTCCTCGTGAGAGAGTTTCAAACTGCGAAGCTGCTTTTGTTAAGTCCTTAGTTAACAGTATAATGCGTTTTGAATGTATTGACAATGATCAGAATTGTTACCAACATATAGATCACTTAAGACTGACGTTCAGTCTTAAAAGTTTTCATGCGTTTTGGTACTATGTCAATATTCTTAAAATATGTTTTTTTTTCCTGTTAGTTAACTAATTAATCTGTTATTATTTTAATAGTTATGTGGCTACAAATTACTATATTATTATTTTTGCAGCTGTGACTACAGTGCTATAGGTTGCTCCTAATAAAATTGGAGACCAATTTTATTTTTATTTTTTTCATTTAGCACTGACTTCCCGTGCTATGTTTATACCTCAGATTGAAAAGACTAAAGGATATAAGAATCTTTTTATTCTGAAATGCTAAATAATTCATGGATGTCATAGATGGAGGGAGAAAGGGAAATAGGAAGCAAAGGTCGTGGAAATGCCTAGAGGGACTTACAGCCAATTTTAAGAGGTCAAGCCAGAGAAGAAGAGCCACAGGAAAAGGAAGTAATGCTGCCGACTCATTAAGAATTGAAGGGTCCAGGGATAAGTGATCTAGCCCCAAGTGGTTAGCTTCAGACACACACAGCTGTGAGCAGTAATAAATGAACTCAGCAGGTCGGACTTGTAAAATTTCTTTATATGAATGTAATGATAATGATTATGACTAAAAGGCCATATATTTGAGAAAGGCGGAAGGAAGCCCAGGAGTGAGAGGGAAGAGACGGAGGGGTAACCAATGTAAATATTCCTGTATGTAAATGACAAATGTAATGAAATTCTCAGTATATTCATAAAGGTGCAGCTCTGCTTTCTCGAGCATCAGAATGGGCAAATCCTGGTGGTTGAAAAATGCCATGACACTAACCTGGAGGATTACAGTTACAAAGCCCTCGCCATGTTAGACCCCAGTTAAGTTTCTTCCCAAGAAGGAAGGAGATTACATTAGTGTTGTGTATGTTTTTTTCTTTATGAAGACTGATTTTTCAAACTATTTATTGGTTAGAAGGGGAATAATTTCTCTGACATCCATTGCACCTTAATTTTAGTGCATAGCATAGAGTCTTATAGGGTGAGGAGGATAAACCTTCATGTTTCTATTTATTCCACTCTCTATTTGTCACTTTTTATCCATATATAAGCTACTGGGATTCTAGAATAGGAGTGTCCAATACTTTCTAATACCTAATTTATTCCTACCCTCAATCTGCTTCATGTACAACCTCATGCTCCATATAGAGAGTATGACTTGACTCGCCAACATACAATGGTATTCATGAGACATGTCAAGTCAGATCATCAAAGTCTCCCTAAGGTTTTGCAAGTTTATTGATAAATGAAGCTATTGACAAATGAAATAATTAAAACGTATAAATTGATAAACTGCATTAAATGAAGGTGGTACATGTCCAAAACTCACTACTTCCCAGTTCTCCTTGTGACTGTCTGTGCTCTGCGTCATTTCTCTGCATTGTATTTGTGAAAGGGAAATGCTCAAATACACTTGTCATATGGACTCTCGTGGAGACGGGTACACCATGGAAACTGTAAATTATCACCTTTCTTATTTTCTGTTCTGTCTGCTTTGTGTTTCCATTTTCCAGCATGACATGTCATTGTGCAAGTACAGACACATGCTTGTCTGTCTTTGACCACTCTCCTCTACTGGATAACATTTTCTACATTTTCTGACACACACAACCATGGATTTACATAGACATGAACACACACACACACATACACACACACACACACACACACACACACACACACACACACACACACAGAATCTACCTTTAAGCTCTATGTAGTCACTTTAATCAATACCACTCATTTTCAAAGGCGTAGTAGGCCCCTCCTACAGACTTAATCTATCTCCTTAGCTAGTCTGTAACTAGAATACATTTATTTCAGCATCTGGCTTTATTGCATTTTTATTTCCACTTGGGTCAAGTCTAAATACTAGACTTTTCATTAAATTCACATCTTAGGTAGACACTAGTCTTACACAGATGTATTCCATTTAAGATTCTGGGGGTGGGTCAGCCATTGTCTTGAGTTGTATACCTGTGAGTGGAACCAGGCTCCAGTGAATAGTGCCACACCCATGGTTGGACAGACAGCTCTAGATAACTTAGTGGGCCACAAAGATGAACAAAAAACCATGAATATGGGGGGCACCTAGAGGTCGACAGGACAAGACAATAATAAAAGGATACAAGATGTGAGAAGAATCAGATTGCATTACACACAGGCATGAAATCTCAAGGAACAAATTTAATAAAATTTATTTTAAAATGTGTCTCATTCAATATTTAGGCACTCTTATAGTAAAAACATCACTCATTGTTGACCAGAAATTCAACTGAACTGGATGTACTACTGCCCATAGTGTCTGACACAGAGAATGGCTCACAATAGGAAGCCTGTCTGTGTGTGTTAGGAATATCCAAATAGTTTCTTGCCTTATTCTTTATTAACTATATTGTGCCTAAATATTTCTATTGCACTGTAATATGATACATTTGTGAAATTTGGAACAACATGTAAGATACAAGTTTAACAAAGTTAAATTTAGCGGCTAAGAATTTGGCAATATTATCAGGGCCACCAGGTAGGAAGCTAAGGCCAGTGTGTGATAACTACTTATAATGCGAAAAGCTAAAATATCTCGCCTTGGGTTGAAGGCATACACATGGAAAAGGTAAGGGACCAGCTAAATGTGAAGTCTGGGTTGAATGCAGAGGACACAGAAATTATTTTGAACTTTTTTTTAGAGTACCGAGATTGATGTGAACACAGAAATTATTTTAATCTTTTTTTAAGACTACCAAGATTGATGGTTTTACTATTATATTGAGAAGTTTATGTTGGAGCATCTATTGGGTGGATGCCCAGGATGGTATAGCTGGGTCCTCAGGTAGTACTAGGTCCAATTTTCTGAGGAACCTCCAGACTGATTTCCAGAGTGGTTGCACCAGCTTGCAAAAATGGAGGAGTGTTCCTCTTTCTCCACATCCTCACCAGCATCTGGTATCACCAGACTTTTTTATCTTAGCCTTTCTGTCTGGTGTGAGGTGGAATCTCAGGGTTTTTTTGATTTGCATTTCCCTGATGACTAAGGATGTTGAGCATTTCCTTAGGTGCTTCTGAGCCATTTGATATTCCTCAGTTGAAAATTCTTGGTTTAGCTCCGTACCCCATTTTTAATAGGGTTACTTGATTCTCTGGAGTCTAACTTCTTGAGTTCTTTGCATATATTGAAAATATATATTATATTGAGAGATACATATCTCAAAGCAGTTAAAAACAGAAAGGCATTCATTTTATGAAATGCTGTGACCAAGCACATTGCAAAACAATACGTATTACAAGAAAATAGGCAGTTAGAATGAGAGGCCAGTCAACTAGAATGGGTGGCAACCATTAACAGAACCAGGCAGGGTATGACATGCCAGGCTTTTAATTGAGCAAAAATATTCAATGGTAGAAATTCTAATTTTGGGTCCAGAGCTTTAGGGAGAATTTAAGGTCCTTGGCTTACACAAAAAATTTTTTTAAAATATATCTTTGCCTTGGGAGCAAGTGATAGAATATGCAGAGTAATTGGTGAAGATAATAAATAATGGACTCTGTAATAATGTCTTGGGTCAGCAGCAGATGTAAAGCCAGTCATGTAGACAAAGAAAGTTAGATTTTACACACGAGGACATGATGGTTTTTCTTGTTTTCACTAAAAAATTGTCCTATAATTTTTGATGAAGGTCAATTATGTTAGAATTGACGTTGCAATCTATGAAATCTCTGCAAAAATATTATCTTAGGTAATAACTTAGGGGTGGTTTATTGATATACCTACTTAGCAGAATAATAATATTAGGATCAGGAAGGTAGGCGTGAAGAGTTATACATAGGTGAGAAGCTATTGACAATCAGTGCCTGCTGTGGGGAGGCAGATGGGTTATTCTTCACAGATGGGGGTCCCTGAGGGGCTCCGCATGCTCCAGTACATGATCCTAAACTCAGGCACATGTAGGCAGCACAAATAACACTCTGTGGTCCTTCCTTCCCTCCCTCCCTCCCTCCTTCCCTCCCTCCCTCCTTCCCTCCCTCCCTCCTTCCTTCCTTCTTTCTTAAGAGAGAACTTGTAAAGTTTAGGAGGGAGGGAAAGTGAAAGGGGTCATGGGGTAGCATAGGTCATCAGTGACAAGGGATTAGGGGATGAATTTGGTCAGTGCACTTTGTGCAAATATATGAAAACCTCCAAACAGTTTTTAAATCTTAAGAATATTGTCTTAAGTTTGTAAAGTGCTAAAATATGAGCACAGGCCACTATTGTAGCTCGCTTCTGGTGGGAGCTCTCCTCCTAGTACAGAGACAGCTATCCTACACCCATTGCTGTCTTCTCCTGAGAGAACACAAATCAAGAGAAGGCATATTCTTCCCAAGCCATCACAGTGGGATTACATTTCAACATATTGATTTGAGGTGGACAACCATTGTGGTTAGAGGTATTACAGACATCTAGGGGATTGGCGTTTGTGCTCCTGCAAGAGCATCTGCTAGCCAGCCAGGTGGACTGGCTAGTCACCAAGTACTGCTGTCACTTCAGGAGGCCTGGTAGAACCCAAAGGAAAAATATCCAGAGAAGGAGGAGAGGGGAATTAACAAAGAGAAGCTCTAACTTAAATGAGCCCAGCAGCCTTTTAAGCCTCAGTCTGCAAAGAGAAGAGAGGGCTGTGAAGAGGGAGTTGGCTGTAGTGTGGCATGGACTCTGTCCTTAGAGGGCTTTTGCTGTTGTTATATTTCTCAAAGTTGACAGTAGGAGCAATTTTGAGCTGATGAGAAAGCATTTGCATTTGAACAGCGAGTGAGCAAGAGAGAGAGAGAGAGAGAGAGAGAGAGAGAGAGAGAGAGAGAGAGAGGAAGAGAGAGGAAGAGAGAAAGAGAGAGAGAGGAAGAGAGAAAGAGAGAGAGAGGAAGAGAGAGAGAGAAAGAGAGAGAGAGAGAGAGAGAGAGAGAGAGAGAGAGAGAGAGAGAGAGGAGAGAGAGATGTTCTAGTTTTGTTACTCAAGGAGGTCCTGAGGAGACTAAGACTGCCAGAGTCCACACACGTGGTCAAGAAAAGAACATCATGCTCAAAGGCGTGTGGGTCAGAAGACAGCAATAGCTTCCCTTTTTTTTTTTTCTGAATGGGCACTTACTCATTTCTTCCATTATTACAAATGTTGCTATAATAATAATACTTATAAGTGTTTCTTGTTTCCCATGGCAGAGAATCTAAACTTTTCCCAGTAAACATCAAGACCAATCCTAGCCTACCATCAGTATCCCTTTGATCATGTCTAAATGCCCCAAATTATACCACCAGCGTTAAGTCTGAGTTCCTCATTGATACATACCTTGTTTTCTGGCCTAGCTGTATCCTAACCTATCCCCATCTCCCCCCACCTTTCCTTCTTTTTCTTTTTCTTTATTTATTTTTTCTTTGTGAAAAAATTCCACTAGTGGCGTGTGTAGTTCATGTTGGCCTTGTAGCCAATGCCCCTGTTTTCCGTGTTCTAGAAGTACAGGGATGCATCACTACACGTGGCTACCTCAAATGTCTCTGTGAATCCTTACATTTCTGTTTTGTTTCCGCTGTGAGTTTGTTGCAAACCATGAGACTGAATTGCATATATCTCAGATCACATCAGAAGAACATCTTAAAGGACTAAAATATTTATGCTCATTGACTTAGTCGTTCTACTCGCAGGGATGTTTCGGATACTCATAAGGCACCATTCCATAGTAATACATGCACAAGAATGTTTACTGTGATAAATTATAAATCTCTGAATGTCCACCAGCAGAGAAGTGGCTGAGTAAGTGGTGATAATACTTTGCTATGGAATGCTTTCTCTCTCTCTCTCTCTTTTTTTATAGCATTGGAAAGAATAAAATGCTTTCACTTCCCCAATAGGGAAGCCTTGGAGAGTTGTTACAATAGCATTCTTAATGACTTACCGAAAACTGCCAATAAAGATTAGCCATTACAGGGCAGGGGGTTTAAAACACAAGCACAACATGAGAAAGGGTTTGAATTTTGTCTTCAGCACCATGGAAAGTGAAGGAGAAGGAGTGACGGAGGGGGAGAGAGAAAGATAGTAGGTATTTTCTATTGCTATTGATATTATTCTGTGAAAATCAATCTACAATATACTTTTACAGATGGTTGTGAACCACCATGTGGATGCTGGGAATTGAACTCAGGACCTCTGGAAGAGCAGCCAGTGCTCTTAACCTCTGAGCCATCTCTCCAACCCTACAATATACCGTTAAATAAAGTAATTTCTGTGTTATCTCTGTTAATATATTAATATATAATACATCATATATTTGTGCCTAAGGGGGATTGGTTGTAATTATTAGAAGTTTGGAGATGTATAGGCACATGCTTAGCGAAAGGGATGCTACCTTTGTGGAACTCAATTTACAACAGTGGAAGGAACTATCCCAATAAGAGCTTGGTTTGCATAAACCGCGACCGAAGTTTGGAGGTCTACATCCTCCTGATGATGGTGACAATGCTCACTCCTGTGACGCTGCCCTTGATGGAGTCAGCAAAATCAAGCGCTAAAAAGTCTGAGATGGAAAAATCGTGCTTCGCTGATAAGGCCGTAACATAAAGCAAGTGTGTAATATTTGGTCTTCGTTGTCATGGCTATGACTGCCTCAAAGTGAAGAATCAATCGACATTTTCTCTTACAGCATCCACCCCATTCCCTTCGTTACCAAGGCGCTAATGTGCACACCTTGCTTCAAATGTATGTAATTGTATAGGTGAGATGACACTTGCTATACAGCCTTCCCTTCACTGAGGCTCTGTTGTTGTTCCCCAAGGGTCTAGTTATCTAGTTATCATGCTTTATACCTCACTTGTTTAGTTTATCATCCTTTATCAGGAAATCAATTATAAAATATTGGCAGATATTGCCCTGGGTTTATTCCAGACAGCAAGATCTTTTAAGCTATATATTTCTTGATTTCCTTTTGGTAATGATCATTGGCCAGTTGATTCCTTGGCAGATATCCGTGGAGAACTTGAGCATGGCAGGCATCAGGCTGCTCAGACGTAGAACGGTGAACACGGAAGATGGGGGCCTTTCATTTTGTCAATACGTTCGTTTTGGCAGTATGTTCTTACGGGGGTGACGCTGGAATAAATCGTGCAAACATGCACTGTCTTAATTGGCAGTTGATAGAGAAGGGCCCCATCTACTGTTGGCCAAGTGGTCCTGGATAAGAAAGGTAGCTGAGCAAGGCACAGAGAGCACAGCAGTAAGTACTGATCTTCTGTGGTGTCTGAGTTCCTGCATCCAGGTTCTCGCTTGAATACCTGCCCTGATCTCTCCCGATGGTAGACTGTAAATTGAAAGTGTAAGCCCAATGAACTACTTCCCAAGTGGTGTTTTATTATTATTATTATTGTTATTATTATTATCATCATTATTATTATTATTATCATTATTATTACAGCAACAGAAAGCAAACTAGGACAGCCTGTGCTGGGAGTTGGAAATTAAATGAGTAGGCACAATAATAAAGGGTATAAAGATTCCTAACTCAAATCAGGAAGCAGAAATAGCCTTCTGTGTGGAAGGCTAGGCTGAGGAACGAGAATCAGCACTTTGTGAAAAGCTGGGATGTGGGTGCTGCTGACACGGTGGGAGGGCAGGCTCCGTGGAGATGGAGCGAGCCTTTGATGAACACAGCACGGTATTAGTTAGTGTGGCCCAACCTGACTGGAGGAAACAGGCTTAGGCCCAGCCATGCAGAGCTCATGGAAGACTGAGTCTTATCCCATGTTTGAGAGTGAACTTGGTAATAACATCATCTACCCATAAGATCAGACCTTAGCCGCAAAGGCTTCATGAAGCATAGTTTTCAAGATCGAAATGTAACATGGCATCTCTGAGGCCTCTTCATTTAAGATGTTTCTGTGTATTAGATTTTAGTATTAAACAAAACTTAAAGAACAAAACGCACAGAGGAAGACCAGTGGGTCTTTGCAAGGCCTTATATTCGCTCCATTTTATCAAGGACTCCTTCCATAAGTCGCACTGAAAGAAATATAGTAGCTGCTTCTCTTCTGTGACTTCCGTTAGAATGTAGACTATATTTCTGATATTCCCTCATAATTATAAGTCATTTGGCTTTTAATTAAAAATGAAATTGATTTTAATTTCCTGAGACTATAATTACATCATTTCCCCTTCTTTTTCCTCCCTCCAAACCCTCCAGTGTAACTCCTCCTTGCTCTTTTTCAAATGCAAGTTTTCCTTTAACTGTTGTTACATTGCATATTTTACAGACACGTGTGTGTGTGTGTGTGTGTGTGTGTGTGTGTGTGTGTGTGTACATACAACCTGCTGAGTCTGTTTATTACTTGTTCCTATTGGTTAATCAAAACTTCATTTTTTTATTTGTTTCTTTTATATTTTGAATTATAGTATAATTGTATCATTTATCCCTTGCTTTTCCTCTCTCTAAATCCTCTCATATATACTGCACTGTTTTCTTTCTAATTCATGGTCTATTTTTCCTTAATTATTGTTACATACATTTGAGTGCATATTCCCAAATAAATAAACACAATCTGTATTTATGTCTGTGTGATGTGACTTGTTTCTGTATGTTTCAACATCTGATCATTTGGTACTGGATAAGCAGTTGGTACAATCTTCCATCGGGAAGATTATTACTCCTCCTTCATGAATCCTTAGTTGCCTGTAGTTCTTAGTGGAGGGTTGAGGTGTCATGGGATTTTCCTGTCCACTCTGGCCTGTCTGTGGTTGTCATTGTTTAGCTAGTTCTCAGGGAGTTATTTTAGTGAGACTTTATGGGTGAAGCTTCTGACATTGCTAGCAGACAACAGTGTCCTAGAAAACGGTCTGATTCTCTGGGCTTTACATTCCTTTTTAACCTCCTTCTTGTTCAGCAGTATTCTCTGAGGTTTAGGTGAGGGAGTTGCATTATAGACGTCTCCATTCCGACTGATTGGCTGTGGTTTCTGTTGGTGGTCTCCATCTGTTGACAGTCTTCCAAGATCCATGACTTCCCTAGCTCTGGGCACCTTGCTAAGTTTCCGGGGCCGGAAGTGATTTCCATTATGTTCCCTGGGTCTTAAGTTCAAGTAGAGAGCTGCTGGTTATGGCCAAGGTAAGTGCCACCACTACACTTTGGAATTCTAGTGCCATACTGATCTTTTTTGGGTCACATGTGGCAAAGCTGAGGAGGCCTGTTGGTGGCTTTCCTCCTTGGGAAGTTTGTATGGTGCCTTCTGGTACCATGAAAACTCGAGGAGGAGGCATTCAGGAAAGTTCCAGTTCAAGAGCCTTTGTGCTTTGTGTCTTTAGTGTATAGTGTCTTCTGCAATAGGGACATACCTTCCATTTCTGCGTTGAACTTGGGGGTGTAAGGAAGCAAGGAATAGCAATGGCAATAGCTTTTCTCTTTTGGGAATCTCTTCAAGAAATATGAACTATAACTAAAAATGGGGCTTCTCATGCCTGGGTGCTGTGGGTTTTGTCAGAAAGCCTTTGGCTGTCAGAAGGGACATTGTCAGCCGAGATAAGAAAATTTAATTTAAATGATATTTGTATATCTATACACTGGTTTACATGTGTAAAGGTATTTTTAGCTAGATTGTTACTCTCATGATTCCTTATAACTTTTTCAGAGATCATCAATGGTGTCCTCTTCCTCCCTGCATCTTTTGTATTCATTTCCCTCATTCTCCCCAAGTGGACTCACCCACCGTTTCTCCCGTTTTCACCATAGATCACTTATATCCTGGTACTCGCCCTCTCTATGGCTCCCTCACCCCGACTCCAGCCTGGGCCGTGGTCTGTTTTTGCTACTCTGGTTTCTCCAGTCCGTCCTGGATGTGTACTGACATCTGAGGACTTGAAGCTCAAGCTTAGGGGATGAGATGAGGGAGAACACGCAACTTTTGTCTCTCCAGGTCCCGGTTATCTCAGGAAATGTGTTCTTTTCCAGGTCCATCCATTGGCCTGAAAGTTTCACGGCTTTACTTTTTTCACAGCTGGATATTGTTATTCCGTAGTGCACACACACCGCATGTTCATCATGCATTTGTCCCTTGAAAGACTTTTACGTGGTTTCCATATCTTAACGACAGTCGCTAAGGGTGGCAATGAAACTGTCCAAGCAAACTACTCATGGTGTAGGACGTCTGGTCTTTCTAGCGCATGGTAAGAGCTGATTTAGTTTGATAATATGGTAGATTAAGGCTAAAGCCTTTTGAAAACTTGCCACACTTATCTCTAGAGTGGATGTACCGGTCTTCAATTCCATTCTGGGAGAATGCGGGCTCCCTTTGCGCCACACCCCTTTGGCATTTATGGTCAGGTGTTCTGTTGGTCATTGCCACTCTAACTGGGGTAAGATGAAGTCTCAAAGTGAAATTGGTTTGGATTTCCCTAATTGCTAGAGACCGTAAACAATTTTTATTGGATACTTTATTTATTTACACTTCAAATGTTATTCCCTTTCTCCGTTTCCCTTCCACAAACCCCCTATCCCATCCCCCCCACCCTCCTTCTATGAGGGTGCTCCCTCACCCACCCATTCCCACCTCACCACCCTGACATTCCTACACTGGAGATTTTTTTAAAACCCTCTTAAAATTCCATTTCCCCTTTCTCTTTGCAAAACTTTTCTTAAATGGTGTTTTAATTTTACATCAGTTTTCTCAGGCCATAGGAACATATCTATGTTTTACGTGTTATCTTTAATGTTTAACCTATCTAATGCTGTCAGTTTGCTTTGTGTTGGTTTTAGGCCTGTTCATTCTGTAGTTGCACATCCCTAGACCCAGATCCTCTATATGTTTTAGGTCACATGAAGAACTGCATCTTCAGTGACTATTTCTGAAGTTCATTATCATCCACTGTTGTTATAAAAATATAAAAAATAAAAAGCTGTCTTTTATCCTCACTAGGTCTACACCGAAGTGCCCCATGATATCTGATAGATATCTTAAGTCTCAGTCAGCAAAGCCTCTCGCCTGCTTTGCTCCATCCCATATCACACTGCCGAAGGCCTCTCTCTGAGCCTGGCAGCAATCTCTCTACATATCTAGTTCCCAAGGCAGGTTTCCATGCCAGAAACACACATCCCAACTCCGTGGTGGCCGAGACCAGCCGCCCCACACTCCATCACACTTAAATCTACACATGAAAGAACACACAACACAATAACCTTTGACCTAATTGATAAGATATAATTGCCCACCTAAACATGCAAAGCCCAGTACCATCCACCCCTCAAGAACATCAATAACAACCTGTAAATACACAGACTGGAATCCTAACGTCACCTGCCATGTTGTTTACCAGCTACTCTCCCTGTCCCTCCTGTCTCTCCCTCTTTCTTCTCTAGTCTCCTCCTCTTCTTTCAAATTCCTCTCCCGCCCATCCTTCCTTCTCCTCCAATGACAGGCCTCCTTCTATCCTGTACCTGCCCTCACCTGTATTTTACAAATTCAATGGGGAGAAGGTTCTGGTGAAGTCACCTGAGTCCTGAGTAGTGACCAGGCAGCTGTCCTTGGGGCAGTGGAATTAGCATCAAAATACAGATAACTCCAGGGCAAACCACAACAATCCACTAATTGTTGGTTTGCTTATAATATACAGACATGCTATGCATAAATAACTGTACTAAAACCAGCGAAGGACATCAGCCTGATTTTCTTCAAGTATTTTCAAATATTTGGTCTTTCTGACTTGTTGTCAAGTGATGGATATGGGCTCACATGCACGCCCGGGCACATGTATGAAGGATGTATGAAGGTCTCTCCTCTACCGTGGATATCCAAAGGTGGGGTTCAGCTCATCAGACTTGGTGCCACATGTCCTGACCAGCTCAGCCATCCCAGAGTGTAATGGTACTTGGTATGAGTGTATTTATGACACAGAAGGACCAAATATAGCATAACCGTTTGGGGATCAGGTTGAAGGTAGATTACACATTGTAGTGGTCTTTTGCAGAACAAATTATAGCCACCAACACATACACAAAAATTATAGGGACAAGATTCTGAACCTGGAAGAGGTTTAAGGGATCACTCTATCTTGCCTTCTTGCCAAAGGCATAATGGCACTGAGGTCCAGAAAAGTCAGATTTAAGTCAGTGGTACCCATTGGAGGCACAGAAGAGCATAGTGGAATCTCTGTCTGTTCCAGGCATCAATGTCGCTGTGGCAGGACAATTGATGCCATCTGTGACACTGTGCAACAGATGCCTTGTGCGACAGGCAGCATTTATCCAGAGAATATGCTTTTTTTCTCCCATTTTTTGTTTTATCTCAAATAATTATATTTTCAGTGCACCACTAATTAGAATTTAAATGAGCAATTGCATTAAAAATCATATTCTTCTTGTCTGAGCAGAAAGAAAGTTTTAAAGGAAAATGAGACTCATGAAAACCATTTGTTTCGTTAATTACTTATGGGTGAAGCTACCTTTCGAAAGGATTTAAATTACATTTAATTTATTTGTATGGAGTGCAGAGGCCGCACATGCATGCCTGGGGGCATGTGTGGAAGTCAGAGAGCAGCGTTCATCTTTCTCATTCCAGTGTGTGTGTCTAAGGGTCGAACTCAACTCACCAGAGTCCGGGCCAGATTCTCTTACCAACTCAGTCATTTCACATCCTAAAGGTACTTCTTGATGTGTTACATATTCGTGTCACAGAACACTCTGTTGAGGGGCAAAAGGTACTTTTGCTTATAAAATAAAATAAAATAAAAGAGAAAGGTCTGAAAATTCGGGTTTCTATGTTTGTTTGTTTGCTTGCCTGCTTGTTTAAATTTATAAAACAGGTTTCTTTCTTAGGCCAGTTTGGCATTAAATTCATTATCCTTCAGCATCAGACTCCTGAGCAGATAAGATTATAAACGTGCATGATGCATAACTTTCAAAATCAGAGGCAGGGGCGGGTAGTCATTGAGGAGGAAGAGGTGGCAGAGGGAGGGGGGAGGGAGGAAGGGAAGGAGGGAGGGAGGAAGGGAAGGTGGGAGGGAAGAGAACAGATTATTTTCCTGTAAATCTCAAGACGTGTACTTGCTACAAGGTCTCTCCAGGCATCTTTGTCTGTGACTCTGTTTAAAATCTTATTGTTTTGTTTTGAGGCATGAGAAGAGGAGAGAGAAGGCTCCCAGTGGAGTCTATGCTGGGCTGACATCTGTTTTGTTCTTGTGCCCAAAGTTCACTGGGGGCAGAACAGAAGCTTGAGATGGAGCCTGGCTCTTTGGGTGTGATTGGCATCTTGACTTCTCGTTGAATATTTCTCACCCGGGAGACTTCCTGGGACGAAATCAATCACAGAGAAAAAGGTCTCTGTTTCCCCTTCTAATCTTCAGGCCACGGGAACAGGTCAGCCACCAGCATTGAAAGGAAGCAACAGAAACGGTGCAGACGGTCCCACTTGCTGCCTCTAATAGTGAGAACTTCTCATATGTTTGTGTGTTGAGCTTATGTAAGAAGTGATTCTCAGGTTTATACCCACTTGCAAGTTTTATGTTTACATAGTTACATGTAAAGTTTTAGACAGTGGGGTAGGGGAGAGCCACTTGCATTCTTTTAAACTAGATTCATTTCAGGCACTGTGACTCAGGTACATGGAGTGTTTGAGTTTCCATTAACTGCTATGCATCTAAGACCTTTTGCACGGTCATCCGTAGAATGAGCACTGCCCAAAGGAGTCTTGATAGCCAGCATTAGCATCTCACAGTTCTCTGGAGCACTTCCCTTTCTAACACTGGTTCCCAGAGGACCTCGGCCAAAGGCCTTAAAACTCAAGTCAATGGCAGTGGGGAACGATCAGTGGTGCTTGCCGTTTGTTTTATCCCAGCCATTTGTGGAAGGCAGTAATGTGAATTCCCCCGTCTACTTTTGTTTACTTTTATCTCCCTTGTCACTTTTAATATGGGGGATTTATGTGGAGAATTCCGCGTTATTACTTTGAAATTGATCTTCAGAAAGATAAAGCCAAATCATTTGGGGGCCGCTAACGTTTTATTACAAGACGGAAAGTGTCTCCATCACACCGCGCTGCAGAGGCCCTCTTCACGCCTACCTGGCTGATCAGCCAACTTTTGGAAGTCAGCAGATTAGATAAAGGATGCGGAATGGCTCAGTAACAGGACTGGGAAGAATAGTTGTGCCAAAATTTGCCTTTGAGCAGGATCAAAGATAGGCTAGAATATGGTTTTAGTTTAAAACATTTTAGCAACATTATTTGTGTAAGTTGTTTTGACAGTATCATGGGATATTTTGTCATGTCTTGAACATGTTTTGTTTTGTTATTTTGTTTAATTGTTCAAGAAACAGGCTCAACCAATATCCTCATGCCCTTCCTTCCTGAGCCCAACCTAGTGGGTTTTTTTTTTTTTTTTTTTGGAGTTGAACTTCCTCATAATGCTCCACACTGCCCTCATAACCACTGAAAGTCAAAGTTGGAGACACCAGTCCACGTATTTTCACTGATGTGGAGACATTTCTGCAAAGTGAAAGTTTCATGCTAATTTCTCTTCGATGCCGTGCTTGTTGCTCTGTGTATTTCCGTCTCGAAGAATGAAATAGGATGCTTCGTGACCAGGGAAGGAGAAGGGGCTAGCATTACGAGATAAAGGTCATCGTTCTGCTTCTGTATCACAAGCTACTGCTTTGTAGGTTCTAGCAAAGAAGTCACTTCAGAATACCAATACCTTGTTAAAATAGAAAGGGTAGTCTAAGCTATGTTAGATACGCCACATTTACTCTGAGAATGGGAATCTCTACATGCAGTACATTTATTCTCCTCTCATGAGGGTTGCGATATTCTGAAGACAAGAGAAGATAGAGAGGAAGGCTGTGAAGACCCCCCTTAAGTGTCCATCACAAGGAGAGAGCTGATCAGGCCACACTTTGAGAGCGTGTGTTTATACCTAAAGACGTTGATGCAATGCCAAGAGAATTGATCAGCTTAGAGATGAGTTTCCAAATGGAATTTCACATGCAAAGTGCTCAACTCTTTTCTGGTTCCTACTGTGTATATACATTATGTGTGTGTGTGTGTGTGTGTGTGTGTGTGTGTGTGTGTGTGTGTGTATTTTGCTGAATGAGTTTTAAATGATCAACCACTATCCCATGTTACAGTGATAATTTTGAGCTAGTACATGTTCCTCTATCCCTGGTTTGTGGGGGTCTTGATCTGTAGTGAGTATGTGTTTATGTTGGTGCTTCACAGTTGTGTCCTAGACTGTCCTGTTCATTCCACTCTCTCTGTGCTGTCATAGACAAATAAGATGAGTGGCTTAAGCTACAGACGTTTGTATCCTCGCAGTTCTGCAGCTTGGAAACCAATATCAGGTGCTAAGCTGTTGCTGGCAGATTCTGCGTTGGTTCCTACCTGACTTTTGCCTTATTTAGTTTTCACGGGGCCTTCCCTTGGTGCGCTCGAAGGTGCACACAGAAAAAGGAGCTCACATCTCTCATGTCTCTTCTCATAAGGGTCGAATGTAAAGCCCACAGCTATGACCCCATTTGACTTTAATTTAGTCACACAGGGGCGGGGATCAAAATTTCAATATCTTAAATTTTTAAATTCAGCCTACAACATCTTCGAAGCTAAAATTTGGTTTTCAGCACGTATGTTGATGTCATTTTTTATGTGCTGAGATCGACTCAAATAGCACGTTTGTCCAAGTTCATAACCACATTAAAACTGCTTAAACCTTGCTCTCTGACTACTGTCAAGTACTTTTGCTTTCTACCTTGAAGCTCCACACTTCTGTGATTATAGCTTTTTCAGACATCGAGCCAGCAGAATCTAATTTAGAAAGTCTTACTAAAGGACTTAATGCAGGGAGTGGGGGCAGCTTCTGAGGTTCTGTCAGGGCCTGAAACTCTCCCATGATCCATTTCCCTTCTTTTAACGCGTGTGTTTTTTCACACTGCAGAAAACAACACATTTTCTACCTGCTGTGATCACACAGTGGATATCTGGTCTCCATGTACACTGAGATGGTCAAGGCATAAACCAGGACCCAGACTGAATGGAGCCTCTATAGAAACTAAATAAAATATGTCCCTTTATTGTGTTGGGTTTCTTGATTGTAAGGCTCAAAGTTACCTTGTAGTCTGTCCCTTAAAATTAGCGTGGTTTTATTTAATCATATGGTTTAAATTCATAGTGGAATTAAGCTGCAGATCTCTCAATTGATAAGCAATAACTATCAGAGGTAATAAGTGCTCTATAATCATATGTACAATTAAGATTTGTATATAGATTTCTAGACTAATTTCATCAGTGCGGCCTTACTCAAACTTCAATTTCGGCTTGACAAATCGCTCTGTTCTTACAGTAATAGCTACATTTAGCCTGAGCTATTTCTCAGTGACTGTTCTTCACAGAATGTGTAATGGGCGGAGTCAATTAATTGCTTTCAGATGGAGGTGATGCTTGCTTACATGCGACTTTAGGAAAGCAGTAAAACAAACATCTCCATATTAATGAAGAATTCCATAAATGATTAAAGCTAAAATGATTAAACCGCGATGTGAGATTCAAAGTCGGGCCTCAAGCTTGCAGAATAGAGGTGGGAATAACGGATTTAAAAGCTGCAGGACTCTTAGGTAGGAAGGATTTCTTTAAAGCGAGATTCAGGCTTCCCTGATTCAGTTATAAAAAGCAAGCCAGCTAAGATCCAGAAGGGAATGTAGAGACTGTGAAGTAAAATAGCCATTTAAAATATTTAATGAAGTGTGAACAAAGCCCGCGTGTTTTAAGTAGCCATCCCTTTCATTGCTTGCTTCTCTGAAGCCTAAACAATTAGGCTGAGATGTTTAAAAAAAATCATCGAAAAACTTAAATAGCATTTGGGGAAATGGAGTGTTTTTAGAGACAGTGTTACTACATAAGAATCGCAAACAGGAAAATAAGTTTAACTCACACAGAAAGCAAGGTGTGTTTTCTACTGAGATAATAAATTTTAAAAAAAATGAGGAGGGAAGTTGCACTCTGGTTATTGACAGCAAGAAACCTGACAATGTGCGTCTCCTTAGAGAAGCTGGGTGTCTATGGTGTATGTGTCAGTTTATGTGTGAATGTGGGAACACATGTGCCACAGCATACGTGTGGAAGTTCTCACTGTCTCCACCGTACTAGAGACAGCTGCTTCCTCCTCCTCTTCCTCCTCTTGTTATTGTTGGTGGTGGTTGTTGTCATTGTTATTGTTGTTCTTCCTCTTTTTCCTCTTCCTCCTCTTCCTCTTCTGCCCTTCCTCCTCCTCCTCTTCTTTTTCCTCCTCTTCTTCTTCCTCCTCCTCTTCCTTCTCTTCCTCTTCCTTCTCCTTCCTTCCTTTTCTTCTTTCTTCTTCTTCCTCCTCTTCTTCCTCCTTTTCCTTCTACCTCGTCTTCCTTCTCTTTCTCCTCCTTCTCTTCCTTCTCCTTCCTTCTTTTCCTTTCTTCTTCCTCCTTCTACCTTCTTCCTCCTTCTTCCTTCCTCCTCCTCTTCCTCTTCTTTTCTCTTCCGCCTTCTTCCTTCTTCCTCCTCCTTCCTTCCTTCCTTCCTTCCTTCCTTCCTTCCTTTCTTCTCTCCTACTACATAATTGTAGGCTATCTGGCCTAAAACATTCTCCTAATCCTCCTGTCCTCACCTCCCATCTCTCCATAACAGCGCCTGGGTCACACATATATGCTATCACTGCTGCTAGTCATCAAGTTGATTCTAGAAATCTGAACCCAGTTACTCAAACCTGCCCTGCAAGCAATTTGGCCACCAAGTGGTCTCCCCAATCTAATTCAGAAATGGCTATCTCCTAGAAAGGAGCTTGGACCCATGGCAGTTTCCACATGTGTGCCATGTGTGTCATGTGCACATGTGTGCATGCATGATTTTGCCTGGAGGTGAACTTCGCGAAGGGTGTGCATGCACTTGTGTGTGTGTGCACTTGGAGGTGGGAGGCTGGTATCAGTAACCATCCTCAATTACTGTTCCCTTTTAATCACTGAAGAAGGATCTTTCAGTCAACCTCAGAGCTTGCTGATGTGGCTTTTCTAACTAGTTCGCTTTGGCGATCTCCATGTCCACCTTTAAGACTAGAATTATAGATGGACTGGTATGCACACAGAGCAGTTTACAGGGTTTCTGGGAACCTACTGGTCCTAATGTTTGTGAAGCAAGTGCTTAACCACTGAGTGCCATCTCTCTATTCCCTGCTTGGAAACTTCTGACAATGAAATAATGCAGAATTGTCTAGGCATTGGAAGCTGCTGGTTATTTTAATATAGAATTATTGGTAAAGAAAACCAGCATCTCCAGCATTTGAGAAACTACTAAGTTCAGAAGGGTCAGCTCAGAGGGAGTTATTTTGGTCTCCTGCCCTTCTTTTCCTATTTGGTCTTAATGCTAGAATATTCCTCACTATTTTATTATGAAAAAAAAGGTTCTCCGTATTCTACAAATTTTAAAGATTATTTTGTCTTTTAATTTAGATACTTGTTGCATTGTGTTTTGATCACTGCTCCTCCTGTCTCCACCACTCCTCAGCCTTCTGCTGAGGTCGTTTACTTAGAAGGAGGGTTGCTGCCATCTTCCTCTGGAGCAGTGGTTCTTAACCTTCCCAATGCCTCCATCTGGCCCGACTGTTGAATACAGTTTCTTGAGCTGTAGAGACCCTGGCTGTAAAATTCTTTTATTGCTACTTCGTAACTATAATTTTGCCACTATTATGAGTTGTAGTATAAAAATCATCTATGTAGGATATCTGACATGTGACCCCTGTGAAAAGGTCGTTCATCCTCAAGGGGGTCGCAGCCCACAGGTTGACAACCACTGCTCTGGACTAGCACTCACTCGCCCTTCCTCCCTGGCTGTCGCTTCCCTTTGTGGCACTCATCACTGATGCCATATACTCTGTCTCTACATTTCTGGCCTCTCTCCCCCATCAGCACGTGAGCTTCTAGGCTGCAGAGAGCTTTAATGTCATCCGGGTACCCTCCACCTTCACCTGAAGCAATGCCTCCCAAGCGGTCATCGCTCATCACTCTTTGCAGAAAAGACAAACTAAATGAGATTTATGTTTCCCTACTGATCGGAACGTCCATATTTATCACACAGCACTGTGTGTGCTGATTAACATGCATTTTAATCTTTCGTTTCTTCAGTACTTTTGGTTTGTATCGTGTTGTTTTAAGCATTACTACTTCAAGACAGATTTTTATACATTAATAAGCAAACAGACCCTTGTTTCTTTACTATTCTAGATGCGTTTGAGTTTTCTACATTTGTTCTTTCAGAATGGGGACTTTAGAACATTATTTGTCATATGATGATGAAATTTCTGTAATTATTGAGAAACTTCATTAGATTAACGCCAAAGGTTTTGATGAATTTTCCCTGTTCAAGAGGAAAGTTAACAGTTAACTTGGTTACATTATTTTCACGTTTTTTAAATCTTCGTACATGCGTACAATGTAGCTTGATCACATCTGCTTTTCAACAACTTTTTCAAATTCCCCTCAGATCCCTCAAACACATCTCCCTCAACTTCATGCTCTCTAAAAAAACAAAAACATAAACAAAAAAACAACCCAGTCTAATTAATGTTGCCCACATGTACTATGGTGTGGAGCATGGTAAACCAACAATGGCCACGGTCTCCCCAACAAAGGAAAGTAACTGTCTTTCACCAACCTTCTCTCTAAACATTCACCCCTACTTTTCCCTCAAAGTTTAATAGGATTACTTTTTATAGCAGTTTTCCTCAGTGTAGTAGTACTTTCCACATTGTATGATTGCATGTGTGTGCAATGTGTGCGTACATGTGGTGTTTGCCCGTGTGCATATGCTTATGTACACACTTGAGCCTTAAACTCACAAGTCTGGCTAGTCAGACAAACTTGCCTAGAGATGCAGTCTCAGCATTCTCTGCTGGGAACACAGTCAGGGCAGCCCAACATTCACATGGGTAACCGGGTAATGGTGATCTCAAGTTCAGTCCATTTGCTTACGTGGAACTCTCCCTACTCAGCTTTTGCCAAACTCTTATTTTTCCAGTAATTTATTTATTTTTTATTCACCATACATTCTGATCCCAGCCGCCAGCCCTCCTCTCCTCCCAGTCCCACCCTTACGAATCTCTCTCCCCATTATCCCTTCCCCTTCTCCTCAGAGAAGGCAGGTACAATCTTACCCTGGAACATCTAGTCCCAGGCTCATCCTCTTCCACTGAGGCCCATCCAGGCCATCCAGGTAAGGAAAGGGGGATCCAATAGCAGGGAAGGGAGACAGAGACAGCTCGTGTTCTACTTGTTAGGGGACCCACCTGAAGACCAAGCTGCCCATTTGCTACAATTCCCAACCCTTACTTTTAAGGCCTTTAAGCACTGTGACTGACCAGCTGGTTCATCCCATTTTAGACAGTAGTCACCTCATTTCATTTGAGACGGAATCTTTGGGCATTGATGAGTTTTAGGCTCAAGTACATAAATATTCATATACACACAGGCACCGCCCCCCACACACCAAATACACATGCAACCATACAATGTTGAAAGTAATTTGTATGTTTTTCAAGATAGACCGTCATACCAAAAAGTTTCACTTCACTTTTTCCCATTGTTTTACATCAAAAAAATTAATTAAATGTATTGGGAAAGACTTCATCTCAGAACA
This sequence comes from Rattus norvegicus, assembly GCF_021556685.1. Taxonomy (NCBI): domain Eukaryota; kingdom Metazoa; phylum Chordata; class Mammalia; order Rodentia; family Muridae; genus Rattus; species Rattus norvegicus. The sequence continues at coordinate 40,239,686 of NC_141542.1, read as the reverse complement.
ATACTAAGTTATGATCACAGGAAAGACTTGCCTTAGTTCCTCATGACGTGACTGGGTAACGCATTCCTAGTTTACCTGGTCCCCTGCCTGTTGGTTGCTGAGACAGAGAGAGCTACAGGAATTCAGATGCCAGAGTGGAAATGACTGAGTAATTTTGCTCTGAAGTCATGGAGAGGGTGCTCTCTTTGTTAGGTTTTCCGTTCAGGGTTCTTTAAAAATAAATTGCACGGCTGTTCCTCACCTCTCACGTGGTTTTAATAATGGATAAACATTGTGACATCGTGACACATAGAAATGATCACAGTACAGTTTTTAGGTGAGGAACTACAGTTCTTTGAAAAGCCGTTTACATTTAATAATATTTTTTAAAGACTTCCTTGTGAACTGCCATGAGTGCCGGGAATTGAACTTGGAAGGTGAACAAATGCTCTTAATTATTGAGTCATCTCTCTATCATCCCCCCATTAATATACACATCTTAAATTAATCTCAGTAAAATATTGATACTCAGTATCAAGTGGGCAACTAACTTTCCTGTTATTTTATTATTTTTTGGGTGGGTAACGGGTCAGTGTGTCTTTGTGTATTGTATGTGATATGCGTTATCTGTATTATGTGTGTGCCTGTGTAATACATATGTTTAAACACATGTATAGGCTCAAACTTGACATTAGCTATCTTCCTTGAGTTCTCTCAATTTTATTTATTGAGTCAGGGTCTTGGGCTGAACCAGGGCTCACCAATTTTGGCTAGTCTAAGTGACCATCTTGTCTTGGAATCTTCTGTTTCTGCTGTAGCAGCAGACTTTAGGCTACTTAATTGGGTTCTTTTTCTACCACCCTTCTCTACCCTTCCAGCCCTCTACCTCCATACTAGGTAGCAGAGAAAGAAGATTAAAGTGAAAGGGGGCATCGACATTATTAGACTACTTCCAGATAATTAGGGGCATCAGATTCCTTGGGGCAAGTCCAATTCCTTCTATTTAACAAACAGCAATCAACAGCATCCAACCAGCAACAGTAGCTGCTGCGACTGCCTCTCTGGGGATTTTGGCATTTATAGACCCTCTGATGAGTCCCCAGAATTCCAAAAGGAAACTGTCTGCAGCTGGCCAAAATCACACCTCTGACAGAGCCCGAGACAAATCATAGTCAGCTGCTGCAGACAATCTGAAGCAGCACCATATCCCACACCTACGATTAAGACAAAAACATATACACACAACCAAAGAAACCAAAGCTCCCGCTACACTCTGCCACCTGACTACTTGGAATGTAATCAGTTGTTTCAGAAGCTCGGCTTCTATGTGGATTCTTTGGATCAGAACTCCAGTCTTCACGTTTGTATGGGAAATGCTTTGTCCACTGAGCCATCTCCCCAGCCCAGTCTAGTTGTCTTTAGGGGTCTATTTCTATCCTTTCTTGCTAGCCCATGCTTCTTAAACTTGGGTGTTGTCAGTGTCTTTAAATCTTTGTGCTGTCATCTTCTTAAAAAATTACTTGACCATCAACTTTGGATATATTACTGCAATTTGAATTTAAATGCACTAATAAGTCTCTAATTTTGAGATATTAATTTCATGGTCCTTATTTTAGCATCTGTACCCTTTCCTTCTTGGGGTCTTCTTTTTTCCATTTAATTCCTGAGAAGGAATAAGACAGTAGAAAGTGGATAATGCTCGTTTGATCTTTTCCTCCTTCTTGAATATCAATATATACTGATAGCATAAACCTTAATATAATAACAATAAAAGTTAAATTGGGAAACATACTCTGACTCAAAAGTGACATAGAAGATAGAAAGCAGCCCAGTGCATGAGAAAAGACCTGGATTTGTACTCTAATATTGCAAGGACTTTTAAAGTACATAAACAAAAAAGGAGCAAAACTGTCCCTGGGATGTTGTTTGAAATACGCTAAACACTTACTCCAAGTTAATTTCCCATGAACTAAGCTAGAGTTTGTAGGAGGGGTTGGAGAGATGGCTCAGTGTTAAGAGCACTGACTGCTCTTCCAAAGGTCCTGAGTTCAATTCCCAGCATCCACATGGTGACTCACAACCATCTGTAGTGGGATCTCATGCCCTCTGGTGAGCCTAAAGACAGCTATAGTGTACTCATATGCACAAAATAAATAAATAGATCTCTATAAAAAGACAAAAAAAGAGCATAGTAGGAGATATTTGAACTCATGGTTGCAGCAGTAAGAAAACCAGTCTCTGGTGAGGTCGATAACCCTGAGATACGGGAGAATGGTTGCTACTCCATTCTTTCTATAACCTGTAGTCACATTTCAGCCTTTCCCATGATGAGTAATCTGTGCTGATAAGCAACGTTCCTTTCATGCATCCTCTTCTTTCTCTCTACTTCAGCCCACTATCAAATGAAGGGGCTCTTAGTAACACTCCAGTAGGTTGATTATTGTTATTGACCCCAAATGAAGACTTGTTGCCTTTGGCCACAAAAGTATTTCCAAACGCCCAGTCATTGTTCCCTTTGTTTTGGCCTTTGGCCCCATTGGTCATTGTCTCCTTTATGGTCTTTTTCTCACTAATTCTTCCTGAAGTGTTCCCTCAACCCTCTTATGACTTAGTGCTTTCAACTTTCATTATGCTGTCCCCACATACGAGCAGAGACAGGTTATATTTTACACCCTACCGATTGAATATTATGGTCTGTGTGTTCTTCAGTCATCTTCAGTGTAAGCCACTTCCACAGACCTCACATACTGTGCAGGTCCTAGCTACTGTTTCCCAGTTGATTCCACTCTGAAGCTGGAAATGTTAGTGGTAGCTTAAAGGTGAAACGCTGCTCTCCAGGGCATGCATGTTCAAGACCCTTCAGTGTGACCACTTTTCCGTGCCTTGCATGATTCCAGCCTTAATGACTGACAGTCCTGTTGTCTTACACAGTGTGCCCACTTGCCCATCAATGATGCATCTTGATTTGTTCTTTTGGGCCTTAAAACAAATTGTCCATCTGTAATGTATGAAAAAGCACTCCTAAAATATCAAAATTCATTTCAAATGTAATTTCATTCCCCAGATAAGCCTATTATTCTCTGTGATCCCTAGTATGTGCTCATATTCCATTTGGAAACTACTTGTATTAGTGTTTATTGTTTCTTGCGCCTGTGTTCCACCATTAGACCAGAGAATATTATTTTTAAAGACAGGGATCGTATCTAATGTTTTTATGTTTTATAAACAAGAGGAGATCCCTAAATAGCAATTCAATAAAGACAGACAGAGGTACAGCAATCTTAGATAAGCATGGCCTAAATATTTGACTAGCATTAACTTCTCTTATATATTTGGTTATTGCATCTAAACGATATGGCTGATTATCTACACCAAGTCTGTATCAATATAAATAGTTTTCTAGGCATGAGTAATTTTGTGTGCTTTGAGATTCTCAGACTATTGGTAAACAGGAACACTGCCGTTGCATTCTGGGTACTGGAAGAATCTTGCCCTACTGACAACGTGATGCCGAAATTTCCATTAAATAGGCAAATAACCGTAGAGTCGGTGAGCTTGAGGATGCTGACATCCTGAAAAGAGATCAAGGTGTTCATTGAGTTGTCATAAATCCATGAGCTTTAAGCTGCGCATGTAATCTTTAGAAATCATCACAGAGTTAGTGAAAATAAAAGATAGCACAGAGGTGAATCTGTTAAAAGTTTCCCACCTCGTGAGCAAGAGACTTCAGGACTGTATGGATTAAGTCACATCCTATCTCGCTTGCATTTGTGTCCACTGTTATACGAGGCAGGTTAATAATACAAAGGGGAAAAAAGAAATCGAGGAATGTGGAGTATCAAAATGTTTTTTAAAAGTTGCCTGAAACTTACAGTTAACTAAGGCTTCCACGGGTAAAAAGAAATAACCTTATGATAAAAGGGTTCTCGAGTGTATAGCGTATGAAGTGTGATCCAGCACCCCTGGTGCTGGTGGCATTGTAGACTTGGCAAAGTCTGTGAAGTGTGGTGGTGAGGGTTGAAAATAGCATCCTAAAGATAAGGTGTTTAAAAATACCTCAGTGGGACCTGTGAGAACAAAAGAGCAAAGTTGTACGGAGGTGGGGGGGGGGTGTGCATACAAGTTACCTCAGCACACTTCCTCTCAGGCAGAGAAGCATCAGCGTTGGCAGCCTCCAAGGAGGTGGCAGTGGTAGAGTCAGATTCTCATGAACAAAGGCAGAGAAAGCCAATGCAGTCCCAAACAAGATCACCAGCAACTACTGTGGCTCCTGCTGGGCTGGGAGAACTGGTAGCTCAGGTCAGAATGAGCTGGACAGGACAGAAATAGGATCAGGTAGGATAGGATCGCTTAGCACATCAAGAAGTTGAAAGAACACAGGGTAAAATAGAGCTCACCTGGAGTGCTGGTTATTCTTTCATCACAGGAAGGAAAGGGGCCAAATCCCTGTCAGAAATCCCACAAAGGAATAAAGACCCAACAGAGTCACTGTCCTCACTCAGAGAGAGCTTTAGCTGCTGGTCACCCCACTCCTGCCTCTGTGCTTTGCACCAGTAGGGTCGTGGTGTGCTTTCTGGAACCCAAGGAAACGTGATTTGATTTGATTTTTCCTCCACAGAGTTGCCTTTACAGGGTAAGCAGATCATAGGAAACTGGACCCTGAGGGATGAGGGAGGTTCAAAGTGATTCTGAAAGAGATATGGATCCAGTGTATAGGGCGTGGTCTCAGCCACACCTTGATGGGTTCTGGGCCTCGCCAAGTCTCTCTCTTTTCTTTATTTAGCTCTCCCAGTATCCCAGCAGCACCTGGCAACAGTGTTTACCTCTGTCTTATTCTCTGCAGCACTTTGGAGAATGAGCGTCTTCCTAGCTGGATGGTTGAGTGAATAAACAATGCCACAATTCACACATCTTTCTGCCCATGTCTCGGTATTCACTGACTGGTAATTTTGACCGTAATGAAATTCAATATACGGTTTTGGCTTTGACATATGCATGTTTGTTTATGTGGTGTGTGTGTGTGTTAAAAACTCACTTTGTTACTGTTTTTTTTTAGACAGGGTTTCTCTCTGTATTTGTTGTTGTCCTAGAACTCAATTTGTTTACCAGTCTGGCCTCTCCCTCACTGGGGTCTGCCTACCTCGGCCTTCCCAGTGCTGGGATTAAGGCATAATGATCTCTAAAGACTCAGTTTTTCCCTAAATTATCACTGATGTATAACAATATAGCAATGTAGGTCTCCAACAAATGTTAATTAGTCATATCCACCCTACTATCTAGTCAACTATGGCTGATGGTAGTTTCCTCTCTTTAAGTAACTTGGGATAGGGCCACAGATGAACTTATCTCTGCCTATTAGGATCTAACAGAGCTTACCAAGTTTTATGGATTTAAAAACTTCTGGAAGACAGCTCATTTTTTCTAGGAAGAAATAGATCACTCACTGTTTGGGAAGAGTTGAACTACCTTTCACAGTGTTGAGCTGCATGTATAGCACCGTCATACAGAAAAGATACCACGTATTACCCTGTCACTTGTCTTTACTACTAGATTATCTGGAGTTGGGTGCCTGTTTTCCTGGTAATGAAGGCTCTTTTGGGCGCTCAACCTATTTTCTTTCATCGGAGAAACACTGCGTGCTTACTCTGAGCTTAGTGCTAGACTAAGGGTTTAAATAGATTTCGGATCTGCTGAATTGTATGCTAGTTTGGGGATGGAATTAATGAGGGAAAAGGTAAATGAGATATATAGGGAAGTTCAGTGCCATGATCACTGGGAATTGAAGACAGTAAGCAGAGTAACTTCCTCTGTCAGTTCACGTGGCTGTAATAAAATATCATATGCTAGTTTGCAATAAACAAGCAGACAGCAACAACAGCAAAGGAAAACATTGCTCACGGTATGATTGGCCTCTAGTAGAAGCCTGGGTTATACATGGCTGTCTCCTCGCTGTCTTCTTTCATTGTGAAAAGCAAAAGGAGGTACACCTCATCTCTTCTTCATGGACAGGGAGGTCATTCTTACGAGTGCCTTCTCGGGTCTTGTTTACCGCCCCGAACCTCCGCCTCCGTATCCCATCTTTGTACAGCAATGTTTCAACATGCCTATATAAATGTGAGGGGAGTAAATACCTATTCTATTGTAACTGAATTATCTTTTGGAAGACAATACATTCGTGCTTAAATCTGAAGCACTAATAATTAGCCATTATAAACCGAGAGAAGGGTAGCCTTGTGGAAGTGAAACAACCTGGGCATACAGTCGGAGGCATGTAGTTTCCTGTGGAAACTCAGAGGAAGCGTTTGTGTTTGGTACACCAATGTCAAGAGAAATGAGGTTGGAAGGCCATGTCTACTCTAGTTATAATGGTGTGAGGAACTGATAATAATCTATATTGACTTTAGGGTGGGATATGATGCCTTTTTAGGTATTCGCAGAGAGATGGGGGAGAAGGAGAGAGGTCAGGGGTCAGACATAAAGATAGATAGGTGATACATATAAAAGCTATATGATGGAAATCTTGTCTTCAAAGAGATCTTTCTGTTACACTTCATTTGTCATGGATTGTGATGATTATTAAGAAATGCTTGAGTTTAGTTGTACATGAACAGTATTCCATTAGTCTCAGGGCATTGATTTCCACTGTATATGTGAGCTCTGATAAAAGTAATGACGTTTTAGGAAGAACAAGACCAAGTATATGACCCTTACAAATTTCCGCAGGAGTAAAGACCAGAACATAGATGGAAGTGAGGTAGGTTCTCATGTGGACTGAACATTTGGGAACCCAAGACGCAAGGCTGTCTCCGGAAATAGGGTGGGGCAATGTCATTTACAAACCTAAGCCATTTTTACTCTTGGCTTGGCACAATTTGCCTTCCTTTTCATGTTAGATGTAGTAAAATCCAGTCTCTGAAGTGCTCTTTTGAAATAACCATATTTTGACATATATTGTATATACTTAAAACTCACCCTGCAAAAGTATACAATTCAGTGATATTGATGTATTCACAGACTCTTGTAAACATCACGACTGTAAAGGAACATGTTTTCCATACTCCCTAATAAATTATAGATATTAGCACTCACTGTCTATATAATCTTACCCATAAACTGTGGTGCACACTTACCTGCTTTTTTTCCTTTACGGATTTACAGAATCTGAATGTTTTATGTAGACAGAATCATACAAATGTAATTTTTTATGTGTTCTTTCACTTAGCATATTTTTGAGGTTTATCTCCGTTGTAGTGTATACCTGTGTTTCGTTCACTTTTATTTGTGAATACTGTGCCATTCTGTGTTTACGATGCTTTTGTTTGTGTGGCAATCAGTTGATAAATGCTTGAGTTGTCTGCATGTTTTGACATGTGTGAATCTTATTCATACGTGCATCACGGACATTTGCGTGTGAACATATTTTTCTGATATGTATATGATTATATAGTAATTCTATATTCAACATTTTGTGGAATTGGCAAACTGACTCCCAAAGCAGCCATAGCATTTGCCAATTCTATAAAAATGTTGAATACGGAATTACTATATAATGGTCAATAAACACACAGGAGATGTTCAACCCCTTCATTCATTAGGAATTTGCATATTTGTAGAACATCAAAATCAGAAGGAGATATAGCTTCCTGTCTACTAAGAGCTAAGTAAAAACGTGAGTAGCAGTAAGATTGGAGAAACTCAAAATCGTATTTATGTATGTCCTAGGTACTTTATTCTATTTCTGGTGTTTATGTTAATTGACTTTTGCATATTAAACTAACCTTGAGTTACTGCACCAAATAATATTTCATGATAATGTGTCATCTTCCTTGTTGACCTCTGGGTTCGTTTGGCTGGTGGCTGATGATTTTGTCCGTCTTTCCATTCTATCCTTTAGTCTGCTGTTTGGTGCCTGGTTTTCTAACAGCTAGATCACAGACTTCTGATTTTTGTATATGCGACCTTTTGGGGAGTTGGGGGACCCTTTCGCAGAGGTCACATAACAGATATCCTGCATATCAGATATCTACATTACCTTCATAATAGTAACAGAATTACAGTTATGAAGTAGCACCAAAAAATACTTTTTCTCTGGGGATCATCGCCACAACATGAAATGACCACACCATCTTAGGAAAGTTGAGGATTACTGTCATAAAGTTTATTTTCTAGCCAGGATTGAGTCTCTTTGTTTTATTTTTTTATTTTTTTGTTTACTTTTACACTCAAGATTTTATTCCCCTACTGGTCCACGCTCCAACTGTCCCCCATCTCATGAGAATGTTCCCACTTCCACCCCACCAGACCTTGACATTTCCTGGGGTCTCCAGTCTCTTGAGGGTTAGGTGCATCTTCTCTGACTGAACCCCGACCATGGAGTCCTCTGCTGTATGTGTTGGAGGCCTCATCTCAGCTGGTGTATGCTGCCTGGTTAGTGGTCCAGTGTGTGAAAGATCCCGGGGATACAGGTTGATTGACACTGCTGGTCCTCCTACAGGGTTGCCCTCCTTCTCAGCTTCTTCCAGCCTTTCCCTAATTCAACAGTGGGGACAGCAGCTTCTGTTCATTGGTTGGGTGCACACATCTGCATCTGAGTCTTTCAACTGTTTGTTGGGTCTTTTGGAGAGCAGTCATGATGGGTCCCTTTTTCTGAGCGCCCTATAGCCTCAGTAACTGTGTAAGGTCGTGGAGTTTCCCCTTGAGCTGGATCCCGCTTTGGGCCTGTGGCTGGACCTTCTTTTCCTCAGGCTCTTCTCCATTTCTATGCTGCATTTCTTCTAGACAGGAAGAATTACGGGTTAGAGTTTTGACTGTAGGATAGCAACCCCATCCCTCACTTGATGCCTTGTCTTTCTGCTGGAGGTGGGCTCAACAAGTTCCCTCTGCCCACTGTAGGACCTTTCATCTAGTGTTCCCCCACCTTGAGTCCTGAGGGTCTTTTGCATCCCAGGTCTCTGGTATATTCTTGAGGAACCTCCCAACCTCCTTCTTACCTAGGTCACCTGTTTCCATTCTTTCTGCTGATCCCCACCCAATAGCAGATTATGTTCCCCTGTCTAGTCACCCTCATCCTCTTTCCCTCCTTTGTCCCTCCCTCCATCCCTCCCTCCCTTCCTTCTTCCCTTCCTCCCTCCCTTTCTCCCTCTCTCCTTGTGTCTGCTTTCTTCTCCCTCCCAAGGGGGACTAAGGTATCCTCATTTGAGCCCTTCAGTTTGTTGACCTTTTTGAGTTTGGATGGAACCATCCTGGAGTCAGGTAACTCAGACATAAAAGGACATTCATGGTACGTTCTCACTAATAAGTGGATATTAGCCAAAAAATAAAAAATAAAAAGTACAGAATACCCAAGGTACAGTCCACAGAACCCAAAAAGGATCTTTCTTTAATAATTTTTAATTGAGATGCTGGAAACAGAGAACTATCAAGAGAGTTTTCCAGGCTGCCCACTGCCGTATGGACATTCAGAATTTCCCTTTCCATCTCTGGAAATACTTTATTCTCTATAGTGTTATTTGAACCATATTTGAGAGGAGAATGATCCATAAGCTTTTAAGAGAGGCTTTAGTTGTATGTTCCTGTGAACACACATTAGATGTTGCTACTACTCAAATAGTAATTCTGTCTGTTACGGGAAAACATAATCTTGACAGAGAGTTAGTGAGTGACATCAATCACATCTGACCCTGGAACTGTCTTAAAATGAGAATCCTCATTAATTCCATTAATCTTGCTGTAGTGAAGAAGTTTTATTGTGTCGTGGACTTACGGAAATACTTTGTATTACTAGCTTGTTGAGTCTGTCCTTTAAAGGATTCCCTTTAGAAAAGGGCATATACTACATCCTAAACTACCTTAGAGTCCTACAGGTCTGTACAGACATGGACAGAGAACATGCACTGGACCTTGAATAGTGCGACTCAATATTTATCATATATTTATCACTTTTTTTTCTTTTTTTCGGAGGTGGGGACCGAACCCAGGGCCTTGCGCTTGCTAGGCAAGCGCTCTACCACTGAGCTAAATCCCCAACCCATATTTTAATTATAGTTTGACTCTGATATGAACAGGCTGAGATTGAGACACGTTGCCTGTTATTCCATTAGTAGACGTGTGTGTGTGTGTATTTGTGTATGTGTGTATGTGTGTGTGTATGTGTGTATGTGTATGTGTGCATGTGTGTGTGCGTGTATATGTGTGCATGTGTGTATGTGTCTATGTGTGTGTATGTGTGCATGTGTGTGTGCGTGTATATGTGTGCATGTGTGTATGTGTGTTGTATGTCTGTGTGTGTATGTGTGTGTATGTGTGTGTATGTATGTGTATATGTGTGTATGTGTGTGTATATGTGTGTATGTGTGTGTATGTGTGTGTATGTATGTGTATGTGTATGTGTGTGTGTGTGTGTGTGTGTATGTGTGTGTGTATGTGGTAGCCAGCTAGGGCTGCACTTGGCTTCCTGAGAGTTAAGGTGAGTTGTCCACAGCTGTCTCTCAGTGCAGAGACTGTTTCTTGCTCTTTTTAAAGACATTCAAAGGAGCCTCGTTGTTATCTAAGCAAAACTATTGCAAACCTTAAAGGCTGATCCTAAAAAAGAATAATTTTCCAAAGAAAGAAACAGAGGGTGTACAGCATGTTACACAGTGAGTGTGCATTCATTTGTTTTTTATTTATTAAAATTATTTTACATAAATACCACATCGTGTCAGGTAACTCAGACTCAGGAAGCTAAATGTCTCGTTCGCTTATTTTATGTCATTTGAAACACCTAGCTCCAGATCTTAAGATGTAAATACATAACTTGGAGTAACTACAGAAACCAACAAAGTAGAAAGAACCATTGGTAGGGTGGGGTGGGGGTGGGAGAGCAGTAGAGAGGGGAATGGTGGGGTAAAAGTGGAAATGGAAAAATAGGGATGCTATAATTAGGGAGGGAGATAATTAAAGAAGGAAGAAAGGAAGAGGCCAAAATATCAGAAATCATACTACTATTACTTGTTAAGTTAATAAACAAGCAAATCTTCAATGCACCTACGCTTGCACACTCTCTCTCTCTCTCTCTCTCTCTCTCTCTTTCTCTCTCTCTTTCTCTCCTCTCTCTCTCCCATATCTATCTATCTCTCTCTCCCTCTCTCCCTATCTCCCTCTCTCCCTCTCTCCCTCTGTCTCTCTCTATATATACATGATAAGAAAGAAAGAAACATAGGTTGTATAGCATGTTACACAGTGAGTGTGCATTCATTTGTTTTATTTATTTATTTGTTTCTTTCTTATATATATGTGTGTGTGTATATATATACATATATATATGTATACATTTTTAAAAGTTTTCTCATCTAGGAAGGCAATGATACTTTCAAGCACCAAAGACCTAACAAAACCCCCAACAATCAAGCATTAGAAGCCTTTTTTGGAGTTGTGGTCTGGTCAGGTTTATTTAGGAGACCTCCAAAACATGTAAGCAATTCCCATTGTCTTTGGTTGTCCCCTTGAAGTGGAAGGTAAGTCACTATTGCTGAAGGACGCTGTCTGTTTCAGACACAGGACACAGAGGCTCCTGACCTGGAACCACCCTCAAAGCCTCTTCCCTGAGGCTAGCTTTCATAGTACCAGAAGGTGCCATGCAAGCTTTCCAAGCGGGGAACCGCCAAGAGTCTTATCTCACTACCACACCCATGAACCACAATGACCAGCATGGCCAGCAAACTTTCAAGTGCAGTAGTGTGATGTGGCAATTGACTTCTCTACAACTAGACTGAAGACCTCCTCGACAAGGGGAAAATTGTGCCGGTCCCTGGGAGGCAAGCTTACTGCTCCAGGGCTAGTCATGGATCTTGGAAAATACTCCACCACCATCACTTGAGTAAACCAGCACAGCTACTAACTGCACTCTAAATATGTGTCTGTGTATCCACAGAGAAGGGTAGTTATGGCCTTTCATGGAGGCTGACACAGAGTAGTACCTAAGAACCAAAACTGCAAGGCTGTAGAGCCCCGTCCCCGGGGATGCAACTGCAAAATAATCCCTGTACCCAAAGCTCAGGGAGGGCTGAGGAAGAGGAGGTGAACAGAACGCAAGAGCCAAGAATCAGGGAGTTGCCGTGAGATCGTATCTCCTAGTGATGTCAGAAGCTACATCCACAAAGCCTCACCAGCACGACTTTCTAAACAGGAGTCGAGCAAGGACAGCAATAATAGGCAGTGTGGATGGGGGAAAGCCCACGGTTTCTCAGCCCTAGACAAAGAAGGAACCACGGACAACTAAAGAAAGCTGAGAAAGGGAGAAATAGTTCTCCTGCAGAAGAGAACTCGAATTCGTTTTGCAATACCAAATGCTTATTCCTAAAAACACATAAGAAATAGTATACAGACTGATCAGGCTATATTTAGGAGCAAAAAATATTTGTTTACATGCACACATATGCACATAACAATATTTAATGTAAAAAAGCCCATGAATCCATGAATAAAAACAAGAAGAGTTATAGTAGTTTTAGAAGGAGAAAGGGGAAGGAATAAATGGTGTAATTATATTGTAATCCCCCAAATAAATAAAGATGAAAACTATTTCATACATTCATATTTTACACTACATACCAGAAAGTAGTAGTATTCTAAGGACAGAATAGTTAGAGAAGAAAATTCTCTTTTGTTGCTTACATTCCTTTGGAAGAGACTCATGGTAAAATACAGTATTTACAATAATATTTTTAATAATTTTTAAAGCTTTAAAGGGAAGCTTAAAAAGAAAAAAGGGTCAGGATATGCTATGGTGAGGTGTTACAACTCTTGAAAAATGACATTTCAATACAAAAATGAGAAATTAATAACCTGGGCTGCTCTAGGCACAAGGACCAGCAAGTATAACATCCACTTAGTGGAACTCTGCAAGAGTGGTCAAGAACCAGCAGAGAAGGCTGTAGGTCTGCGGCAGAGGTCCAAAATGGCAGATCTTTATCAGTCAATGGAAGGCTTTTCAATATTACTCTGGGTTAATGAAGAAACATTGCAGAGTTTAGCCAGAAAAACAAGATGGTCTAAGATACTTTTCCTCCAACTTTACTCTAATTGCTGTGTTAAGCTTGACCTACAGGTATACAAAGGTTAAAAAAAGAACTACCAGTTGCTACTCTAGCAGAGGTAATGACTTTGGTGAGGGTAATAGCCATTTGGTAGTAAGAGATAGATTGGCTCAAGGTGTAATTTATAATTAGAACTGAAGGATCTCCTGACTTTTAAGATTTGATGTGGGAGATATAACAGTCAACATGATTATATTTGGCTTGAACTTATTAGTGTGTGTGCACGCACATGTGTGTGTGTGTGTGTGTGTGTGTGTGTGTGTGTGTGTGTGAGAGAGAGAGAGAGAGAGAGAGAGAGAGAGAGAGAGAGAGAGAGAGAGAGAGAGAGAATGGAAGTGCACACACGTGGACCTGCATATAATGGAGCAAGACAAAGTCAGAAAATCAGTTTCAGGCAAGATAAATCTGAAGTGTCTATTGTTACAATGGAGATATAAAAGGTTCTTTTAGGTATGTAAGACCAGGCTTGCAGAAATGTTTTAGGTAGGACAATATTTTCAGAGTTTCCAATAAAGAGATTACATTTAAGTACATGAACCGGCAAAGACAACGAAAAATGAGAACGGGTAGAAAACAGAAGGTTCTAACAGTGAACCGTGGACATTTCTCCATTGTGAGGCATGAGTAGCAGCAAGAAACCCAGAGACAAAGAGAGATCCTGAGAGCAAGTGAAGGGGGTTTCAAAGAAGAGAGTGAGTAGATTGGAAATACATTTAGCTGTTGGATTCAGCAGAAAGACTACCTCCTCAAGAACAAAATCCTTCTTAGTTCAGTGAATTGTGAGCTGGACGTTAGACAGCACTGCCAACCATTTACATAGAAAGTACACTGAAGTAGAATCACTAATTACACCTACTTACCTCTCACAGAGGAGCTAAGGCAAAACTTAAGAGGGGTCATATGATTGATGCTCTGTGAGCATGCTTGAGTTCTAATGTAAGAGGCACAAACAACCATGGTTCATGTATGATCTTATATTGAGAGGTCTGTTTGCTTCTTTAAATCATGTCAGAGCTTTGAGGACCCAGAGTTGATGGTTGTAACACATTGCTATGAACTTTAAGAGGAATTGGATTTATGGGTGTTTAGGGAGGCACACGTTTGCTCGTAGAACAATGTTGCTGCCCTTTACTTTTGATGCCTAGTTGAACATTAAGCTATTATTCTATCTGGGATTTCTTCAGTGAATTTAGTCAGCAAAAATCTGGAAAGCAAATGAGGTCATGAATCTTTGCTATTGTGATGCTACTATAGATCAAATGGAAACAATTAAGAGAGGAAATAATGCATTATTTTATCATATATTAGGACCCTCTTTTGTGATTTTATAGCATGCCACCATATTTTTCTTATTTGAGAGGATTCATGATAAAGGTAATACAGAATAGGTACTAATCAAGATGTTAATTTGCATTTTAATAGATATAGACCCAGTATTCTGGATTATTATTTTACTGCGGTACTCTGACTTCAGAAACTTACATATATTCCAAGGAGTTTGTTTGTTTGTTTGTTTTGCCTTATGAATCCAGCACACAGATACATGTAATTCTAATTCTAATAATTCTAATGCCCATTCTAATTCACCTCTTAGTGATTTGGTCTGGCTGTTTGAGGCTTGTGCTATCCACCTGTAGGAAGAGTTCAGGGAAGGGTTTAGATTATAAATTACGTGGCTTTCAGCAAAAAGATGTCAATAAAAAGACAGAAATGATAGCATAATGTCCCTCAGGAAGACAGCAATTGATCCAAGTTATCCAAAAACATGGGAAAAAATTCTGAAAGAACAATAAATACGTTGCTAAATGTTGGGCTGTTAGCTGACACATAGATATTAGGTACAATTCATGGAAATACACCACGCTTATGTGTTGGTAGTATTTAGTGCAGTATTTCTAATATAAAGAATGTTTTTGAGATCAAAGAAAACATTCAATTATTTTCAAGTTATTAAAACACAAAATAGAAAATGTCTTGGTATCTGTTTTAGTTTATATCAGGCAGGCTTTTGTTTTCACCTAATACTCATCACACACACACACACACACACACACACACACACACACACACACACACCACACACACACCACACACACATCACACACACACACACCACACACACACACACACCACACACACACACCACACACACATACCACACACACACACACACCACACACACACACACACCACACACACACACACACCACACACACACCACACACCACACACACACACCACACCACACCACACACACACACACACACACACACAACACACAGAATACACACACACAACACAGAGAAAGAGAGAGCAAACTCGTGTTGCATTAAATAAATAAATACATAGATATGTTTATATTAAACATAGAATATGATGTTTCAAGCAGTATGCTGAATATTTTATGTTCACTAATTTCACTAAAATACAAATATCTCTATCACGTCTTGACCTGATAGAACCAAAATAACTCAGAGTCAAATAATATACATGAAAATCTGCTCTATGCCATGTGCTCTCTTGGATAGGGGCTGTGTATCTTCTGTCCGTCTCACAATGCCTCCTTTGTGGGATATTCAGAAAGAGTAATGTATCCAATGTTGCATAATCTGTAAGCGACGGAGGACCTGAGATTTGAACAGGGCTTTCCTCAAATTGGTGCTCTGCTTACTCTGTGGTCCTGGCATGTGGATTTAGAACAGTGTGCACATTTCTTCCTTACATTTCTTTCAGCCCAGTGACAGTTAGTAGGGCGTCCCAGTAAAAAGTGTAATGACTTGGGTGGGTGGCAGAGCTGAAATTCAAAGCACATTAATTAACGCTCGTGCTCTCTGACTGCTCCCTCTGCCAAGTGAAGCTAATAGCTTCACACCACTTTCTTATATCTCCAAACGATAGCTTAATTGGAATGCACACGTTCTCCCATACATAATTACTCTACCAATACTAGAATGTGTTCGGTGATGCCCATAGAAACACACATAATTGGACTTATTTACAAAAGCAATGTTTTCTCCAGAAAGTCTACAGGTTGAGTTGATGCCTCAGACTTTTCTTCTTTTTGTTTTTTTTTTTTGTATTATTGTTGATTACACCCTGAATCTTGGCAACTTGAAGCAAATATAAACACACATTATTCTCGGATTTTTTTTTTATGGATCAGAAACTGTTTTTTTTTTTAACCTCTGTAAGTGTCATCCCAGGTTAATGGTAACTGTACTCCATGCTTGATGAGAACTCAAGATCCATTTCCAAAGACTCACAGAGATGAATTTAATGTTAAAAGATATACATTCTTCTATAGGTGTATATCTCCATGATACTGCTTGTGTGTCCTACAGCTAGCCCACACCAGAGTGAGGGATCCAAGGAGCAAGAAGGGTGGAAATGTATCTATGTCCTAAACTAACATCATGTACTTGCACCGTTTCTTGCTAGGTGTGAAAGCCGATCCTAATTCACTGGAGAAGGGAACTATGTATCAGTGACGTGGAGTATTGGTAGGAATGTAAGAGACTGTCTACCACATAGATCAAGCAGTATTCTTTCCCTTCTTGAGCTTCATGCGTTAATGTGGTATTTTATGTCTAGAAGAGTAAACCCGTTGAAGTCTGACAAATGTGATTGCCAAACCAGATTTATCATATAATAGCCAAAATGGCTGTTACACATTTTACTTGAACTCTTCTATACTTTGCCGAGGAAGCCTTGAAATTCTCTTTCAACATTGATTTATGCTGTGGATGGTCATATACACCTTTAATCTCAAGAAACCAAAAGACAAAATCAGACCCATCTCCATGAGTTTGAGGCCATCCCAGCATGCATAGCAAGTTCCAGGACAGTCTGGGCTACATGATACCCTGTCTCAGAAAATTATTTATTAGTGTCTATATATAATGTGTGTGTGTACCTGCGTGCGCACGCGTGTCTGTGTGTGCATGCATATGATGTACTTGTCATTGTGCATACATAGAGACCACAGGGCAAGTTTTATAACCAGTCCTCTTTCTACCATGGGTTCCTGGGTTCAGCTAAGGTCAGCAGGCATGTGAGACAAGCACTTTAATCCAAAAAGTGCTTTAATCAGTTTGTTGTGAGACAAATTGAGTCAAGTTCCAGGCCCTAAACCTCATGTCCTCAGTTGCCAAGCAGATAGAGTACAAATACCATAGCTTGGCATTGAAAGCAATCCAAACCTTTGTTCCCAACATTTCTCCTTTTATCATTTTCTCCACTGTCATTATTTTCTCTGAGACAGTGTACCTGCCTGGAAACTAAGTAAGTCACTAAGCTCCAGGAAGTCTGTTAAAACATGTAGTCAGGAAGATCTACATGTTTTCTGTTTTATAGAAAATTTACCCACATTTCCCATTATAACTTCTGGAAACAACATAAATGAAAACTCAAGCTTGAAACCTTAATTAATTAGCAGACCCCATCCAATATCACCCATGTTTCTGCTCTATGACGACTCTACTGTATTGATTTATATCATAATCTTATTCCTTCCTGCCTCATATTTAAAAGCTCTGAAGAAAGAACTCCGGGATAAAATCCGTTGGAGAAGCAAAATTATTTCCATGCAATATATTTTTGATCCTATTATTTCTCTTCCCCTAACTCCTCCCAGATCCCTCTCATCTTCCTGCCCATTCAACTTCATGTTGTCTCTCTCTCAGACAAAAACGATCAGAAAAGAAAAAAGAAAGATAATCAAAACAAATTGCAATAAGACAAAAAATACCAAGGCAATGTGCAACCCGCACCCCGCTGAAACCCCACAGTGTCTGTTCTGAGTTGATCCACTACTCCTGCTCCGCCAGCCCTGGAGTGAGGTTGACATTGCATGCATGCAATGACGTTCCACTAGAGAATACAGAGTTTTCCCTTTCCCGGTGAGCATCCATCGCAATAGTTTCCTGGTTAGGAATGTAACATCCTACACATCCACTTTCTAAGAGCTAGGGTCTTTTGTCTTGTTTGTACCTGTGCAGGTACTGTGCCTGCTGTCACAGTCTCCATGGGTTCATGGGTTTATCGGTCTTTTTATGTCCGAAAGGCACTGTTTCCTTAGAGTCATTCACCACCTCTAGCTCTTGTAGTATTTCTCCCTCCTGTTCACCATAGGGTCCTGAGCCTTAATGGGAGGATTTGGATAAAGACATATCTCTTAAGACCGAAGTCTCTAAAGTCTCTCACTAACTGCACATTGTCTAGTTGAAGGGAGTGGTCTTGGTGTCAATCCCATCTGCTGAAAGAAAAAGCCTCTCTCTGGTGAGGTTTGAGTGGTACACTGGTCTGCAGGCAGAGCAGCTCGTCTCCAGCAGTCATTTGATCGCTGAGTAATACAGGTAGGCTTTTTCCTAAGGACCATCACTTATCTAGTGTCAAGTCCTTGGTCAAATTAGCAGAGTTTGGTCGGGATTCGATCTCACTGAATGGACTTTAAATCCAGTTTTTTAAAACATGATTATCTACTGCCATGATGCTTGTGCCACTATTGAACTGATAGCAGTCACTACTGTGGACCCCAGAGTCTGTAACTAGGTGATGTTGATGATAACTTTTCTCCTTCAGTATCAGGCAGAGTAGCTGCCTGCGCAGTGATGCGAGTCAGTAGGATGCAGCTTCCAGCAGGGAACAAGCTCAACCTCTCTATCACGTCCGATGGCTTAACTAAGTGGTGTCTTCTGTAATCAGGCCTTGCCATCAGGACGGATGGCTCAGCCCTCTAAGGCAAAGGCTCACAACCAGAGCATCCAATTACTCTCGACTCTCCCAACACTTCTAATTTTCCAACCAAGTAAAATATGTTCACAGTAGGAAAATTAATAATCTGAAAATATTATCTTCACCTGTCTCTTGTGGTATGAATACTTAAGACTGATGAATAAATGAATATATTAATTAATCTTTAACCACTCGTGCATATAAAGAAATGATAGAGAATATGTTCGTGTATTACTATTATATAGCCTATGTGGATTCTGGATTCTAATTAAATATGTTAAGTATAGAAAGGATTTGACTTAGTGAAGGGGGTCACTGGTAATTTTATCTTAGTGAGCGTGTATGTTGTGTTAATATAATAAAAAGAGCGACTGGAAGGTATTTAATCTCTTATACATCGTAATTCCACTGTGATGTGTCCAAAAGATCATTTAATAAGAAATTAGGATTTGAAGATGCCTCAACATATAAAAGAGACACGTGCTCCACTATGTTCATCGCAGCCTTATTTATAATAGCCAGAAAATGGAAAGAACCCAGATGCCCTTCAACAGAGGAATGGATACAGAAAATGTGGTACATCTACACAATGGAATATTACTCAGCTATCAAAAACAACGAGTTTATGAAATTCGTAGGCAAATGGTTGGAACTGGAAAATATCATCCTGAGTGAGCTAACCCAATCACAGAAAGACATACATGGTATGCACTCATTGATAAGTGGCTTTTAGCCCAAATGCTTGAATTACCCTAGATCCCTAGAACAAACGAAACTCAAGACGGATGATCAAAATGTGAATGCTTCACTCCTTCTTTAAATGAGGAAAAAGAATACCCTTGGCAGGGAAGGGAGAGGCAAAGATTAAAACAGAGACTGAAGGAACACCCATTCAGAGCCTGCCCCACATGTGGCCCATACATATACAGCCACCCAATTAGACAAGATGGATGAAGCAAAGAAGTGCAGACCGACAGGAGCCGGATGTAGATTGCTCCTGAGAGACACAGCCAGAATACAGCAAATACAGAGGCGAATGCCAGCAGCAAACCACTGAACTGAGAATAGGTCCCCCGTTGAAGGAATCAGAGAAAGAACTGGAAGAGCTTGAAGGGGCTCGAGACCCCAAAAGTACAACAATGTCAAGCAACCAGAGCTTCCAGGGACTAAGCCACTACCTAAATACTATACATGGACTGACCCTGGACTCTGACCCCATAGGTAGCAATGAATATCCTAGTAAGAGCACCAGTGGAAGGGGAAGCCCTGGGTCCTGCTAAGACTGAACCCCCAGTGAACTAGACTATGGGGGGAGGGCGGCAATGGGGGGAGGGTTGGGAGGGGAACACCCATAAGGAAGGGGAGGGGGGAGGGGGATGTTTGCCCGGAAACCGGGAAAGGGAATAACACTTGAAATGTATATAAGAAATACTCAAGTTAATAAAAAAAAAAAGAAATTAGGATTTGATAAGTTTCTATACAATGTAACATGATTGGAGAAGTATATTATTATTATTTGGTTTCTATAATTTAACTATGTAGATATTTTTTAAATGTTTTGTTCTAACGTATGTATCTACTTAGAAACCCGAAACTGTAGCCAAAGAATAGAACATCTAATTTGGGAATTTACAGCCTGCTAGATAGGCCACCAGTGGAAGCTGGGGAACTTTTGCAGGTCTCCTTTCACAAGTAATATTTTCAATATATCCAAAAATGAAACACCTCTCTCTCTCTCTCCTCTCTCAGCTATGGCATTATCATATTGATGATAAGTCAACACAGTTCTGCCAAATCTCCTCAAAAGACAATTCAAATATGAACAACTTTCAGCAATTTTAATTGAACTTGCTCACATCGAACTGGGATTTTTCCTTTAAATATGTTAGAGATGAGAGTGCTTAGAATTACTGGGAATTCATGTTGATTTTGCTAAACATACAGATTTGTAGAGCCATTTTGGTGCCAAAAGAAGACTTGAAGTAAAACAGTTTTAATAAACATCTGTATGGTATGCCTCTATGTATGTGTCTCTATGGCTGCCAGATTCTGCAGATCAACTGTGACTGGTTATATGTACGGTCAGAAGCGCACCATTGTGGCACTGAAGCGATTAGGCAGGAAAGCTCTTCTGGTTTTCTTCTTCTCACAAATGGACAAAAGATTTTACTGAAATGTCTAAACAGAAACCTTGGAAGTGGTAATGGACGATTGAGTCTTCCCCTTATATGCTGATAATGTGGTTTGATTCCACCATAGTGCTTGGCCAAATACAAGCAAAAAAACAACTGAAAACACTTTTGTAATTTTTTTGACCTAGATTAGTATCTTCCTGAGCTGTTCGAATGTTCAGTTAGAAACAACAGTTTCTATTCAGGACAACAATGACTTCTCACAGGGTGAGGTGGGGTACGTCAAAATGTCTGTCCTAGAGGCCCACATGCTCTAGTTCCCAGAGTCTCATTCATTCCAGAATTAAGATTTTATTTCAGAATATTCAGGCATTGTAAGTTTCTATTTGAAGCTTTTCTTGCTTTAGGCAAAGGAGAAAAATATACAAGATTAACATTGTTACATAAAAAATGAGAAATCGGGAGTGAATCAGACCTTGAACTGGCACATTGTGGAGAATAGCGGAAATCCATGTAGTGAATGAGTTGAGAACATACGTGTGAATTAAAAACTTGAGATGCTTAACTAGTATCAAAGGAGAGATCTCAGAGTGGGATGTTCAGTCAGGGACAAGGGTTCCTAGATAGGTGCAAGTGAAGAATTTGATTCAGTAGCAGCTGATGGTGCCCAAGAATCTGTGTTTCTAGGAAGATTAATGCAGCACTCTGGTTTGGTCCTTGGACCACAGGTTGGTGTGGTTACCACTTAACTAAAATTATCTTACTTTGATCCATTAGTCACCGCATGTACAGCTCACATACTTTGCACACACACACACCATACTTTGACTTTTTGTTTTTGATTCATACCCTTACAGTGTTAACAGCAGGACAATGTAGGTCAAAAACAAAAGTGCCCAAGCTTAAGGAAGACATTTGTCTCAGCTTAATGTTTATAATTGCCAAAATATTTTCTCCATTCTAAAATTTTTATATGATATACAATTCGTATTGTATAAAATTATATGGAATGCCAGGTTTCCTGGAACTGAACACAGTTGTTAGAAACCATGTGTTTGCTGGGATTCAACCTCAGGTTTTATAGAACAGCCAGTGTGCCCAGTCACTGGGCCATTTCTCCAGCCCTCTATTAGTTTGTTGTAAATGACCAACAGTTGGATACCATCTATAATTGCTCTACAGTATAAATTTCAAAACACATAACACTTCCTTGAAGATGTTTATGGTTCAGTTTAAATTGAATCTTAAAATATGTTACCTTTTTTTTCCAGTTTTGTTAATAACTTTAAGGAAATCACGGCCTTATTAAACCCAGAATTCATATGACCTTATTAGGTACAACTACATCATACAGCTAGACAAGTAAAACTTAGGCGACATTATTTCTGAGTCTTAACATCTGCTCCTGTTCATATTTCCACCAAAATAGACCATGGATCAAAAGCAGGGAATCTAGTTCAAACTGGTTTTGTCTGACTGCTCCATGGTGGAAAAGAGGGCATGCCAACCAAAGAACACCAATTTGATTGTAAAGAGAAATAATAATAATAACGGATCCTTAACCTGATTCAGTCAGCAGCTACCCCTGCCTAATTGTAGTGAAGAATAAAATAACCACAATGTGTGGCCATAGGATGGCTAGCAATAATGCATCTGAGGATCCCTTTGTCAACCTTCAGGTCACCTGTGATCATCCCCACGTGACCAGAGATTACACAGTTGGTCATATATAGCAGTGAGAACAAACCTCTAGATGACAGCTGGAGGCTACATTAAAAGAATTGCTAAAAGGAGAGCTATCACCTCCGATTTTCTCTCTGGCGGAAGTGTGGGAATTTTAGCTCCAACACTTCCTATATATATTTAGCCACGTATAAATGATTAAACAATACTTCCGTCGGGCCTGTTCCCTGTTCTTCAACTCAGCATAGTCACCCAACAAAGAATTTTCATTTACAGCCCAGAAATAGTGGTTTATATTTGAGGGTAATTTACCAGTGGTTCCAAAACAGGATGTGTTATTTTTGTAACTGGGATCGAAAATATAGAAAATGTACCTCAATATGGAAAAGTAATTATAGAATTCAGATTCTTTTGAATTGCTACAAAGTACAATCTGAGGAGGGGGCAAATTGTGCAGGGAGTTGGGGGGGGGAGCTGCATAAGGGTAAACGCAGAAGAGAAAACACAAGCCTGCCACGTGTTGGTTAAACTTCCAGGCGATGCAGTGGCTACTGCCAGTCAGATTGAAAGCGACTTTCAAAGCCATTAGCATGTGGAGACGTCTCCTAAATCATCTATTTTTTTTCAGTCATTTATTTATTTTTCAGATGCTGACTTGGAGGCATTTACTATGTGGGTACCAATGTGCTCTGTGTTAGAGAAAAGGCAGAGAAAGGAAAGCCTTGGAAGTTCCAGTAAGAGTCAGGAAGAACACATCGGTAGACAGGAGGGAGCTTGAATGCATGAGCAACTGCTTACTGATAGAAGTCAAAGTTTCAACTGTAAGGGATCAAACCAAACTGGTGATGGCTGTTCAATAATGTCTTCTTCTGGAAGGGCATGTCGGGTTTCAGGGATGCACACACATTGGAGGGAAAGGCACGGCGATGAAGTCTATGCTGGAGAGGGAGGGGAGATAGGAAGGGAGAGAGCAGAGAGAAGATGGAAACTGAGTCTGACTGTGGTGTTCAGAGATCAAATCGCTATGGAATATTTAGAACTAGATATGTTCTTCAGAGCTGTGACTCACGATTTCATCCTGGGAGACTGTAAGAGAAGGGACAAATGGAGATCTTCATAGACACCTGTCCTATTCTGGCTCTATGCTGCCTCTTGGACCACTAGCTATGGGATCCATATAAGATGGGACCCTTTGACTTTGGATCTCCAGAACCATGAGCCAAAGTCAACCTTGTGCCACTGTACCTATCTCTGACTGAGTGACTGGCAACAGAGAAAGAGGGAATGTAATATACTTGGTGGGCAAGGGAGCTATGTGTAAATAACTTAGAAGCAACGACGATAATGATAATTCAGAAGCAGCAAATGATTCCGAATTAAATAAAAACAATAGGTTGGTTTTGTAGGTCTTCTTGCAGTGTCTTTGACCCCTCCAGCTTGTAGAGTCCTATCTCTTAACTCTTCCACAAAACTCCCCAACCGATGAGTGTGTCTGCATCTGCCTCATCTGCTGCTGAATGAAGCCTCTCAGGAGACAGCTATGCTGGCTTTCTGCCTGTAAGTATAGCAGACATAGTGACATATAAGCATAGTAGTGTCAGGGGTTTGCTCTCTCATGGTGGGATAGGTCTCAAGTTGGGGCAGTCACTGGTTGGCTGTTTTTTCAGTCTCTGCCCCATCTCTTTTCCTACACGTTTTGTAGGAAAGACGAGTTTTAGGGTTTGTGGGTAGATTGATGCCCCCTCCATCCTTTAGAAGTCCTGCCTGGCTACAGGAGATGACCACTAGTCTCTAAATACCCGTCTGGTAGGAATCTCAGCTAGAGTCATCCCCATAGACTTCTATTCTCTTCCATCCCTGACCTCCTGCCAATCAGCAGAACCCCTCACTCCCAGCTCTCTCTGCCTAAGCTAGTGAGAGAGTTTCTAGAAGGAGAAAACAGGATACCCCAGAACTCATCATGGACTCAATATTCATGAGTTAAGAAGACTTCTGTTTATGTAAGTCTTCTGTAAATAGAAATACTATATTGCATTTCAATCAGATTTCACCCTAACTCCTTAGGATACACTGTAGAGTTTTTCTTTTCTTTTTATATAAAATGTGCAAATGAAATCCATTATGGAGACCAGCAGAGCGTAGCATAGTAGCATCTGAACAAAATATCTTGAATATCGGATTCTGTGGTTTCTGTCTGGTTATTTCTACCCTCTATCTCACATTTCTCATTTATTTCTTTGGAAGGTTCTCAGGGATGCTCCTGAGTGCTCCAGTCCCTATTCTCAATCCAGCTTTGTCTTGTAGGCAAAAGGCTTATATGGCCCTAATGTGAGAGTGTTATAGGGCCTGTTAAAAGTAATTTAGAGATCTAAAGGAGGTGAATGGCCAACCTAGAGATGGCATGACCAAAATTTATGACTGATTTATTAACGAAAATCAGTCAGTTTGCCTTTTCCATGAATAGAAAAAATACAACAAGCAAACAAAAACAGAATTCGCCAAGCTTGCCTACTTTGGATAACTAGCTGTTACCTTTTTAGAGTTTTTCTGTTTTCCTTGCCTGTCTTAGAACCCCGGTTCTGTTTCCTTTCTGCCATGACTGCCTCATTACATCCTGTTCAGTAACCTCCAGACTGAAGGGGCACAGACAAGTCACACCTTCTGTGATGACTTGCACAGCAGTGTGAGGTGATACTCCTTTGCTCTCCGTGTGCCACTGAAGCTGAATCCTATGGGTTAGTCTTTCCTGGCAAGTGATATTTTTATATTGATAACTGTAATATATTGTCTGGATTACTATTATCGCTGTCCATATACAGGATCGTAATCTGTCATGTGCCCGTTTCAATAACAAATTCCAACAGTCATCCTTTGACTCCATATTTGACCCTGTCAAATTCTGTTCCTCAAGTTTTGCATGGTGACTTGATTTCTGCTACTGTCATAGTTGTTATAAAATTCTTACCTTATAGAAAATGGCTTTTGAGAAGAGTTTACTTCCCATATCATATTTAAATAGTATTCAGAAATTCAACTTATTCATTTCCCCATAAAATACAATAAATATCTATGACAATAGGTATGAATAAAATATTAAATATAAAATAAATACAAATTAACTTAGTGCTGGGTAGACACAAACATCAGAGAAATGAAAAAAAAAGCGATATCCTGGTTAGCATTTTCCAGGTGCATGCTCATAATTATTTTCTTTTGGTCTGTGTTTCCTCAGCACATTGGTAATTCAGTTTATTAGTAAGGTGCTAGGTAAAATACAGGTTCCACTTTAAATTTCAGAGTAACAAATGGCTGATTTGCAAAATCGACTACTTTTATTAGGTCCCAAGATATTAATATTCTTATATTAAAACATTATACAATCCTTATATTTAAACATTATATGCCTTTACACACCATATAAACATGACACAGTTTATTTGAAATTCACATTTGACTAGTTACCCTCAGTAATCATATATATATATACATATGTATATATATATATCTGACAAAACTACTTATCGGTAAAAATAGTTTCTCCTTTGTGGGGATGATTCACAATTATAAGGCATGTTAGTAGAATAACAGTTAAGATATTTTTCAATTTCTCAGACCAGGGAACCAATGAGATGTTTTCTGTGGGTTTTAGATAAGTCTTTTGCCTGGATTTGCTCTGTACTTTGGCTTTAAAAATATTCATTTTACCTTAGGAAACTTGGCTAAATCACAGGACTGCTTCTTCATTATCTGAGTCACTATCAAGGAGAGAGGAAACTCTATCAAGAGAGTACAGAATTCTAGGAATTTGAACCTGATAGAACGTTAAAAACTACTTGAGTTTAAGTGATTTCTAAATTAGCATTAAAGAGCTGAGTCACAGCTTTGATGAAAAGGGACTTAATAAGTGAATCAGCTGAGACTGATTCTCTTCTTCCAGTTCTAGGACTGTTAGTTGACAGGTATCTAAATGTGACCCGGCATACCTTTTCTGCCTCAAGGCAATTACGAGGCATAATTGTTAGGTAATTAAAAGAAAGAAATTAATTGAATTCAGTAACTCTAAAGTGCATTGTGTTGGACATTATGGACCATAACTAATGCTTTCTGGTAGCCTTAATTGGTGACTCAAAATCAACAGACCCCATAGTCAGTCTATAGGACCTAGATGCCTGTGTTTCATCAGCATCAGGTGTTTCTTTGGTCAAGTAACTTGGCTACCCATGCATGACTCAATGTCTTTATCTTTCAAAAGGGTTTTAGTGATCATAGCTAAATCAAAGAGACCTCTGTGATGGGGAGTTTTTTGGTTGTCCCACTGTGTGATCCAAGCTGGTCACAGGTGCATACCCACCCAGGAGCTATCTCGGATCCACAGGTGAAACACACACACACACACACACACACACACACACACACACACACACGCACACACTAGCTCATTTTCCAACTGCCTTATTGGCTCTGTGGCTGGGTTCTTCAAAACCTTCTACGGCTAGCGTGGCCTTACCTTTAGCCCCAGCTCAACACCTCTAAATCTTCCCTCAACTTAGTTACCTGGTGACCTTCAGTGAAGCTCATAGGTCTTGCTGCCCAAGACACTATGGTCTGCCCTTCAGTGGGCCTCTTTTCACCTACCTTTTGGAAGATCTCCCCTACAGCTCTGAGTCTGTTCATCTTTCTCTCCCAAGTATCTCACTTCCTCTCTTTATCTCTCCTAACCTGTGGTAATCTGGAAGTTCAGCCTCTCTCTTTCTGCCCAGCCATTAGCCGCTGGCATCTTTATTGATCAATCAAGAACCAACTGGGGGAAAGGACCTTCAGCATCAGTAAACACAGATTCCCGATTAAATCGAAGCATCAGAACCACTCCTCTACAGACCTCTATTACAACAACAACAACAACAACCAAAAAAACCCCAAATTTTTAATATGAGTTGGTTACTGGTAATTATGATTATTAATGTAGAAGCTGTTTGCAAATTGTTGGAGTATCAGTTTTGTGCACTCCCATAGGAGTAAATGTGGTTAAGATTGTGACAGGATCTATTTGTATATTTTCAATGATTTCAAAGACTCAATGGAAAGACAGTATTTTATTCACTTGCTGCTTTCATGATTTTTTTCAAAGACAATGGCCCCTCCTTCATCTGCCCCAATCAGAGACAAATATCCAGGGTCTTCTACTCTCTTCCTCTGTCAAGTCATAGCTGAGATTGCAGTACAGAATTTTTTCTCATCTTTTTATGATCCGTTAAAAGGTACTCTCAATTAGAAGTTAACGTTTGCTTTCATGAGGTTCTGAAATCATTTTAGAGGAAAAAAACAATATACAAATATATTTGTTTCCATTTTCTTTAGTGACTTCCCAAGAGGCTCAGCTCACTCAAGGTAAGACAGGGAAAAGATAAGTAGATTTCCACTTGAATTCTGGTAATTCCAATTAGTGGTTTATAACCAATAAGGTTTATGATAAGTTCCCAAATTTAATAGCTATAATGGGTTAAATTTCTGAAGAGCCCCTATGGGGGGAATGGGCTATTTTGAACTCAGTGACAGCCTTAGATAGGAAAGTTCTAGTAATGCTTTTGAATTTTTGTTTCCTTGAATAAGAGAAGATCTTTGTCCTTTAAATTTAAACAAGGAGACAGCTGGTGTGCTCTTACTCAGTGGATTCCAACCCCATTATAATATCCTGAAAGGCAGAGAATAGCTACCGTTTTGTTCCTGAAATACTCAGACTCATGAAATCCTGCTAGCAGTTTACGGCAGTGTGTTCCGGGTCCGTTTTCTTCCTGCTTGGTTATGGTGTGACTGTGGTGAAGAATGTGTGTGAGTTCCTGGTCCCCAGAGAGAACTGCAGCCCACATGAGAGCACCCAGAGTAGTCTGGAAGTGCGAATTCCCAAGTTTGCTGTTAGGAAGGCCTGTGGTTAATTTTCAGTCTACCAAGCTGGATTTGGGGGAAGCAGTTAGTTTTATACGCACTCTAAGAAAGAGGAATCGAAGGGAATAAAGAGCAACCGTGTTCTCATTTTCTACCAGTGTTAGGCACGTCCTCTGTGAAAGCCCTCTCTGCATAGACGTTCACAGATCTGTGTGTTCATTTATACGTTTCTGTCTTTACCCATGTATTTATCCATTCAGTCTTCAGTCATGCATGACTTGAGGACCACCACTATATTAAAGACTTGGAGAAACAAAGACTTGTGTTAGATATCCTGCATTTGAACTAAGGTTTGATTAAGTCTGCCAAATGCAAGAAAGCCAATAAAATCTTGGAAATGTTATTATCTGAAAACCGATCATCTCCCTCCTAGCACTGGGGCTTCTCCATGCATTGACAAATAGTTGTTCAACCGACAGAGGAATAACTTATTATATTCTTCATAAAGAGCATAGGTTTTAGGTTTAACCAAAGCAGGGCTATCTAAATTAAGGAGCTGTTCCAGTTACCCCTTATGTGAAAAGTTGTCCTTAGGCTTTAAGTGGAAGAGAGGAACATGAGCTTTTCTAATTTAGGTATGGGACGGTATAACCTTCGTGTTTGCTGTTTGATCGTTAAATGCATCGTAGCCTGAGCTTCTCCTTACCGACAAGATTTACAATGACTCCAGAAACAAGTCTTGTGATTTGTATAGATTTAGGTCATGAATCCTTCTCTGTCCTGAGCCCCTTTGCCATCTGGGTTGTGAAAGATCCCACGCAGAGAGACCCTTACACAAGTCTTGGGAAATCGCGGACCCCAGACACAGAGAGACCATTTTGGATGTAATAAGCAAAGGCGAGGTTTATTACGGAGACCTATTACAGAGATCTCCGGGCCGACACGTATCCCGCGCAGGAGACAGAGGTGTCGGCCCCGAAACTCAAAAGTCAGAGGGTTATATAGAGAAGGCTAGGGGGTTTTGGCGTGGTTACATACAATTGGCTCATTCAAACATAGCAGTGAGAACAAAGCAGAAAGAGTACGTGTTAGAAGTCAGGGGCTTATCAGGGTCTGGAGGATGGCCCTGAGTGAGCTGGGGGGAGATGTCTTCCTGCCAGACGTCCCATGAATCAGTCCCATTAACTCAGGCTGGTTCCTGCATTCCTTTTCTTTATGGCTTGTCAGTCCTGCCTGAACAGTGTTTCCTGTGCTCCTTTATCTTTATGGCCTGCTAGTCTTGGCTGCAGGGCTTAGCCCTGGGTCTGTGGCCTTTTGGGGTTTATTTTTTTAATTTTTATATTTATAAACCTAGAATTCGTATAATTTTCTTTTCAGTTGTATACATTTATTTCCTTATTCCACACTGTGGTTTGGAGGTTGAGGGTGGGGGCGGCAGGCAGTCCATGTTGGCATGCGGCTGAGGTGGCAGGAGGGAGGATTTTAGCAGCTCGTGGGCTCGAGTGTTCAGAGAACAGGTGGTACTGGAAGAAGGAAATGACTGTCAGGATTCGGTGGCATTTGGGGGTGTGTATGGGCAGGCATTTTTGCAAAGTGGGGTATTCTTATTCAAAGTGTAAAAACACTTCAGCGTCCTCATAGCAAGAGCTGCAACCCAGAGTTTTAGGTCCACCAAGGCAAAGACTGTCAACTTGTCATTCTGTGGATGTCAAAGACCAAAGGGTTAAAAAGGAAAAGGACAGCCTCTTCATAACAAATGGAAACTGATGCATCCTACATCACAACTCCTACATCTACGGTTCAAGGAACATCATGGAAGATGGGGTGGAAACAGCCACAATACCAGGAAGCCTACAGAGAAACAATCTCTCCTAGAAATGTCTACATAACTTGACCATAACAATGGCACTATGGATGGATGGGTGGGGTGTTCCTACAGGTTCCCAGGCCTAGACAAAGGATTCTGGGCAAATGGTGATGACTGCTGGGAAAGGGAGAATTAGTCTCGCTCAGGGGTGATTTACTGGTCCTTACTGGTCATTCAGTGCAGAATGGTGAGCCCTGAAACTATATCCATACAAACCAAACAGCAGTAGACTCCACAGGTTGTGTTTTTATATAGGTGTATGCATATGGGTGCGGCAACACGAACAGTAGGAAAAAGAGTACGCCAACCTGAACATAGAGGAACGGGAAGGGATCAAGTGAGGATCCTTGTGAGGGCCTGGAGAGGAGACTTGGAGGGGAGACCTGGAGGGGAGACCTGGAGGGGAGACCTGGAGGGGAGACCTGGAGGGGAGAAGTGATGTAATTCTCTGTCAGTTAAAAACACATTATTTTTAAAAGTGAGAACAGTGACCAGTTTGCAGGATGCATCAGTGATGTCTGCTTTAGGGTTCTGTTTTGTTTAAAGAAGTTTAATCATGTCTCATTCACTTGCAAAACACCGCCTTGTTGAATATCTCCAACCTGGTGGGTTTAGAAAGACCCAGCAGTACCCTGTTGGGCTCTTCCCTGACAAATACCAGGATCAAATAAACAAACCTCTCATCACCTCAGAGCTTCTTCAGGCCCTGCATGCTATTTTTTTTTTTTGTTGTTGTTGTTGTTTGTTTTTTTTTGTTTTGTTTTGTTTTTCTTTTAAATCCTCCAGGGCAGGGTGGGTGGAGGGTGTTTGTTTTGAGGTAAAAGCTTTTGGCTGTTCAATAGCAGTGCTTTTCCTGTTCTTGTTATCTCAGACAGTAAACAGTCTTCACCTCACAGCCGCGGGATTTGAGAAGCACCACTTGACTCTAACCAAATGAAGCTGTTACAGTGTACGGCTTGTGGCACATAGCTCCTCAGGGTTACACAGTATTGTTCACCCCTTACAAAATGTGAGCACTGGGCACAGTGGAACAGCCGCAGTTCTCCCTGGCCACCGTGATCTCAGCTTCTGTAAGATTTGGCAAGAATAAAAGTTTTGGTGCACTGGACTGTTGAACCAACATGCCCTCTGCCAGTTTTCAGAAGACAGCGTGGGAATGTTCAGTGCGCTGCCATCGAAGGTTTTAAGTGAAGGTTGTTTTGATTACTCTGAAGGATGTCATTCAAGGGAAGGCCGTGTAACAGAAAAGTAAAAATTCTGGGTACGAAAGGCACAACGGCACTGTAAAGTTAAAGGAGTTAGGAATTAATCGTTTGTCGTCACTTGTCAATACCCGCACACCAGAGCATTAGAAAACCAACAGAAAAAAAAATCACGCTCAAACAAAAAAAATCATAATCAAACGTTTGTGATACAGATGGTTTTGTTTGTTCATTTGTTTGTTTGTTTTTTTAAATTCAGTGTAATGTCTAAAGATAGGGATAGCCCTGAATATGCACATACAAGTAGCATTGTACATACTGATCAGTCTATATTAGGAGTGTATATCCATGCCTACATATATATGTATATATATATATATATATATATATATATATACACACACACACACACACACACACATGTATATATAACAACAATTTGTGAAAAAAGCATGAATTTGAAAGAAAGCAAGA
Source organism: Rattus norvegicus (assembly GCF_021556685.1). Classification (NCBI taxonomy): domain Eukaryota; kingdom Metazoa; phylum Chordata; class Mammalia; order Rodentia; family Muridae; genus Rattus; species Rattus norvegicus. Next base: position 40,207,657 of record NC_141542.1, on the reverse strand, counting down.
TGATGTGTATGAGAGGGTTGGGAAGGAGGAAAGCAGAATCATATAACTATTTTATACATCAAAAATTAAGTGATATAAAATTAAGTCATGTAAATGTTCAGCCAAAAACATGAAAGGGCTCAAAGGTCTGAAATTTGAAAGTTCAGGTTGAAATAAATATGTTCGGTTTCAAACACTCTACATTTATAAAGTCTTGTTGCCAAAGAGAAAATGGAGGGATTTGTTTTTGTTTTTGTTTTTGTTTTTGTTTTGTCTTGCTTTATAGTTTTTTCAGACAAGGTCCCATAGAATCCAATTTGGCTTTGAACTTGAAAAAACACATGGTGCAAGCCTTCTGAGTAGTGGAATGTCAGCTGTGAAGTTCCATTCCTGGTTACACCCCTCTCTCTCTCTCTTTCTCTCTCTCTTTCTTCCTCTCTCTCTCTCTCTCTCTCTCTCTCTCAAAATGATGTTTCGAAGCAATACTTTACTTAAAACATTTATTAATCGGGCATATAAAGAGGAGTCACAGAAGCAGGTGACAGAAAACCCTCAGTGGTGTGTGTAGAGTTGGTGACAAAGTCCCTGCTGCATATCTGATTCCTCAAGGGAACCGCGCTCACACTCTGAGTATCTTGGAAATAATGAGGGCATCAACATGCTGCTCTGGGCCTTTGGGAACCTCCTGGGAAGAGAGTTTCTATGGGCCTCTGACATACTTTGTGCTGGGATTTCTTGAGGTTACCATAATGAGGTGTTTTCCAATTGCCAGGAGCTGACTGGTCTGTGAGCAACTTTAGATGATTGCCTTGCAGTGCTTCTGATATCCTCAAGTATATTGATGTTTTATAACACGAGAACCGTGATAGGCTGGAAAACATTGAACACAATTTCATTATGAGTTCATTGTGGAAACTCTTTCAATTTGACTCATCTTAAAACCTTCAAAATATTAGAACGCTTTTTTATTTGTATTCATTAGTTCCCAAAAGCCATTGCTCATTAAGCTCTTCCCAATAAGCAGCACCCATGTTTTTTCCTAAGTGCTGATATGAGTTAGCAGTGTTCCTCTCTGAATTCTAATTGTTTCTTAGCATCATAGTGGACTGAATGGTGTCCGGCAGGTACAGTGAAAGCCAACTTACCAATTCTTACACAGCTTGCTATCTGAAACATTTCCCCCTTAGTCCCACAAATACAAAGGGAAAAATGTGATGTCTTCTAAGGTTGGGCTTCCTTTGTAACTGACATCCATTAACACTCTTAATTAACTGAAATGCACCGAGGGTAGTGGTCTTATGTTCCCTGGTATTGAGCCGAGGGCTGAATATTGCCAGAATGATAAATATTGTTCCGGTAGTGAACCATTTCAGTGGAAGAACTCAGGTGTCGCACACAAGCTTTTTATGACATGCCCTCGACTCTGCTCAGTCTCCCTGACCCAGGACTCTCTCTAATCCTGATGTGGGAGAAACTTGGAGGTAGTTCCTTCTGGCTCTAGGATTCCAGTAGTTCTAAGTTTGCATTGAAATTGCATATTTAAAATTTATATTCAGCAGAGGTTGTAGACGGTGATCAACTTCAGTGGTCTGAATGGTTTTTAATTCAGTGATGATTTCCCAAATCACACCTTTAATACCACACACACACAATGGTGCAGAGAATCTATGGCACTTTGAAAACAGATATTCCTTGTAATAGCCTTTGGTAGATAGGTCATGGAAGGGAAAGAAACACTAGGCTGCATAAATGATCACCAGAGTCTTTAGCACATTAAAACTGACTACGTTGCATGTGGATGTGCATGTACATGTATGTGCGTACTCATGCGTGTGAATTGTATGACTTGTGTATGTCGGTGAGGGAACAGCATGGAGGACTTCGTTTGTTGTTTTCACAGTAGGAGTCAGAGACTAAAACTCAAATGGTCGGCAGCCAGCCACCTTCACCCCTTCATCCCTCTCGCCCTCCCTCCCCTAACCTTTGAAAAAATATTTCTGTTTTTGCATACCTTTATACTCAGAGGATGCAAATAAGTACTGTTAGCAGCACAAGCTCTTACGACTAACATAAATGTTTTAAAGGCAATTTCTAAGATTTATTCCTAATCACTGCAAGATAGAAAACAGACTGGAGTTACTGGCTATTAGACCGGTGAGGGGAGACACTGGTGTCCAGTTATACTTCCTACACACCTGTTAGAAGGGCACAGGGACACAGGGACAGGGAGCAGGTGGCTAGTATGGACTTCCCCAAGCAGCACTGACAACAAGCGGATGAATAGGAAAGACTGCCTGGATCCTCACATCCCCACTTCCTGTTCTAGTTTACAGGTGAGAAACATTAAGCACTCAGATAGGCCTAGAGTAAGTTATAGAATTTCCCAGACCAGAATTTATTTCTCTAGGGGAGCATTGTTTGGTAGACATAGTACCAGTTCAAAAGTGAGATCTGCAGTCTTTTCATCTATTATTGCTAGTATGTAAAGTTTGCAGGTCCTTTTGTGATAGAATGTTGGGGAAAATCATTACAAATACCCTTTCATTACTGCATACCTACTCGTCTAGCACACTCTGGAAGGCGCAGACGAATTTAGTAAGTGATAGATTATTTTCTTAAAATTCATCTTGCTATTTGTCCTCATAGATGTTATTCTCTCTGATATTTTTCATCATTACACCAAAATATTCGGCCTAAGTTACTTATGAAGAAAAAGGAAGTTTTATTCAGCTCGCAATTAGGGAGGTCCTAAAGTCAAAATCAGGCATAGGGCAATGATTCTCATTTGCATGAACAGAGGCATGTCATCGTGGCGGGAATATCTGAGACACAATCAGCCTGAGATGGGGTGGGGTGGTGGTGGTGGGGGTCATGTGACCAGTGTTTCATAACAGCCTGCCTTCAGAGGGCCTCTTACAGAGTACCTGGGTTCAATTCCTTGCACCCACAGGACAGCTCAGGGCTCTCTAACTCCCGTTCCAGTTCCAGGGGATAAAACACCCTCATACAAATACACATGTGGACAAAACACTAGACATGCGTGGTAGGAGCCTAGCATGGCTGTCCTCTGAGAGGCTTTACCAGAGCTGACTGAAACAGATGAAGATCTAGCCCAGTATTGGATTAAGGTTAGAGACCCCTATGGAAGAGTTAGGGGAAGGATTGAAGGAACTGAAGTAGTTGACAACCCAATAGGAAGATCAACAGTGTTTACTGACCCAGACCTCTCAGAGCTCCCAGAGACTGAGCTACCCCATGGACTGGCTAGCGGTCCCCAGGCACATATGTGGCAGAGGACTGTCTTGTCTGGCCTCAGTGGTAAAAGATATGCCTAATCAGGCTGATATAGCTGTCTCCTGAGAGGCTCAGCCAGAACTGGACAAATACAGAGGCAAGTGCTAGCAGCAAACCACTGAACTGAGAATAGGGTCCCAGTTGGAGGAATTAGAGAAAGGACTGAAGGAGCTGAAGGGGTTTGCAACCCCATAAGAACAACAATGCCAACCAACCAGAGATCCCAGGGACTAAACCACTACCCAAAGACTACACATGGATAGACCCATGGCTCCAGCTGCATATGTAGCAGAGGATGGCCAAGTTGGGTACTGTGAGAGGAGAAGCCCTTGGTCCTGCCAAGGCTGGACGTCCCTCCCCAACCAACCAGTGTAGGGAAATGTTGGGGAGGGAGGCAGGAAGGGGTATATAAATGGGTGGGGGAACACCCTTATAGAAGAAGGGGAGGGGAATGGGATAGGGGGCTTATGGGCAGGAAACTTGGAAAGGGAATAACATTTGAAATGTAAATGAAAAATATCCAAGGATGTGTCTTATCCTGTAAAGACTTGATGTTCCAGGGTAGGGGGATGCCAAGGAGTGGGGGTATACCCTCTCACAGTCAAAGGGAAGGGGGATGAGAGGAAGATCTGCAAGGGGGAACTGGGGGCAATATTTGGGATATAAATAAATAAAATAATAAATAAATTCTATCCTGTGAATCAGGCTATTATTTATAAAAAACAAAACAAAAATCACTAAATATATCATGCAGTCACCTTATGCCCACATCACCACGTAGTGCCTCTCCTTAAGGTCCACCCTCTTTAACTGTCACCCAGTAGCAAGGCCACTCAGACTGTACCAGACAGTAATACTCATAAATGTCCTAACACATTACTTATTGAAATTCATCCTGAATATCAATTATGGATTTTTTTTTTGGTTCTTTTTTTTCGGAGCTGGGGACCGAACCCAGGGCCTTGCGCTTCCTAGGCAAGCGCTCTACCACTGAGCTAAATCCCCAACCCCTCAAGTATGGATTTTAGATGTTAAAAATATGAGATTTGCTTTTATTAATACTGTGGTCTTTTTTTTTAAGAACTCTTAAACTACGCCCAACTCTGTCATTTACTGGATCATTTCGAATATTTTAGGTACTTCTTCCCCAGTTGATGAAATAAAGTGACATTCAGTGTACTTTTCAAGAACATGATGGCTTTCTTCATACTCTGCTGTTTCTTTGTACATTTGTGTGCATGCCCCTGTGTGTGTCCCTGTGTGTAACCCTGTGTGTGACCCTGTATGAGTGTCCCTGTGTGAGTGTGCTTGTGTGTGACCCTGTGTGAGTGTCCCTGTGTGTATCCCTGTGTGTCCCTGTGTGTGACCCTGTGTGTGTATGCGTGTCCCTTTGTGTATGTTCCTGTGTCTCTGTGTGTCTGTGTACCTTATATAATTCCAGATGGTCTGTATGCATATGGTTTTCCAGTGTTAGTAGTAAAACCCTACACTGGTTAATTTGGCCTGTTTTTCTGATTAGAATCACAGTCACTGGGAAATAGAGAAATGCTTTCTAGCTAAAGAAACCCGAATATTTCGTCATGCCTGGCAAAGTCAACTTTATGATCAGTACGAAATTAATTTTCTCTCCCCTTTTTTTTGTGTACCGATGCCAACATTAATCATGCTGGATTTGTCCTCGGTTTTGGAAAACCCAAAGGAGTTTCTGAAACGATATAGTGTTACAGGAAAGTAGTTTAATTGAAATCCTACAAAGCTGTCTGAACACATTTTCCCAATGACATCAAAGATACACAGTCATTTTCATCTTGATGCCCCACACTGAACAGGAGATCCTTGCCCATTGAAAACCAGAGAGGTAACACCCAGCCTTTCTTAATCAGG